>NW_003852409.1:26086015-26123710 GCF_000181295.1 Otolemur garnettii | reverse complement strand
ATTGTTGTTTGGCGGGTCCGGGCTGGGGATTCGAACCCGCCACCTTAGGTGTACGTGGCTGGCGCCTTAGCCGGTTGAGCTATAGGCGCCAAGCCAGTCTTTCCAATTCTTAAAATAAAATTATAGAGTCGTTTGGAAAGTTTTCCATTGCATAGATGAAAAGATGGGACTCAAAAGTTAGCTGTCTAAATAAAGACATATAAGAAATTAGGCTGTGTGTGGGTACTCAACACCTATAGTCCTAGTACTTTGGGAGGCTGAAGCAGGAGAATTGCTTGAGGCCAGGGGAATAAGACCTGCCTGGGCTGTAACACACTAAAACCCTATCTCTACACAAAATAGATAAATTAGTTGGGCATGGTGGTAAGCACCTGTATTTCTAGCTACACTGCAGAGTTTGAGGCTGTAGTGAGTTAGGATTGTGTCACTGCACACCAGCCTGGGCAACAGAATGAGGCCCGAAAAGAAAAGTTGGTGTCAGATCTAATTGGTTCAGTAATGTGTTTTTTGTGTCACACTAGTTTTTACTTTATAAATATGAGCCTTTTTTATAGGTACCAAATGCTAATGCCAAATTTCCTAGCATTTGCTTTGATAACCTATGCTGAGGCCAGGAATTCAAATACCAATAAGTCATAGACCTTGCCTTTGGGCTCACAACCTGACCCATGTACCATCTTTCATGGCAGTTAAGGCCTCAGCCTGCACTGTCACTGTTTTTTGAAACTTGTTTCCCAACGTTGAGGAATTGGTAATTTGAATGGTTTTAAGTATTCTTTTGTTTGACAAATAATTATATTTAATGAGTGGTTACTATGTGTTAAACATTGGTTTGGTTCAGATGATGCAAAGATGAGTATGATTGACCAGATCTCTGCCACTGTGGTGGGGAACACAAATTAAGTGCAGTGAGAAATAGAAGTAGGATATTGTGGTAGACCAAAGAGAGCCTTGTAGGCCATGGTGAGGACCTTTCATAGCTAAGTAGGCACAGGGAGAATGGCTACATAACTCTGGCAGTGGTTCTTATTTATCTACCATTGGGAAGAAGTCTTCAGGGCCCATAGTGTTGGGCCAGGTGGTGCTTATGAATTGGGCCAGTGATGATTGCTCTGGGTCTTGGACTAATCTGCTTTCTTCTTCTTTGCACTAGGGTATGGAACACCATATGGTTACAGTACAGCTGCCCCTGCTTATGGTATGTACACTGCCTTACTGATATCTCCTGTTAGCAACTATCACAACATTCCAAAGCACAGTTTGTATCTAGGGTTTCTGTAAATGAATCAGAGGATCTCAGACCTATTATTCTAGTGACCCACCTTAAATTCCCTTTGAAAATGCCACAACCTTGTGGTTCTTGGTTTGGTTGGAGTTGCTCTTCTCCGCTTTGCCTGATTGAAGGACTGCTTGTTCTAATTGCCTGTTTCTGACCATATTGGAATTAAATATTTTAAGTAGTTCTTCTTACAGCCAACTTACACTCCATTCAAAGGCTACTGAAGGGCCATACTCAGTTTCTAGCTTGGCTGGCTTCCCATTATATAGCGACATTACGTTTAAGTTTCTGGTTTGGAACTGTGTTGAACTATGTGTAATTTGAGTCAAGAATAGGAAATGCTCACTTCAAATTTGTAGCCATCATCCTTTTTCATAAATTTTGCTTTGAGGGTGAAGTAAATGGGTGTTGTTAGTTTTAGAAAGGAGGTAATGGGGGTATTACCAGCAGCGTTACTTAAGTCTGTAGTACATGGTAGAATATCATAGGTGTTTCTCTTTTCTCTTTCAAAATGAATAAATAAAAGCAAATGCGTAAATGAACCCTAGTGGCCCTTTGGATAACTTTTGAATGAGGTTTATGTGGCAATGGAGGCAATAGGTTTGGAGTCAGTGATATGCTCTTAGACATTTTTCCTAACTCAGGTGCTCCATCTTATAGTATATCAGCCATCTGTAGGATGTTGTCATTGAGAGAAGAGAGCACTAGATTGTGTGTGCGTGTGTGTGTGTGAATGAGAGAGAGAGAGAGAGAAAGAGAGAATGCTCCAGGCTGGGTGTCCACACACACAGAAGAGAAAGGCCCTTCCTGTATCGCCACTCGTGGCCTTGGTCTTGTACATGAGCCTCAGACCTTCGCATTGTGCTTCTCCTCTTCACACATCTGCTTTGCCATTTTTGTTTGGATGAAAATTGTGGGTCCTTAAGCCACTGCTAAACTGAATCTTCATGTGATTTCATAACTGTAGAAATAAGGATAAAGTAAATACCTTGCCCAATAAGATAGACACTTTACATCCTGGAAAGATGTGAAGTTACAAGGGTCAGACATTTGGTGCAGGTTTTCTTCAAGGCAGAGTATGGAACCTGGACTTAATATCCTTGACCTGTATGTCCCCTCTGGCACAATCAGATATGGTCAAGGCTTCCCTGTATTTTGAGCTGGAGCAACACGGGGTGATTAGGAATTGGGGATGAATCTAAGAATGTACATTAACCCAGATTTCCTTCTAAATTTAAACTCTCTAATGCCTTTTGGCCATTTACTTTTACCATTCAGCTAGCTTCTGGATATCCTGACCACCTCATCCTTCCTGTGAATTAGGTCTGGTCAGTTTATTCAAATATATTTTGACTCACTAGACTCACTGTACTGTGTCTTGTGTAAGTGCCAAAACATTCCGGGGCAAGTTTTCTGTGTCGTTCTTTTAGATCATATAGTTAAGTTTCACATTGTTTAGGAAAGGTTTGCTAGAGCTTAATTTTTTCCTTTAAAACACTTCTATATCCAAGTTACATTCATGTTTTTCCTCAGTCTTTTTAATTTTTCTCTCTTGTTCTTCTCTTTCCTTCTTTAACATTATATTTTCACCTTGTGGCCTCTGAGCCTCCCTTTCAGGAGGCTCCTCTCTTCTATGTGCCATATAACTGACTTCCAAAGCTGGTGAAATTTTATGCCCCCATTTTTCACATAAAAAAAATTTGGTTTTTAAATGTTACTGTGATGCAAACTTACTAAAACGATGCTTTATTTTGGCTGTAAGGTAAATATGTCTTTTGGCCTTTGTAAAGCTGTTGCATGTGGGGTAATTTCCCTCTGATCATCTGGTGCTCTTGAATACCTGCTGTTGCTGCTTTGTGATTTCTCCATAGGTTAAATATAAGAATAGAAATAGAAGCAGATTTTAAATCATGCTTGAGTATGCAGAAGTTTGTGAGGCCACAAGAACGTATTTAATTACAAATTAATTAAGCAATTAATCTTTCCAGATTTGTCATGCCAATATTGGCAGTAGCCATTAAGAAGAGAAACACAGACCTGGTCACGGTTCCAGTTTGAGCTGTCTTTTTGAGGAACTGAGGCCTGCACAGGAACCTTTTTACTTTCTTGTCGACTCTTGTTTCTATTGTAATATGTGATAAGCCAAATTGAGAACTATATAGATTTGTAGAGTCACTTTAGAATATTTATCAGTAGCTTTGCTTTTAATTATTGGGATTCATGGCAGCTCACTCAAATGAAATTGCTTCCTGTGATGTAGCAATCTTAACTTTGAGAGGAAAATATTATTTGTCAAAATATGAAGAGCAGTTTCAAAATAGATCTGTGAGAGATTCCTGGGCCTCTTCCACAATGGTACATGTTGACTGACTAATCTGGAAAAGGTTAATGATAATTACTGTAAGATATTTTTTTACCTGAAATTTTTATTGGAGTATTAAACTTATTTGGAGTCCTCTCCGTTTCTTTTCTCTGTAGGTTTACCCAAGAGAATGGTTCTGTTGCCCGTTATGAAATTCCCAACATATCCTGTTCCCCACTACTCATTCTTTTAGCAAATGACAGAAGCTAATTCCTATTGAACAACATTACAGTACAATACAGAATGTTAGAGAAAAAGCCTTTTTATTCTGCTTTCTTTGAACACATACTTGATCAAAATTATTTGTAAAGAACATCTTTCCTACTTTTTGATTTTAACAAATGCAAATTTAGTTCTCTAAAACTTGAAAACAAAACAAAAAAGAAACCAGTTCTGTGAAACGGTACCTCATTTCTGGAAAATAACTTATACCAGCCCTTCTGTTCTAAGAAAATAAAAGTCTAGCACTTCAAAGTTTAAGTTTGAAGAGAATTATCAGATTATGTAAAATTAAATTTGTGAAGGATGTATAGAGTCTCAAACACTGATCACAAATAAACTGCTTTGTTGTGACACAGAGTACTGCCTGGTTCCTGATGCAGTCCCTGATTCCCAGCTGATTGATATGTATTTGCCCCAGGGCACTTTAATTCGGGCTGTAGTTATTTTTTTTAATACAATAGAGACTTTTCATTTAAACTTTTAACTTTGTAAATATTGAAGTGTGTAATTAAAGCCAATAAAATATGGGTTTGAGTATTGTTTTAGCTTATTATTTTTGATATGTTTTGGTATCAAATTACAAGGAATTGAGACTAATAACAGCTTAGCCCTAGAAACCCATTCATTTGTAAGCAAACTGCTACAACAAAGCAAAGGCAGTTGTTAGTTTGAGCCAGTCTACTTACTTTGTAAGCTCTTTGTACTCCTGTTGTACAAGGGCATCCCCATGATAAAGGTTATATTCTGTTATCCAAGCAATTGCTTATTAAAATGATGGCACTACCCAGAGAATGGGGAAGGAGGAATGTGATTATTTAGTTTCCGAATTTCCAAGTTAAAAAAAAATAATAAATTAATTGATCAATCACCCTCTTTTGTTCTTGTGGCCTTCTTCACTCTGTTAAGATACTGTGTTCACTCCCTGGCCTTTTCATGCAGATAGAAGATTAGCTATTTTGCTGGGATTCATTGAAGGGTCTCCTTTTCCTCTTCAATTACATCAGAATCTAAAGCAGCAACAGGGTCCCCATAAAAACTTGCTCTTCAATTGTCCCAGTTCTTGTTGAGTGCTGCTGTGAAAAGTGACAGGTTTCAGCCATGGGTCAGCATTTATTTTTAAGACACCTGATTATGCTGGTGGAAATGGATCAGTCAGTAACATTGTGCTGTTCTGTAAAGGGTGCAGACCTAAGTTCTCCACTTGCATTCTCACCTTGTTTGGAAAGCTGATGATGTTACTAGAAGGTAATGGTTTCATTAAGGTACTCACCCCCATGAAGGTAGCAGCGGGTCCCTGTTGTTATTTCTAAGTCTCTGTGTCTTAAAAATGTCTGTTTTGAGTATGAATTAGCTTTTCTTTCACTATTAAATTTTGCTTTTTGGAATTGAACAGTGCTCATCAGTGAGGATGAGCTTCACAAATATGACAGAATAATGTACCAAATTCCTATGGTACCACTAAGTGAAGGTGAAATGGGTGATGTAGAACAAATGTTAGTGTTACTTTTATTTTATACAATGATTACTTAGTTTTTTTCTCTTTGACTTTCAGGCTTTAGTAGTGGTGGGTGATACCTTAATAAAACCTTGTCACTTGCTGGAAATAGCTGTAACTTACCATTCTCATCCTGTGCATTAGTGGTTAGACATAAACAAGAGGGCCCATTTCAGATGGGAATTTTCATGTTTCATTGATTCGTTTTGCTGACCTATGGATGAAACAGAGCCATCACTGAGAAGAAAAAGCATGGCTGATAGTGTCCTGTTTTTATTAATTAAATATTTATAATAGTCCTCTTTGTTTTTGGAATACTATTAATTGGCAGCTGCAGCTGTATTGTTATTTGAAATTGGATCATCAAATTTGGATTCCAAGTTGGAATCTCTGGAGATTTCTCTTCAGAAAATTCTTTTGAAGTAGCTGACTCTGCTTAAACTCAACCCCTCTCTAATGGTGAAAAGGGAGCTGTGCTGTTTTCCAACATGATGGCAGTCATTTCAAATGGTTTCTACCAAGTCTTTTTTTTTTTTTTTTTTAATTTTGTTGTTTGTTGGAAGTTACTAACCATGTTGTAAACCTGCCCAGTTGCTGCAAACTTTTACATTTCTCTGCTTTACTTAAAATAATCGAGCTGTCAGTCCTTTGTTAGAAGTGGTAACCATGCAAGTTCAACTGTTTAAATTCTGTAATGAATTAAGTGTACTCCCCCCCTCACCTGTTGCCCTTCCCACCCTCCATTTTGTAATGAAAATTCCACTTACAGCTGAAAGAGCAGAGAAATATAAATGAAGCTCTTGGCTTCACCAAATTGTGTGAAATTAACATAAAGTTTTGCTTCTCTGCTCTTTTCTCCACTGTAGGCGGTTTTTTCATTGACAGCCCCTATTGCCAACCTCTGAGCGTCGCACCATTTATTATTCACTTGGGCCCTCAAGATTTCTTCTCTGACTTCTAGAACCATCAGGTTGTCTGGCTTGAAATGGCAATTTCTATGTCTTGGTCTTAAGAGCAATGTGACACCCTGAGGCTATCCAGCTTTCAGATATACCACTCTGACACCTTTTTTGAAAGCAATGACTGAGCATTTTAAAGAAGAGCAATACATTGTTCAAAGCCACGGTGTCTGTTTTAAAACCTTTACTTTGGAAACTTAGCAATATCTATACTTACCCCCTCTTAGCATAGTTTCTCATCAGGGAGTTTACAGACCAGTGTAGAACTTAGAGTTAGCGTGTGAGCTGTGCTATTTTCTGACAGTTTTTAAACTTTTTTAGCACATAAATTTGAACAGTTACATTCCTGACTGCATCAGTTAGCACTATTATAATTTCTCAGAGATAGGGGTCCTCCTTTGAAGCCATATCCTCTGCATGGGGACTGGCGCCTAGCCAGGGATGTGGCCTGCAGCCTGTGTTTCTTCAGGCCTCAGGAACACCCCATCTTTTGTGCAAGGTAATTGGTCCAGTAGATTTCCAACATACCTCATGCTAACTAGACAGAATCCATGGTATGGTGAAACTAGGAGTCAGGTTCGCAGAGTTCTTGAAGTCATTTGTAGTCTACTCAGATTGTTAGCCTGGGGAACAAACCACTGATAGATTTTGCTGGTATTAGCCTTTTATTTTCTTCTTTTTTAAAAATTTGAGTGAATGTTTGAAAATCATGAATCGGTCACCATTATTAATTGAAGAGCTGGGAATACCTCGTTAACATATTTATAAAACTGGTGTTGGACCCTCTGTGTATTTCAGGTTAATACTTTTAAGCAGTTTTCAGCACGTTTATCTCACTTTATTCTCGTTCTCCTCGGACCTTCGTAGCCATATCACTTGTATAAAATAGGCTGAGATATAGTGACTGTAAGCTGTGATCTCAGTATACAAAGGTAAGCTCTTTTATTTTCTGATTAAAGAGAAAAATAATACAACATGCATATATGACAATCATATATGATATATTTGATCTCTTAGGTCTTATGTCATCACATTACCTTTAAAAATTTTATGGTCTAAATGTAAAATACTTATTTTTAAACACTTGTTTTAATACCCTTATAACTGCTTTATATTCAAGAGAAACATTTCACTTTCACTGTTACATGTGTAACGTGTGTAGAATGTGTGTAGAAACTTAGAATATAAAATGTATGTAAATTATACACACATACCTGTTTAAATATAAGACTTCAGTGGTAGGAACAGTTCACCTAAGAAGATTTTAATGACAGGGCACTCTTTTTTGGCCAAAGTGGTGGAATTCCATAAGCAGTGAGACTGGTAAGCAGTGCTGGTAGGATCCATATATATATGTAGCTGTTACATGTAGTACAAGCTGAGGATCAAAGTGCCAATTTCTCAAGGAGAGAAACTTCTCTGAGAAATGAAAAATCTCTGATCTGTGTTGTATTGCCTCAATACAACAACAGCAAGAAGCCATAAAAAAATAAAGCAATAGAACATGAAAAAAAAAAAAACCAAAATATTAAGGTAACTATGGAAAAATATATAATTGACTGAGTTAAGCTAATTACTTGCAGAATCAACATTAGCAAGACTCACAATGGTGGAATACCAAGTCTGCAGAGACCAAATAGACTTAAAGCAATTCATCTGTCTTTTCTAGGTTAGGTAGCTTGATTCCATTTTCCCCACCTTATTCAGCCATCATAGAGTTTGTTTAAAAGATTTGAGAGAGTTAGGCCAAATATTTTAATAAGGATTTGCTTCATTTACTATGTCCCATAAATTCATTTCATTATGTGCTAGATGTTCTGTGCTAAGGCTGTATTTGATATATAGATATTAAAATGAATTTCATGTTTTATATTTGTTTCTAAGTAGCAGTTTCTTTTGATTATTAACTTTTAAGGTTGCTGGAACAACTTTCTTTTCCATACAGAATCTATATGTACATAATGTGGCTTTGGCGTCCATAAAAAGGTTGTATGAGGTATAGCTGACTAGAACCAAGTGGTTCAAGCACTCTAGTCCTGCTTGAACAGCCCAGTACCTGTCATGAGGCGGGTTTTTTTTGGGGGGGGGAGGGGGCGGATACCAGTGAACAGAGGCTCTGACTATTGGAAACATTTTAAGCTTGAGAGTCTCCTTATTGGTAGAATTTGGCCTATTGTAAATATGTCCTGTTTATATCCTGTTGTGGGAGACAAATAGTGTGTTAGCTGTGGCAAAAAGAATATTCACTTAGTTAATAGCTTAATTATAAACTACTGAGTGATGTAGGCGCTTCTTCACCACTGAAATAGGCATCATGTGGAAATTTACCCATTTAAAATACTTTCTCAGCAATTTGGAGTGCCTGACACCTATTCAGGCTTATGTTAGGGGACCTCTTCCAAGTAAGTGAACTGAGTGAAGTGAATAACAAACTACTTCAGTCCTTTTTATGTAGTTTTTATAGTATAGCCAAGAACAAAGGAGGAAATTTAAACACTGACCACATTTTTTTATGCAGAAGAGGGGGATTTTATACTTTTAATCAATCTACTATAATTTCCCTGTTCCTTAGATTTTATGAATAACTTCAGCGGAGAAAAACCTCCAGCAGTGAGTTAAGGGAATTAAGGAGATTTCCCCCACCCCCAAGCAATTCTATTTCTAGTAACCCAGATCCCTAAAAACCAGGGACATTAAGAGCAGTTAAAGCTGAAAACAACCTGCTCTATGAATGGCCTTTCCATAATTCCCATTCATCTTATGCCAGGGCCTCCAGAGAGAGAGTGGGGGCATCTCTGAAATCTTCCAGAATGAGAAAAGTTTCATGATAATCAAACTCATACCATCTAACAGTCTGACACTATGCCACAGATTTCCAGTGACCATAGTTTTCTCAGTGTTACTAGGAGGCCTGGGAAGGAGATGGGTGGTAAATGAATAACAAGAGCAGAGCCAAGAAACTACTGCTGAGGTGAGTTTCAATATTGGTGTTTCTCTCTAGCTCTCATTTACAGAGCACAGAACTAATACATAAGAATGGATTTTTTTCCTTTCCTATTAGCATTTTCCAGAAATACTGTTTTAAGTCAAGAATTCAACTTGTGTTAGTTGTAAGAATAGAAATCTTTTCTGACGTTATCATTTTAGGTAGGAGTTAACAGTTTCCATTGATGCTTGAAGCAGTGATCTTTGGAGGTTTTTAATATAGTACAATAATACAAATTAGGTTATGTAAGCTTTATAGTACAGTTAGATAATAGGGAATAAAACGATGTGGGAATCTAGGCCAAAGTATTTCTCTTTCTCCAGCATATTCCTGTGGGGCTTAGGAATTAGATGAGTTAATACACAAAAAGTACTTTGAACAACATACCTGGTGCATAGTAAGTACTTAGTAAATAAATGTTGACTGTTCTTAACTATGGCTGGCCAAGGTGAAAGCAGGAATGTGAGGGAGGGTGCAGCTGTGCTGACAGGTGGTTGGGAAGCAGGTGCATGGCTGGTTAGGATGGAGCTATGTTGGTTCCTTAGTGCTGACATGTTTCAGCTGCTCTCAGGCTTGGGCCAGGACTTCTGGGAGTTGGATGAGAAATACAAACTGAAGATTTAGTGAGAGCAAATGTGGTGAGTTCACTGTAGATCCAAGCTGAAATTGCTCATGTGTCTGCTGGAGTAGTTAGGTCACCAGCCAATCTGCTGCCAAGGGTTTCTAAATACTTGGTCTGGGATTTAACTGTTTAGAACTTCTCAAAGGCTGGGCTTAGATTGTCTCTCTGCTAATTCCAGGTCTTCTACCAGTTTATTAATAATAAATAAAAGGGTTTTGTTTTTTATTTTATTGTAGCTGTCCCCAGAATCTAACCTTCAGGGCTCACCAGCGTTTGGTAGGTAGAAAGTGAGTTACTGTAAACCACAGAAAGGAAAGGGATGATGCTGGGTGGTATGTTTAGATGGCTGTCAGCTGAGGTGTTTCTCTGGATAGCATTCCTATAGCTCATCTCTTAAGAGTTTGATACTTTGAGGGGAAAAATCTGCACTCACCATGAGGCTTCCCTTCTGTTAATATGTCAGAAAACATCTATCAATCAGCCTGTCCATATATCGACATATCTATCAGGTCACAGTTGGGAAATTGCTTTTTGATGAGAGGAAAAATGGATAGATGGTGAGATCAAAACTGTTAGATTAAATAGAGTATACATTTTACTATCCATTCTTGGCTTGACTATATGAACAGAGACTTCAGGAGCCTCTGAAGAAAGGTGTGTCTCTGGCTATTGCTAAGAGGTGAGCTAAGTTTTAGGTAACACAGGTTGAGGTCGGAAGTGCTCTAAGTTTGTAAAAACTGTGTGTGGACAAGGAGCAGTACCTTTAAAGAGGTAAATAAGATAGGTTTGCATCTAGGATTGTAGTCGAGAGATTTTTATTAAATCTAAGAGGTACTTGTATAACTTAATGTCATGGCAGAAATCACTTAATTTCCAGCAACTGAGGTTGTCTGATGGTATCTTTGACTCCTTCAGCAGACACTGAAGGACCTTTTTTGCCTTGACCAATCAGTTGTTAACATGGTCATTATAGTGTTCCTCTAAGGAGGCTCTTTGCTCTCTGTTGGCAGAGCTTTGCCATTTCTGTAAGTGAACTGTGCTGCCCTTGCTAGTGGATAGAGTGAAGATTGCCACCATCTGCCCAGGCAGCTTTCGTATGTTTTATTAGCTAGGGATATATGGTCCAGAGTCAGTCTGCTGCTGTTGCCACCTGCCCAGCAGGAGGGGATGGGATTAGTTTGACTGCTACTAGATACTGCCTTTAGCAGGGCCAGGAAGCTCAGCCTCTTTTTGCTCTGTGTAGGTTTTTATACTTTGATCACTTTGTATAGTTTGGACAGTTGGTCTCTGCATTCAGATGTCAGCTAAATGCCACAAATAATGAAGTTAATAGTA
Source organism: Otolemur garnettii (assembly GCF_000181295.1). Lineage (NCBI taxonomy): Eukaryota > Metazoa > Chordata > Mammalia > Primates > Galagidae > Otolemur > Otolemur garnettii. Next base: position 26,112,450 of record NW_003852409.1, on the reverse strand, counting down.
GCCTTCAGTTTAGGTCATTTGTGCTGTGGGCTGATTAATGAAGTAGGACTGGGAGAGAGGGAGGAAGAGAAATGACAGTGTTGGTATCTCATGCGTGCCAGGCAGTTGGATATTCCTTTTAATTTCCCACCTACTTTTTTGGAGGTGGAATTATCCCTATTTTACAAAAAAACTGATGCTCTAAGTTAAGTGTTAGAGCCAAGAATGAAGGCCAGGTCTTTCCAGTGCCAAAGCCTCTTATTATACCACCAAGCTTTATGGATGAAAGGGACAGATTGTGCTAGAATCCAGGCCTACTGACTTGAGGTTGTTCCGGACCAGGTGTCCTGGCCTAAAGTAAGGATGTTTTCTTTTAGATTAATGATGAAGAACTATCTGATAAACTAGAAAGATAGGTTGGAAGACTGCAGAGTGGCTGTATAAACAGAGGAAACTTTTGTATTTAAAGCTTATTTTTTGTTTGGATATCAGTGTAAAAGTGAGGTACATATTTTCACTTAGCTCATGTTTTCTGGGTGCACGGTATCTGCCTGGTCTGAAATATAGGTGTGGGGATGTCTTAAAAATTTTAAGCCATACTCTAAAGACAAGCTGGTGAGGCTTTGGCTCATTTGGTACAAGGAAGAGGCATGAAGGGGCAGCAGCCCAGGTGTTGGGTGTAAGTGCAGGGAGGTGTCCTTGGGCAAGTATTTGGCAGAGAAGGGCAAGTGACAGACTGCAGAGGTCAGTTCTCACTGCCAGGAGTTTGCCATAGAGTAGGTTTCAGAGCAGGTTCCCATACTGGAGTTTGCATCTCTATCTAAGTTCAGCCGGTGCTTTATAAAGCCATGCTTGGATGGCTTTGGGTTCTCCAAATTGTGGTATGTGAGTCACTCTGTTGAGCTTGTTTGATTCTCCCCCTGTTGCAGACCACTTATTCAGCTCCTTTGCTGATTATGCTAGCTGGATCTCCACTTAGGGGTGGGTGCGTAGGGATGAGGATGGGTACAGAATTCTTTTCAGGGAAAGATTCCTCATCTACTCCAAGTCATCATCTTCCTTGGCAGTTGGCATTTTTTCTGAGCACCCTGCCCTAATCCTGGAGGGGAGCAGGAAGAAAGAACCTTCTTTGAAACTCAGGTTGTCAGGGTCTAGAGCACTGTGTAAAGGAGAGGAGTGCCTGGCATTTATGGATATAATATTCTGTAAAACCCTTTCCTGCTCATTATTTAATTTCCTACTCTACTGGTAGAATCTTACAGAAATAGCAGTGCATGGATGATTGTTTCCACTCTGCAGACAGGGAAATTGAAGCCCAGAGATGTCGCCAAACCACCCTGGTTGTGGCTCGTAATTAGTTTTTAACCACACAGAAGAAATAACATTTCTTATACTATTTTTATAGTTAACAGAAGCTCTTTGTTAACTTAGGGATCAGTTTTGAACACCACCAAAACCATGGGATCTAGAAATTTTCTTCTTTTACAGATGAGGAAATGGAGGCTTGAAGTGCCTTGCCTCAAATTATATAGCTGTAAGTGGCAGAGCACACATATTCTGACTGCACTGTGCTCAGCACTGGTGGTTTGAATTACTAGTCTAGACTGATGATGTCTGTCCTCTTTTCCAATCTCATTTAGCAACATTGTCTTTTCCTCTCTGTGATGCATTCTACTCGTAACCTTTCTCCCAAACTTCTGGGCCATGTCCTACCTGGCTTGAAGCAAAACAAGCAAAAATAACCCACTTCTCCCTAACTCTTCTCCAGTGGTGTCCCCCCACCCTCCCGATTTTCCAGTTTTATTTTCTTGTTTCTTTGAAAGAACTATTAGTTTGCTCCTGGGCAAGATGACCAGTTGGTCACCTGTGGGCTGGGAAGCCTGCTTTTTTTTTTTTTTATCAGCTGCACAATTGGGTCTATTTCTAAAAACCATCTTTTTGTACTGTAAGTGAGCCCTCTGTGAAGTACAAGTTCGGTCATTTGGAGAGCTGCTCAGGGGTTGGAAGGAAGGAAGGGTAATGTGTAGTTGGAAATGTGCTCTTTCTATTCAGCCTCACCTGTATTTTAGTTGTTGGCTACAATCCATTCCTGGTTAGACCTTCAACATGTGCTCTAACCAAAGGGGTCATCATCACAGAGATACACTTTCCAAAGCCAGAATCCACTTTTTGATGCTGGGATCTCCTTGGGTCCTTCCATCATGTGGTCTCATAAGTCATTCAGCTTTCTAAAATCTCTCATGTGCTCAGAGGTTATAATAAGGGACATATGGTAGGCATTATGGGGGAGGTGAAAAACTTCTGGAAGTTGAACCTGAGGAACTTAAGAAAGCTGAAGGGAACTTGAATGACATCAGTCATTCAGGATGTCTGAGGCTAGTGAAGGGAAGAATATGCATACATCCATCAGCTATTTTATGAGATTGTATTTATTTACTGAGTGTAGCAGGGTAAAGACAATTCTGAGAAACCAGTTGGCTAAAGTATGCCTCCCATGACGTTAGAGCTGCTTTGGGAGCACAAGTGAGGGGAGAAGTGAGCTCCGTGTTGCTCGGGATGTTCAAGGAAGAAACCAGTTGTTTGGATAGTGAAGAAAAATTCCTCCATGAGATGTCAGCTTGGATTGAACTCTGATGTGATGGCTGACATTGCCAAGGCCACATCTCCCTTCTTAGGCACATAGGTTTTTTTAAAGAAAATATTCACTGTCACCTGCTCTTTTTACCAGGTTCTGTGTTAGAGGAGGAGAGGTTGTTGAAAATACCAAGATTTTTAGCTCAGACAACTGAGTAGGTGATACCATTGGCCCAGATGGAGTGTATAGATAGGAAGCAGATGAAATATGCTCAAGGGATTTGAACAGAAAGAATAAGAGTTATTGGGTGGCGCCTGTGGCTCAGAGGAGTAGGGCATCAGCCCTATATACCGGAGGTGGAGGATTCAAACCTGGCCCCGGTCAAAAACTGCAAAAAAAAAAAAAAAAAAAAAAAAAAGAATAAGAGTTATCTTCTGTGGTGGGAGAAATGCTCTAGCAGGCCTGCCCCTTCCTGACTGGGATATTACTCTCTGTTCTGGGCTGGTAGCCGGCAGGCCCAGTCTAGGAATGGAGCCAGGCCTCTGAAAAGAGTGACTTGTGCTCACAGAAAGAGAAGAAAGAGAGTTGAGTAACTTACAAAGAGTTATAGGGGCACTGACAGAAATGATCCAGACTTCCCAGGGAGATGGATGAGGGTTTGCCTGGTTGATGAGTGGGGAGGGGTCTCCAGAGGGGAGGTCAGCTGACTCAACATGTACACAGTTGATAGCCACCTCATGAAAGAAAGGCCCTGGATGCCCCTCCCATCATCCAGTTGAGTAAGAGAATTCTGGGGGGTTGGACAGTGGAGGGCCAAAGAGGACTGATGAGGAAGAGGCTGTTGTAAATGCCCAGGTGAGGGATGAGTTTGGCTGATGAGCTCAGCAGAGTAATGGAGGGGCAGGAATAGAGTCTGCTGGACTGGGGGTAGAGGGCCGAAGACACCTAGCCCAGGGCCAGGGAACAATAGTACCCAGGGAGGGAAGACTGCCTGAGCACTGCTCCTAGACCACCATTCACGGGCAGTGCAGAGAACAGTGGTGCCTCTGAACAAGATGGGGAAGACAGGAAGGGAGGGGAGGGTCCTGACCAGGTGCAGAGGAGTTAAAATGTAGCAGGGCCATCTCCATTGGGCTAGTAAATGGGACTCTGGTGAGTGTGTTGGGTGCTGTCTAGGAAGCCTCTTCATTGATGGTGGAGAGGCTTGCAGCCTGTCAGTCAGCATAGTAGACCTGATGATGTTTTGCTTGGTTGGGAGAGTAACAGGTGTTCGGCCATTCATACCCAATTTTTCTGCTCTACAGAAAAATGGTCTTTTATTTTAAAAAAAAAAAAAAAAAAAACCTGGACAAGACCTGGAACTCATTGGATTTAGCATCTGTGGAACTAGTATTTGGCCATTGGGAAGGTAGAGGCTTTCTCCCCCTTTTTTGGAAGCAGTCTTGCTCTGTCACTTTGGCTAGAATTCAGTGGTACCATAGCTCACTGCAACCTCAAAATCCTGGGCTCAGTCTACTGAGTAGCTGGGACTGTAGGTATGTACCATCACACTCGGTTGAGTTTTCTATTTTTTGTAGAGATGGGGTCTCATTCTTATGATCATTCCACCTTGGTCTCTCAAAGTGCTAGGATTCCAGGTGTGAGCTACTGGGCATGGCCCAGACTTTCTTTACACAGTTCTTCAAGGAGGGAAACAGACATGAAATTGTGAGATTACTTTAGGATTTGCTTTGGGTCTCATTTTTGTCTTTCTCAGTCCTGCCATCTCTACTTTGTCATGGACAAGTGGGCAGGGAGTCGCAAGGAAGAGTCAGGTGGGTTTCCCTCTTTTCTATCACTTCTCGGGCACTAGGGCTCATGTCAGCTTGGTATTGAGCCCTTGTTTTAGAGCTTCAATAAGGTTAAAGGCATACTGAGTTGGTGATCTCATCAGTTTCTGGGTGCTGGCAGTCCAGTGACATCTGTCTCTTCACGATGAGTGGTCTTGTTCATTACCCCAGCAAGCCACACAAATCTTACCTCTTCACATGTGTGTCAGCAAACCTTTTCTGTAAAGGTCCAGACAGTAAGCATTTCAGGCTTTAAGTCTGCCATAGTAGTACAAAAGCAACCACAGAACATGTGTAAGTAGATTATAGAACACATGACTATGTTCTAATAAAACTTTATTAACTAAAAATAGGCTATATTTTGCCAATTCCTGCCTTAGACTGTAGAGATAACTTAACTTTTGGCTTAATCATGACTAGAAACTTCTTCCTTTCTGTCTCCTGGATCCATCTGTGTTCCCACAGAGACATCTTGTCTGTATGAACAGTGAGTGGAATTTAGGTTTTGAGTGACAGGTGGGGCTTTGAAACAGGAGATTGGTGGCTGAAGAGCAAAATACAGTACAGGGCCAGGGAAGTCTGGATGATAGGGCTCAGAGAGAAGGGCTGAAGGTGAATTAGGAAAGCCCTGGGAAGGAGGCAGCTCTGGAACATTCTTAGAGGAGGCATGTCCAGGAAGGGGAATAGGCCCAGAAAGATGGCTGAGATGGTGTTGAACACTGAGAACCTCTGTATGGTTTCACAGGTATGTGGGGGTCCGCTTGTGGAGGGACTGGAGTGCCAGGTCTCAGGAGCATGGCACTGGGAAGCCATTGGATGGTTGTGTTCAGGAGAGTAAAGTGATTACAAATGCATTTTGGAAATGTCACCCTGGTCATAGAAGGACCACGTCTGTAGTTATAAATTATATTTTTCAGTTTAGTCTGGACTTTAGTAAAAAGATTAGTTATTCTTGGTACTATAGTGTGAGAGGCCCAGAGAGTTGGATGGTTTTTCTTACCACTGGTTTCACCCTGCCTTTGACATGACAGAACATGAAAAAATCTTCCATCTTCAGGCTTTGTCTCTCCTGCTATGAAACATTGCTTCAAACCTAATTTTGGCTTGGGGCCTTTAGTGTATAAGGGTAAAGTGGTGGGGACAGGCTGCCCCTTGCTCCACAATCAAGCCACACTGCAAGAAAGCTTTATGGAGCAGATTCCCTTCCTTTGTGCGTGCCCCCAGGCCCATGGACAGCGTGGAGGGCCAGCCTTCTGACACATGCTGGTCTCTATTCTGCAGAAGCCTGCAGACCACTAAGGCCAGGTGTGTCACAGAGTGCTCTGGTTTTGGCCTCAGATTAGGTGCAAGGGAGATGAAGGTGAATCAGACAGACATGGTGCCTGCCCTGAGGAGTGCTCGGGGTAGTTGGGGTGATGAAGAAAACCATAAACGTGGTGTTTTCTGCACTGCAAGTCTTTCTCCTTAGATGGGTTTCTAAGCAGGGTGAAGGGAGCTACCATCCACAGAGCATTGGTAAGGTGCCAGGGATGTGAGGTATGGACACTCTCCTTTATTGTGAGCAAAACTTGGGAGTGACTGCTGCTGTCGTTGGCACAGGAGCCCGGCATCCCTGTGACTGGGCAGATAGGGCTGGTGAGACTACCTGACACAGCTGCTGTTCCAGTGAAGAAGCCCCACGATCCTGGGGGGTAGTGGCACCAACTCCACATGTGGCTCTCCCAGGATCTGAGAGGGAAGGAGCAGCCATGGGGCTGGCAGGTCTTCACTGTAACTGCTTGCCACTCTGTGGTCACATCTGGCCCTTTGGGACTGAGCCAGGAGGTGACAGCTGTGGCGCTGCCGTAGCAGAGTTGTGCCAGGTATGTGGGGAGGTATGCCCTTGCTTTAACTGAAGCCCTGCCAGGCCCTGGGGGAGACAGAAAGCCACTGAAAACTTCAGAAATTGGATGCTGCTTGCTTTCAGTGAAGTTGTTTGCTAATCTCTGAGAATCAAGTGAGGGATATAGAAAGAAGGAGCCCCTGAGAAGCTGAACTTTAGGGCATGTTGGCTGCTTTCTTCAGGCTTGTCTGCATCCTTCTCTGGTAGGGATGTGCCCTCTGGGATTTGCTGCCTGGTTGTCTCCCAGGGACCTGGAATGGCACCCAGGCTATGACAGTAAATGTGTAAGTTCCGAGGAGGAGTTCTCCTTGCATTTTCTAGGTAAGTTTCTAGGTTTATGATAGAGAAAGTAACAAACTCAAGCCTGGCAAGTAGAGGGCCCTGGCTTTGGTGAACAAAGTGCAGTCTGTCCCTGGCTGCGATACTAGATGTGGCCTTTCCTCTGGCAGTGAGTCCTGTGCTGAAGCTCCAGTCTCCCAGGTGGGTGTCAGGCACTGCAGTTGGATATCAGAGCCTTGTAGGTGCAGCCCTGTCCCAGCCCTCAGGCACGGACTTGTTGCTCTCTGATGTATTCTCTTGCTTAGGGAAACAAACAGTAAGTCAGAAAGTCTTTTTGACTCTAAGCTAAATATTCCTGCAGCTAATTTACAAGTCAGGGTTTTTGTTTTATTATTATTTATGAAATGAATCAAGAATAGGAGTAAGAGTTTAAAGTAGCTAGGAAGACTAGATAACTACACCTTCTATAAGAGAAGGTCCTTTTTCTCCTGTAATTTAGAAATTGTTTTAGGTTTCGGTAGCCCCTTTTCCCCTCTTGTGGGCAGCTTGTACTGTCTACCCTTTTGGAATTTGGTTTGTTGGGTGACTGGTAAGACACTGAATCCAGACACCTGTGTTTCCTAGAAATGTGTGTCATTTTCCAAGCCTCCTTTTGTACATACAGACAGCTTCTCACTGACCCCTGACGTAGTGGTGGGGGCGGACTTGTGAGGTACCATTTGGAAGTAGCCAAATTTCTGGTTCCTCTGGTTCCAGAAATACTTCTGTCACCGGATACTAGGCCTGAAGTGCCACCATTAGACCATCCCTCCTCCTACCTAGCAGCCTTTCATGCTCAGACTGGCCCTGTGCGATCAGGGGATGTTTACTCTGCACCCCTACTTCTTAGAGGGGGGTGCTGAGTGCTGCTTTCCCCTTAGCTCACTTAATATGGCAGCTTTTCAGTGTTGGCCCCTGCCCTAGCTGTGTAAGAGGTGTTTAGTTACAATTTACTACCTTTCCTGGAGAGGAGGCTCATATTTAGCATCTCTGCTGGGGAACCATAGTGTAGGCATCCTTAAGGTCTGACCAGGAGTCTCACTTAGCATCTGCCAGGAATCAGGGGTGGATCTTGCTCTCTGCTGAGCTGTCTCTAGCCTCCAGGTGGATTTACTTTCCAGCATACCACAGCTTAGGTAGGCAAAGCTAATGCTGGGCCAGGGGTGAACTCCTGCTGTTGTCACTTCCTTGGGCAATCCTATACTTTAGCATTGTTTATCCTGTTTTCCCCAAAGCATCTTTGAACTCAGGCCTTTCACTGTAGACTATCTTTCTGGCCTGTTGTGCTGAACCTGTGGTTTCTGTAAGTGGCTGGTTGGGCCCCATCACTTGTTTAGAAGACAGGTCTCCTAAGGTAGCTATAATTAGGACAACTGCACTTCCAGGAATAGTGAGGCTGATGGGCCTGGGCCCATGCTCTGACCATTAGCTCCATGCCCATGTCCTGTCTTCCTGGAGGATCAGAGCCCGTGGGACTTGGCTTCCATCTAGGAAGGAAGTAGGAGGTGTGGCCAGTCTAGACTTGAAGCCCTAACAGTAGGCTTCCTTGACACCAAGGAGTGAGGTAGCCCTGCTCAGCTGTGGCCCTTGTTGGGCTTCAGGGTCAGGAGTGTAGGTGGCTACATGGAGAAGCATAGTTGTGGATAGAAAGCCTTTTTTTGCTGGACGGTTAACGCATATAACATTGGACTCCTGACTGTAGCTTACTGTTGTCTGGTGATGGCCAACTAGTTTTTAGAAATCTTATTTAAATATCTATCATGTAGCTATTTACTATGTTTTTTTCTGAATACTCAAGTGTAAATAGTATAATTTGCAGTTCAAAGTCCTAGGCAATAACTTTGTTGTGTATTACGTTAAAAATCATTGGAAACCGTGACCACCGTGGATTGTCCTTCCCCTCTGGGGCAATGATTACATGTAGGACTCTGAACTTTAAAACCTTCGGCGTGGTTGAAGCAGCAGCCTGCATTCGTGGACTGTCATCAGTGCCTCGCCCAGAGATGCCTGGCCTTCATCCAAAGGGACCCTGCTGCCCCGACTCCTGCAGGCAGCACCCACACTGTGGCTTCATCGTGCTGAGTATGTTGGACTCCGCCATAGACTGACCCTCCTGTCTGGCTGCTGCAGTTTGTCTGTAATGCCCTGACATGTTGCATTTTCCCCATTTGGATGAATAAAAATGCTTCTGTCCTAAATGGTAATGGGCTGAACTGTTCTGTGCATGACCCACTCTGGTAAAATGAAGGGTCTGGGCTCGGTGCCTATAGCTCAACCGGCTAAGGCGCCAGCCACGTACACCTAAGGTGGCGGGTTCGAATCCCCAGCCTGGACCCGCCAAACAACGATGGCTGCAACCAAAAAATAGCCAGGCGTTGTGGCGGGCGCCTGTAGTCCCAGCTACTTGGGAGGCTGAGGCAGGAGACTCGCTTGAGCCCAGGAGTTGGAGGTTGCTGTGAGCTGTAATGCCACGGCACTCTACCCAGGGGGACAGCTTGAGGCTCTGTCTCCAAAAAAAAATAAAAAGAAAAAAGAAGGGTCTGGCTTTTATAAAAATTTGTTCAAGTGTGGGGCCCCCTTTTACAGGCCCTTAAGACTCTTGGTCAGTACCTGTTACTTCCCCTCATGCAAACGGTTGAGGTTGAGGAAGCTTGCAGGAGGGGTAGCATGGCTGCTAATAATGGCCAGTGATTTGAGGGGTGAGGCCAGCACCTAATTCATGCTTTTGTCTGTGGTCTTTCAACTTTGTTTCTCTGTAAAGTGTAAATGGTGCAAAAGTTTACTCATGATGAAACTTTAACCTGGCAGCTTCGCACGGAGAGCGTTAAGCTACCTGTGTAGGTTAAGGGAGTGCTGAATCCTAAACCTCAGAATTTACCAGGAGCTTTTCACACACCTCAGTCTTAAACCTCACACCTGTTCCAGGGTCTGGTAATAGCCAGATATTACAGATGAGGAAACCAAGGCTCCGAGTCAAAGGACCCTGCCCAAGGGTGTAGAGTTTGTAAATGGTGGCAGCAATTGGAATCCAAAGCCAAAGCTATTCTTCCTGCTCCTAGCCTCCCTGTGACATGCCTGCAGTTGAGCTGCCCACCTGGAAGAATGAGGACAAGGAAGGTGTGGCTGGCCCAGGGTGGTGGTCTGGGAGGGAGCCAGGCCTGAGGTTGATGCTGCTACCTCCAGGTAAGTAAAGAGCTGTGTGGACAACTTCACTGGGGTTTTATGCCTTTCAGTCTGGATTTAAAACCATACCAAAAATGACCTAAAGACAAGCTGGCTGGGCTCGCTCTCTGCTGTTCCCATTTTCATTCCAAGGTTTGCCTTTCTGAATGAAGAATAGACAGGCTTTCTTGTCTATACCTGGCACAGGGCTCAGCCCACAGAAGAACAGCTTGATGAGGTCTCACAGCCAGCCAGAGGGAGAGAAAGGAGGAAGCATTGTTTTTCTTGATCTTGGGCCCTGGAAGAGAAGGTGGAAGCAGGACATGGTAGGAGAGACTGAATTCTGAGATGGTGTAGCCACAGGCAAGCCTTTCACTTTTATTTTCAAATCTGGGAATAACATTTAATTCATAGGGTGTTCTGACAGTTGGAGGTAGAAGAATGTATGAGAAGAGGAGAACTCAATAATTCTCATGAGATGGGCATTGAACCCATTGCCCAGAGAAGGAATACAGCTGGGCTTGAACCCTGTGTTGCTTATAGCGAGGCAAAGTGCTATGACAGTTTATACCTACCTTTTGTCCACATGGTCATCTTAAGGCAGAAGGTGGCTAGTGGACTAAGTGTTCATGCCTGTTGTTTTGGGAGTGTCTCCGTCTTTCTCTGTGGTTCCTATCTTCACATCCATCCTCTTCAGGTCCCCTATACTCTTATCACCCCCAAATCAATCTTAGAAGAGGATTTTAAGTCCCACTGTCAGAATCAGGCATGTGTCTGAGCAATGACATGACTCTCTCCCAGGCCACAAGGGGCTCATTATTATCTTCTGCATAAGCTCTGGTTTCACAATTGTCAGGTCAGGTCAGGTCAGACCTGGTGATTGTGCTCTGAGCTCTTGGGGCTGGTACTTCTTGCCATTCTGAGCCACCTCCTCCCTGCTGAGAATTATTACCAAGGCCCTAGAGATCAGCTCGGGTTGTAGCAGAGCCTGCCAGGCAGACAGTCCACGCAGTCTGTATGTCTCACTGACATTGCAAGCAGCCCTAAGTCAGGGGCAACACATACCCAAGGTCAGAAACAGACTATGAGTTTCCCAACACAACTGTTCTTCCTGCAACTCCCTTCCAACCACTGGCCTTATCTGCCCGCTTCCCTCACAGCCAGGCTTCTTAAAATCTACACCTGCCTATCTGACCTTCCCCCCAAAACCCACTATGGTGGGCCACTGTTCCATCACCCTACCAACCTCTAAATCCAGTGAGCCTTTTCTGTCCTCCCCTCATTCCCAGGTAGCTCATAATCTTCTCTAGTCATTCACACTCCATTTTTGGAGTCCCTTCTCTTGCTGCCTTTCTTGGACAGTCCCTCTGTTCCCCCTCAGCTTGTTACAGCAGTGGTTTTCAGGCAGGAGTGATTTTGCCACCCAGGGAATGTGCAGCAATACCTGAAGACATTTTTGGTTGTGACAGCTGGGGTGGAGTGTGTGCTGCTGGCATCCCGCAGGTAGAGAGGCAGGGGGTGCTGCTGAGTAGCCCTATTGCCCAGGACGAATGACCAAACCAACTCTTGAGAGAGTGCAGATCGCTAACATCTCTAACCTGCATGTCCCAGGCTATCTCGGTTGCACACATCAAAAGTAAATTTATCTTTCTGGCATGCCTTGCTCTCACCAAGTTTTACTGCCTCCATTCTTAGCCTGTTCCCTTTTCATCTGTCACCTCTGTTCAGCCCCTAATTTCTCTTCCGGTATTTCTTCCTAAAGGATTGGCAGGGAGTCTCTCAAAGTAGAAGTTGGCTTAAAAGACTTTCCCCATCACCTGCAAACCCTCTGGCATTGGCCCCACCCTGATTACCCAGTCTTATCTCTTTGTCACCCCACCCTAAGCAGATTATGATGCTAACAACTATTCCTCCCACCTAAAAGCTGTCCTCTTGCTTCCCTGCCCAGCACATCCCCTAGCTGTCAGCACAGATAGCTGTCACGGCCATTTTGTCTCCCTCGTGGTACATTTCCATGTCCCCACAGGGTCCCCTCTATCTGCACAGTACTCACCATCCGCTAGTGGAGTTTCTCTTCTCAGTCTCAATCTCCATATTCCCAGGGGACTTCCCCCCAAACAGGTCACTGCTCTGGGTCATTTTAGGCCTGTGTGCCAAGGCTTAGAGGTACCTGGACTCCTTTCTCTGAGCCAACACACAGCTATAAGGATGATGATTTCTGCTGAGAACCTACACTCCTGAGCATGGGACCCTTGGGACTAGAAATGGAACAGGCTGGATCCCAGAAGTACACCCTTTAGCCTGGGAGCATCCAAAGGACCCTGACGTCAACCATGCTCTGGAGCCACCGTCCTGGACCATGACAGGGCAGGGGCCCACTCACCATCCTCCCTTCTCGCAGGCATGAAGCCATGGTCTGCATGCCAGCCTGTTCCCACTCAGCCGTTGGGTGGAGGTGGAGTCCTGGAGGACAGGTCAAGCTGGGAAGGGGAACCATAGAGTTAGGGCAGCTTCACTCTTCTTCCTGCTGCAGAGAAGGGGGTGGGGATGAAGTGGTAAGGAGTAACAGTAGAGGCCTGGGAGCTCCATCCCTGTGGTTCAGGAATGTGAAAGGACCAGCAGTGAAAATAAAGGGACTCAAGATGTAGCTCTTTGTCATCATTTTTCCTAAAGATTTTAACAAAGCATACCTAAGCCCCAGGTAATGGGGGCTTTTTCCCACTCTTCAGCTAGTTCCCCAGCACACTGACATTTTGGCCCTGGACCTTTCTCTCCCATCTCTGCCCAGTGAGATGCACAGAGACATGAGAGCTGGGCTTGCTGGTTCATGCCTGTAGTCCTAGCTACTTGGGAGCTACTTGGGAGGCTGAGGTGGGAGGATCACTCCATTGTGGGCAACATAGCAACCCCATCTCTTTCTAAAAAACAATAATAAAGAGCAGATTTGGTCTTCCCCAAGTCAAAGCTTGGGGGAGTCAAAGTTTCTCAACCCACATGGCATAGCACACCTTACCTACTCCATCTGTGCCTAAATGAGTAGTCTTCTCTGACTCTGCTTCTGTGTGTGGGAAGGCAGTGGAGAGGGGGAGAAAGGGAGGAACAGAGCACATAATGATAAAACTAGTTTTTCAAAGCAATACTGTTTCTACCAAAATATTTAATGAATATGCTGTTAAAATAAAACCAACAAAAGAAATAGTAATACAATTTTACTGGTTTATATTTCAATTCATAAAGTTGACACACTGAAACTACCCTAGCACAATGTCCACGTGCCTAGCATTGGACGGGCTTACAGCTGTTTGGTAACTGAACGCAAAAGACATAGAAAGCAGCAGAGGGGACCGTGTGGAGGGAGGGGGTGCCACTTTAATCTCCTGTATCACAGATGACCTCAGCAAGCATTAGTACAGCCAACAAGAAGAAGAGCTACAAAACAACCCAAGTGTCTTTATATACAAACCAGTGCCTCCTATAACCAGCCACCTCCATACTGAGCACAGAGACAAGGACAAGACCATCTGCGAGTCAGCCTGTCAGTATGTTACTACATAAATTAAGTCAAAGGGTTTTTCCCCCTGCAAAGGAAAACATGTAGCCTGTCTGAACAGGGAGGTCTGCACCCAGCTATACTCCGGGGAGGGCCTGGGGCACAGTCAGTCAGGGAAGGACCAAGCCAGGAGGGAGGATGGACACATCAAGGCACGTGCATCCTGCTCATGTTTACAGATGCACAGCTCAGTCTTTGTCAGTTGGACAGCCTCTTGTGCAAAAACACTAAAAATCGTGAAGTGAGAGAGCTCTTCACAACGCCTGCAAAGTCAGGGAGGAGAGCAGAACCCAGCAAACCTTGAGTCAAGTTAAGTGCCCAAACATCCACATCATTAAATTATGCAGGTCAGCAGTCTTAGTCTGGGACTTCAACACTGTCAGCTGGGTATCTATCGGGAAAGATATATATACACACGCGCGCACACACACACACACACACACGACACATTAAGCAAAATAAGATTTGTCCACATTATGATTAATCCAGTCTCACAGTTAAGTCACCCACTCCAGCCTTGTGAAGTCATCTTGGCAGCTAATGCTAAAAAACAATAGGAACTATGAGAGTTGCATAGAATTGATCAGAAATGTGAATAATGCCAAAGCAAAAACCTGTGCCTTATACAGTTTTAACAAAATGAGGTGGCTTCAACTACAATATGAAACCCTCCTATTTAAAACAAAGTGCTTCTTCATGTCTACCTGGGGGACCTTCCGCTGGCGCTGAAGCAGATAAGATTTATTTGAGTTTCTGATCCCCTGCCCCCCCCACATATATATGTATATATATAATATGTATATTTTATTTTAAAAAATTAAAGGTTTAGGAAAAAAAAATTAATAGACTAAGGATCCCCAAACTCTCATCACACGTGTAAACTCAGCCACCATTAAGCTGGGTGAGGTGTTGACCTACATGGGGAAGAGGCCTGGAAGGTCACACTGAGGAGTGATTTCTAGAGTGTGTCCACAGCATGGCTGAGCTGGCAGGCCTGTTAGTATCAGTAGTCTTACCCCAGAGACTGCCTGCTTCATGAGCTCTGGTCCAATGACCTACCAGCACGTGTCTATGGATCTGACTTAGGTACATTCTGGTCCTGGAACATGTCACAGAATCACACATCTGGCCAAAGAAGGCAACAAAAGGTGTCATGTTTTTCTGAAGGTGTCTGGAGGCAGCAGCTGCTCTCAGCAAGTTTCTTTCCCTTGAACCCCGGTTGCTGTCTTTATGGAGCTCAGCGTTCGGTTGAACCAGGTCTTCTTGGCTGCCTGAACTTCATTGAGGGCGAGGCCTAAATGGTGCTCCAAGTCCTGTAAGAGGAACAGTGCCACATAAGGATATTGGGCCCAGTGTCACTGCCTCCCCAAACCTGAGCCAAGACAAGAATTCAGTCTATTTACTCTAAAGAGGCCTTGGGAAATTCCGCTAGTCTCAAACTTGCATTGAAAGGCTGGACATGCTTAAAGATTTGGGAGCATTCTTAGTTAACACCTCATTACTTGCCTGGTCTACTTATACAAAGGGCTTGCTACTTTCATGTTTCCCTCTCCTGCCCACTCAGTTCACACCAGGCAGATAGCAGTGCTTTAGCTTTCTTTGATTGCATCATTAATTTCCCTAAAGGTCTAAATTCCCTAGCATGACATTTTAGATGCTTTACAATCTGGGCCCACAGACTCTGCGCTGCGTGCAAGTAACTCCTGAGGCTCCTTACTGGGCAGGTGCTCTCCTTCCTCCGTGCTGTTGAATACTGCCTATGCCTGGAATGTATACTGTTCTTTCTCTTCTGCATCTGCAACCCATTTCATTCTTTGATCAAAGCTTGGCTATGATACCTTTCCTGACTGTCCTGAGCTATCATACTGCCATGTCTTGTCTTTGCATTCCCAACTGCAAAGAACAGGGCCTTGCAAAAAGCAGATGCCCAGTGCATGGGTGTGATAAGGGAGACTGGCCTAAAGCTTTGTCCCAAACTTAGTTCCTTCCATAAATAGTGCTTAGTGGTGCTGGTGAAATTAGCAGAGTAGTATTAAGTTAACCAAAAAAGGACTAATTTCTTCATCAGGAATGGAAGCTTAGATAAGTTAGGTAATATGTCCAAGGTTATAAACGAGTTTAAGTGATAGGAGTTGGAACAATAAAAGCTTGAATTCACAAAGCCCCCACTACTCTGGACACTTTTCTGTGTTATCTTGTTTAAGTGCTCAAAACAACCTATCATACAGGGACTCTAATCATTCCCAGTTGTAGATGCGGTACCTGAGGTACGGAGAGGTTTCGAACCCAAGGTCAAAGAGTTCAGTGGTAGAGCTGTGTTTTAAAGCATGTGTTCTCTGTCCCACTGAAAGGATTCCAAGCTTTGTGTATAATTCTCAATAAGACAAAGTCCAAATCTTTAGGATCCACTGGAAAATAACAAGTTTTTTAACAAGTCTCCTGGGTTTCTTCCCATGAGAATTATGGCCAAAGTTTAAAAGTGGGGGGAAAACCCCAAACTATAGAGATCATTTCTGGGGTTTCCAGTTTCTAGTCCCCATCAGGAAATGTTGCCCACAAGCTCATGTCTGAGTTATGTTGTTGTTACCTGTATCTTACACTCAGCTTCCACCAACTGGAGCTTGGTTTGTGCCAGTTCTAGTTCCATCTCTCTCAGCTGATTCTTGAGTGTCTCTTTTTCTTCATCTGTGTCCTCATCTAAAACCTCACTGGTTGAGCTGATGCCCTTTACATGCCCTTCTTTGTTGAAAAATTCCCGGCAGCGTTCACAGTCATCCACTTTTTGCTGAAATTGAATGTCAGATGTGAAGAAGTTAAGAAGTAAAACTACTTTTAGGGTAGTGCTAGGGCCAAGAGATCCAGGAGATTGCTTCTCTATTGACCTCTACAGTTTCTGAAACCTGTGCTCTTTTTGCAAAGCGATAGATAACCCACTGGAAAAGTCACTTGGTATTATATACCAAAAATAATGAAAATACTCCCTAATCTAATAATCTCACTTCCAGGAACCCCAGCTAAAAAAATGAAGCCAAGGCTAGATAAAAGATTTATGTTCGAGAATATTCACTGCAGAACTGGAGATGTGAAGGGGAGGAAATGATAAACTATCCAACAAGTGGGAATAATAAATATGAAAGTCTGTCCGGAAAGTCTCCAGCTATGCAATAGGAAAAATAAGACACACACAAGGCTGGAGACTTTCCAGACAGGCCTTTGTGCTTGTGCATATGAGGACACACACAGCTTCTAAAAGGGTTTCCAGGAATTTTTCTTAACATGAGAAAATGGATAAATGGTGGTTGAAAGAAACAGGACATCAAAATTATGTAAAATATGGCCACAAATATATAACACCATACTTTATCATAAGATGCTGTTGACTATCAGACATCATTTTATGTTCCTCTAAGAAAATATTCAACCAATTCAACCACAAAAAGCTACTTATAAAAGGTTTGTTTTTAGAGAGAGAAAGGGGAAAGCTTAGCTTAGAATGAATGAAATTTTATATGGTAAACAAAAAGAATGAAAAAATACACACCAAAGTGTTAATAATCATGTTCTATGTGAGTAATAGGGTTGTAAGATTTTTTCCCCCTTATTCTTATTTCCTAAATTTCGTGAAAGCACATTAATTATAGCTTGAGAATCATAAAATAAATTATATTTTTAAAAAAGATATATCCAGTTAAACACCAAAGAGGCCAGTGTCTCTTGTGCCAGGTATAACATTGCTTTGTGCAAACACAGCCAATGAGCACAGAACTCTCCCACTTTCCTGTCTGCTGAGTAGTAAATATCTCAGTAAAGCACATTTAAGTAAATTACTCATTTTAGTAAAATCTGACAAGCACTCTAAGTCTTTAAAGAAAGAATGCACCAAGTTATAAAAGCCTCTAAACTGGCAACAAAAACATTAAAAAATTAAAGTCCTAAGGCAGGCATGATGGGTATGCGTTCATAGTACAAGCTATTTGGGAGGCTGAAGGGTGAGGGGGGAATCACTTGAGCCCTGGAGTTCAAGGGCAGCCTGGACAACATAACAAGACTCTGTCTCTAAACAAAAATAAAAAAAAAAATTTAAAAATTAAAAGTCCTCACTGTATTTGGATCTATTATAGCAGAAGGAACAAGCTCAGGTAGCGAGTATCTCTGCTTCTATAGAGAACTGGAGAGTAGAGTCATAGCAGATGTTCTTGACCTCTTCACTCCCACCTCAAACAGAACCCATTACTTGCAGAAATCCTTTTACCTCAAGGTCACACTGTAGCAACCAGCATTACCAACAGCATTTGGAAATCTTGGGCACTTTTACTTTGAGATCTAAAGACAGAGTCCTTTTGCTGTCCTCTATACTCTGGTTCCAGAGAAAGCAGGCATATTAGTTTCCAATTACCAAGCCAGGCCATGACAGGTGCCTTATCAGGTACTCTTCAGCTTCCCTCACTTTTGAAATCAACTGCCCCCCTCCCAGAATCTGTTGTGCTGATGAACAAAGCCGTAAGATGAACTAGGTGGTATAAAACCTCTTTGTTAGGGACAGCACCTGTAGCTCAAAAGGGTAGGGCGCTGGTCCCATATGCCGGAGGTGGTGGGTTCAAGCCCAGCCCTGGCCAAAAAACTGCAAAGAAAGAAAAAAAAAAAAAAAAGAAAGTAAAAAAAACCTCTTGTTAAAGGAAGCCTTACCCGAATTTTCTCAATTTCCACTTTATTAGCTGTCTGCTGCTTTTCCAATCTTTCACTCAACTGAGAACAGATCTGAAGAAACAAACATATAATGAAAACCGTATAGAGCAATGCAATCATCTGCATAATTTGGGCCCAGGGTCCATCAGGGTTAAGCTGAAAATACACTAAGTGGAACTAACATAGCACCACATTGGCTGCTACTGCTTGGGGGAAGGGTGTAAAGTTGATGGACAAACAGGTTCCTCCGGTTGTGCCACCACCTATGTATCCATCAACCTAGGAATTGCAGGAACCCATTAGAACCACACTCAATGGACAATGGTGTTTGAACACTTGCCAGATTCATGAGCTAGCCTGAGATTCTGGCACAGGAAGGAACAGAGTGATTTAGTTATGTTCTTAAAATTCAAATAACCAGAATGAAAGCTGGTTTACAACTATAGATACACACACACACAAGTCCGTAATTCTGAATGTAAATCCTCCCTAACACACTGTGTGGATTTCATTTATGAAGTACCTACTGCATGCTGGGTACTATGCCAGGCAGTTCATAAACATGGTCTTTTGAACCTTCACAATAGTCCCCCAGGTAGGAATTATTTCTCTTATTATACAATTGAGAATAAGTAAAGTTACTTGTCAACGCAAGGGACAGAGCCAGGATTTGAAACCAGAGTGCTAAAGCATTTGGGTTTGCAGAGTATACATTTCATGCAAGGAAGCAGGACTTCCAGAGTACACGGCACAATGCCAGGGCAAGAGAACTCACCTGTTTGTAGTCACCAATGATTGAACTGTTTTTTTTAATCTCAGATTCTGCCTTGTCAAGTTCCCGACGACACATTTCTTTTAACTGCACACATAGAAAAGCAAAAGTGAATGTTTTAATGGAAAGCAAAGGAAGCTCTATCACTAACTGCTTAGTGCTAGGCTTTCCAAAAGGTGCCTGGCCTCACTAACTCTGGAAGGGCTCTCATTCACCTACCTTCTTCCTTCATTCGACAGTATTAACCCCTGTTTTTGATGCCAGGAGAGGGAAAGAACAGTGAAAACTTGCAAAAATGTCAGACCCCATTTCAGATTGGGGCTTTTGCTTAAGTTCTTCCCTGCTAGCACAACCCAACCTGTGAACCTTTGCTAAGGAGGCAGCACAAACCAAACAGAACAGTGAGCTAGGGAGAGGGCTATAGTTTTCTCACCACCTTATTTATTTTTTTCAGTTTTTGGCCGGGGCTGGGTTTGAACCTGCCACCTCCGGCATATGGGGCCGGTGCCCTACCCACAGGCGCTGCTCTCACCACCTCATGTTTAATGAGAAAGTGCTTTGCCATCTCTCACTCCAGCTGGTCCTGCCTCCTGGAGGACCATGATGGGAAAGGAGATGAGGGTTGCTCCAATACACAGTATCTGGAGCTCTTCTTATGACTTAAGTGACTGTGGAGCACTAGCTCAGAACAAGACTTCTAGAATTTGCTCTATGAGGGTGACATCAAAGGACAAGCAGGGAAAGACCAGACAATACCATGTGTGATTTCCTTCACTGTTACACCCATACACTGATGCACAGGAAATTCTGCTGTCCCAACAAAGGATGGGTTTTGACCCACCATCTCCTTCTAGGCTTAAATTTTTAACAACCGTTATGCTTTACACAGTTTAAAGAAAAGGTCTCTGAAGAGAAACTGAAGCCAGCCATATACGGGTTCTCTGGATATGGAAACCACCAGAGGAACTCCCAACTCTCAGACATTTCCAGGACAGAGAGGAATGTCGGGGAAGAGCCAAGTTCCCCTCACCTGAGCAGACTCTTCTTCTAACCGTCTTTTCTCTTCTTCTGCATCAATCAACTTCTGTTTGGTCATCAGTAGCTCCTTGTTCAGTGCATCTGCCTTTTCTTCAGCCTGAAACATTTAAGGTATCCTGTCACAGAAGAGCAACTGAGAACTGGAACAGATTTATATAATGTAGCACAATCCCATGTTGCGATGACAGGGAACTGGGATTCAGAGAGGGGAAAATGGTATGTGCAGTGAGATTACTCTCCTGCAGAAGTGCCTGGAACAGCATCTTGCACAGGGGTAGCGTGTGGCAGTGGTTAGAAACTCAGCCTTTGGCATCAGACAGCTTAGGCTCAGTTCCCTTGCTCACGGACCATGTAAAACTTAGACAAGTCATTGAGAACCTCTTTCACCTTCAGAGTCTTCATCTGAGTGATAAGGCATGAAAAGCATTCAATGTAGTGTCTGGAATATAGCAAACAGTCAATAAAAGGTAGTTGTCATTATTATTAATAATAATAAAATCTAGTTTTCCTTTCTTCCAAATGCTTAGTATGTCTTCTGCTAAAAAGTCCTCCATTTTGTTTTCTTATTACCTGATAAAGGAAAATGCCCCTTCCTGACACTTTCTTATCATCTTTAATGGCTGCCCCCCAGCAGTCTTTTTCAAAAGCATGCAAAGATCTGTTGGGAAGATCTGTGAGTCTCAGTAAAAATGATGTATCTGTGCCTGGCGTTTGAGTTCCTGACAGTGGTCACTCCAAGGATAACTGAAGAATGACTATCCCATGTTAGAGAATAATCAAGAAGTAGACACAGAGGATCTCTCCTGTGCAACGTACCCATGACCTTCCTTGGCAGTGGACGGTGGATTTACCTAATATTAAATAGCATTTCTTTGTTACCTAGCTACTGTGGTATAACTGAGCCTCTGAGCTTTCCCTTATGCTACACCAGCTCTCCCACATCTTTGGGAAGAAGAGGTTCCAGAGGCATGGATCCTTAAATGAATGGTGAACTGAGAATAGCATGATACGTTAATTCAAAAGGCCGTGAATTACTGGCAAACTGCATATGCACACATTAAATGGGGTCCTACAATTAAGACCTGTCCTTCCTGGGGAGTTCTTTATCATCTCCTCCTCTAGCTCAACCCTAAGAAGCAATCAGAGGGAAATAAAGAGACTCAAACAACAGGGAAAATAATCAGTAAGGAGAATAAAGATCTATTAAATAGAATCATGAACAACCTATTATGTGTCCATTGGACTTGAACAACTTTTGAACATTACTTTAGAGCTCATGTCAAACACTTAAGTTCTCTCCTTTATTCATCAATATCATGGTAACTGATGATTAATACTAAGACTGACTGTAAGTACTGTACTAAGAAATATGGAAGAGCCAAGTGATTAACTGAGTCTTCTAACTTAAGAGTCTTCCCTGCCCACACACTCCCTTCTTTATAAAGAAGTTCAGTAGGGAAGTGATTTCCCCAACCACTCATCATGTATTTGGCAGAGCTGGAATCTGAAGCCAGGTCATCTGATGTTGAGCCCAGCACTTGCACCACTGCTCCTAGAGCTGCTTCTCCATGCTGCATCAAGGAGAAGGTATATAAAGGCTACTGGACTGAACCCATCAGGGCTGTCTAATGGCACTCCGCCACTGCACAGCCATTCTGCCTAGGTGTGAGAGAACATCTGGTGATAACAAACATGAATCCAGACATCTACTTCTATCCACCAGCCCTGGGCATGCTTTTGAAAAAGATTATAGTGGGGACAGCCATTAGATGAAAAGAAGGATTAACAGGGACCAGATTTAATCTCCCACTATAAACAGAAACTGTACAAAATATATACAACTTTTCAGACACTGAAAATGATAAATGCAGAACTGTGGTTTCCCAGGAAAGGAAAACAAGGTGAGTTCTACTTTCACCCTGGCTTTCTGCTTAGGGACTAAGCAGAGCATGAAGACATCAAAAGTTAACAAGGCAGTCGGAAGATCTGGTCAGCTAAGGCAGCAGAAAACTATAGACAGAGCTCCAGAGAGGAGGGGGCTCTAGATTAGCTTATAAGGTAGAAGAGGAGGGAAAATGAAATCATGAAAATACTCAATTATACCAAAGGATGCAATAAAAGAAAAATACCCGAAAAGTGTACAGGACAAACAGAAAGCTAATTCCCATATTAAGATGTAGATATGTCAAAAGGAAAAAGATGGGAAAAGATGCACATATCATATAATACTATGAAGGCTGGAGTGGCTATATAAAGTCAACTGAGGAAGAAAAGAGGATTACCAGGAACAAAGAGGGGCATTTCACAATGATAAAAGAGTTGCTGGATTAAGAAGGTCTAAGAATCTGAAATATATACAGAAATTAAAATTGCATGAAACAAAAACCTATGTAACTAAGAAAAAAAGAAAAATACACTATTACAGTCAGACTTCCATCCTCTTAGTAAGTGACAAAACAAGCAGAGAGCAAATCACTAAGTCTACAGAGGCTGTGAACATGATCAGTCCACCTGAAGTAACTGACACAGCGCACTCCACCTGTTACAACAGAACACACAGACCTTCCGAGTGCACCTGGGACCTTCATCCACATAGACTATACGATGAACCATAAAATAAGTACCTAAAAGGATTACATCAGACATTAGATTATCTAATAATCTCAGATAACAGGAGAATTAAATTAGAAATAACAGGAAAAAAATTGGTAAAAATTTCTAATATTTGGAAATTAAATTACATACTACTAGTTAACTCACATAGGTCAAAGCAGATGTAACAAGAACTGAATGAAAATAAAAATCTATACATCAGAATAGCTGGAACTGAAAACAGTGCTTACATGAAGATTTATAACTTTATTATTTATTTATTTATTTATTTTTGAGACAGGACTTCAGAGTGCCGTGGTGTGATAGCTCACAGTAACCTCAAACTCTTGGGCTCAAGCCATTCTCTTCCTCAGTTTTCTCCCCCCTATTTTTAGTAGACAGGGGGTGTCACTCTTGCTCAGGCTGGTCTCAAATGCCTAAGCTTACCTGCCTTGGCCATCCACAGTGCTAGGATTATGGGCATGAGCCACTGCACCTGGCCTTATATGTGCAAAATCCTAAAGAATATATGAAAAAGACTACTAGATTAATTAAGCGAATTTAGCAAGATCACAGGATACAAGTTTGCAACACAGAAATCAACTATATTTTTAGCGACTAGCAATAAAAAATTGGAGACAGAAAAGCCAACAATCCCATATATCAATGGGAAAGAGACATGAATACAACCTCCTCTAAAGAGGACAGACGAATGGCTAACAAATATACGAAAAAATGCTCATTATCCCTAATTGTCAGAGAAATGCAAATCAAAACCACCCTGAGATACCATCTAACCTCAGTGAGAATGGCCCACATCACAAAATCTCAAAACTACAGATGCTGGCATGGATGTGGAGAGAAGGGAACACTTTTACACTGCTGGTGGGACTGCAAACTAACACAATCTTTTTGGAAGGAAGTATGGCCAACCCTCAAAGAACTCAATCTAGAGTTGATCCCATTTGATCCTGCCATCCCATTACTGGGCATCTACCCAGGAGGAAAAAAATCCTTTTATCATAAGGACACTTGCATTAGACTGTTTACTGCAGCTTAATTTACAATTGCCAAAATGTGAAAACAGTCTAAATGCCCCCTCAACCCAGGCATGGATTAACAAGCTGTGGTATATGTACACCATGGAATACTATTCAGCCATTAAAAAAATGGGAGACTTACAGCCTTTGTATTAACCTGGATGGAAGTGGAACACATTATTGTTAATAAAGCATCACAAGAATGGAGAAGCATGAATACTATGTACTCAATTTTGATATGAGCACAATTAATAACAATTAATGACATGGTGAGGGTAAGAGAAGGGGAGAGCAGAGAGAAAAAGAAGGAGGAAGAGGTGGGGGAAAGGAAGAGCAGAGAGAGGGAAGGAGGGAGGGTGGTGGGGTCTTGGTGTGTGACACACTTTTTGGGAGCAAGTCCCTCTTGTAAGAGGGACTTTACCTAACAAATGCAATCAGTGTAAACTGGTTTTGTGTACCCTCAATGAATCCCTAACAATAAAAAAAAAAAAGAAAATAGAGGCCGAGAGATGCAAAGTAACTTGTCCAAGATGACATGATCTTGGTCAGTAAGGGACCGACCAAGATGGCATTTCAACCTAGATAATTTGACTTCTGAATCTATACTGTTCACTCCTACCCCACAAGTGTCACTGGCATATAATAAATTATGCTAATGTTATCACTTTATTTAAATAGATGGATTATTACACATATCATGTAGAGTAGAATATATACACATTTCATAAAAGGTCTCACTTTACCATAAAGTAAGTGAAATACATAAAAGTATAAGCCCATTGATCATAAAATTGGCCCCAAACCAGTATTTGGGAGATATATGTACCAAATGTAAAAGTACTTTAAACAATATATGACCCACAGCGTTTTGAAATGGGAACCAAGAAAATTTGAGTTTGTTTCTTTTTTTTTTCCTGAATAAATAAATATTTTTCTCATAAAAAAAAAAAAAATTGGAGACCGGGAAGACCATGTGAAGACACAGGGAGAAGGCGGCCATCAGGAAGCCATGGAGAGAGGCTTCAGAAGAAACCAATCTGCTGACACCTTCATCTTAGACTTTTTTTTATTGAGACAGAGTCTTACTTTGTTACCCTCGGTAGAATGCTGTGGCGTCATAGCTTACAGCAACCTCAAACTCTTGGGCTCTTGCCTCAGCCTCCTTAGTAGTTGGGACTATAGGCACCTGCTACAATTTCTGGCTATTTTTTTGTTGTTGTTTTGTTTAGCAGGCCTGGGTTCAAACCCACTAGCCCTGGAGCATGTAGCTAGCACCCTAACCACTGAACTACAGGTGCCCAGCCTTGATCTTAGACTTTTAACCTCCAAGGCTGTTAGAAAATAAATTTGTTGTTTAAGCCAACAACAACAAAAAAAATTAGAAAATGAAATTTTTAAGAATGCCGTTGTACAATAGATTAAAACATACATGGTTTATGAACTGAAAAATAAAACACACTGCTGAGAGAAATCTAGAAAGACCTTAATAAGTGAAAATTGTAACATGTTCATGTATTGGAAAAGTCGATTATTGTTCAGGTATCAGTTCTCCCCAAGATGGTTTATAGATTCGATGAAACTCCATTCAAAATCCAAGAAGGTTTTTATTTCTAGAAATTGACAAGCTGATTCTAACATTTATATAGAAATGCAAGGGACAGCTTGGCGCCTGTGGCTCAAGTGGCTAAGGTACCAGCCACATACACCTGAGCTGGCAGGTTTGAATCCAGTCCCGGCCACCAAACAACATTGATGGCTGCAACCAAAAAAAAGTAGCCCGGCGTTATGGCAGGCACCTGTGATCCCAGCTACTTGGGAGGCAGAGGCAGGAGAATCGCTTAAGCCCAGGAGTTAGAGGTTGCTGTGAGCTGTGATGCCAAGGCACTGTACCCAGGGTGACAGCTTGAGGCTCTGTCTCAAAAAGAAAAAAAAAGAAATGCAAGGGACTTAGAGCAGCCAAACAATTTTCTAAAAGAACAAAAAAGTTGGACATGACCTGATTCTAATAAGATTATAAAGCTACTGTTATTGTCCTCACAGTAGATAAGACTCTGGCATAAGGATAACATATAGATGGACAGAGCAGACAGAGACTAAAGAAGCAGACACACAAATACAGGATCAATGGATTTTAATAAAAATGCCAAAGTAGTTCAATGGAGACAGTTTAGCAACCTGTTCAAGGTCGCAGAACTAGTAAGTAAGAGTAACTAGAACTTCTGAAAGTCATAACTCAGCACGTGGGCTCCCAAGTCAATTTCCTTCATTCTTGTTTATCTCAGCATGGAGTGACCATGCCAGCGAGGACTTAGACACAATCCTGTCAGCCCTGCCAAGGACCTTCCAAAGGTCCCCACTCACCCTTTCAGCACCAATGTCAGGTCTAGTCATGATTCTCACTTCTTAGAGGTGAAAGCTTAATTGGGATCACCCAGGGATTAAGTGGCTGACTTGGAATTTCTCCACAGCTTCTATGTGAAGAATAGCAAATGTGACAGGTGATGAATAACAAAAGTGATGTACAATCAACTGGAAATACAAAGAGGACTCTGGAAATTGTATAAGCCTCACACTAGAGCTTTTCTTTGAGATGCAGGAAGCAAAGAGCTGAAAGGAACAAAGATTACGACATGGCCTGTAATCTCAATGCTTTGGGAGGGGTAGGAGGATCACTTGAGGCTCAGAGTTTGAGTCCAGCCTGGGCAACAGAACAAGACCCTGTCTATACAAAATATTTTAAGAAATACTTTAAAAGGCTGAGACTAACTTCCTGATGTCAAAAAAAGTAAGATGACCCTGGCTCAGTGCCTGTAGAACAGTGGTTACAGCACCGGCCACATGCACTTGACAAGGGTGGCGGGTTTGAACCTAGCCCGGGCCTACTAAAACAACGACAACTACAACAAAAAAACAGTGGGACGTTGTGGTGGGCACCTGTAGTCCCAGCTACTTGGGAGGCTGAGGCAAGAGAATTGCCTAAGCCCAGGAGTTAGAGATTGCTGTGAGCTGTGA
>NW_003852409.1:26083214-26085899 GCF_000181295.1 Otolemur garnettii | reverse complement strand
GCTTATTTTCAGTTATGATTCTAAAGAAACAAGGGAAGTAAACTTAGAAAGGCAAAGTCACTGTGGGGAAGGTTGAAGACAAGGTCCTTAAAATCAGCAAGGTCCCTGCTCCTCACCAAATCAGAGGATCTGTCACTGACTAGGCAAGGTGATCTGTAAAAGATACTTAGCTTCTTTCTGCCTTAGTTTTCTCATCATGTATATCATACTTATATTCCTTCTATAGCATGGGCTGTTTTGAGGATTTGCTAAGATATGTATAAAGCACTCAGAACAGTGCCCAGCACTCGGCAAGTGCTCAAGAAATGTTAGCTGTTATGTGTCAAAATCACAGCTTCTTGGCCCACATTTATTGTAGAGACACTGTGGCATTATATTAAAAAAAAAATCTGAACATTCCAGTTAGACGGGCCTGGGTTAGATTCCTGGCTCTGCTTCCTCCCTGGGTGCCTTCACCTGAGTCTCAAGTTTTACGGCTGTTAAAAAAACAAAACAAAACACATGACCCATAAATGAGGCTCATGTTACTGTCCTCACAAGGTTGAGGTAAGGATAAGAGATATCAGAGTTCAACAAAGTGCTTACAATAGTGCTGGCATCACAGAGCATCAGTAAATGGAAGCTCTTATCATTACCTTTATTATTTTTTATTAGGGATGTAACCTAATTCTTTGACTACTATGTCAGGGTAAGATAACTTGAAAAAAGGTTTACACTGTTTGAGGGGCAAGTTTCAAGAACATAAGTAGCTTACAAACTAGTGGAATGCTGATATTACTACAGGGTTCATGTGATTAGAAAACGCAATAGTGCAAACTAACAATTGCACCTAGAATTTTACCCTAAGCTGCCTCTTAATGTAATTTCATTATGAACACAAGGGCTCCTGGTTCAGGCCCATTTTCTTTTCTTTTCCTTTTCTACCTCCTTTCCACATGACCTACAGCTGCTCAGAGGGCCACGTCAGGTGTCCACCTCTGCCCTGAGTCAGTCGTCCCTGCTCAGTGTACAGCTCTCCCTCTACTATCACAAATTCTTGACCAGTGAGAGAATGGCTCATATAGTGTTTCTACAAAGAGGAACAGAGGGTATGCCTGCAATGGGCACCACGGGGAGGAAACTCAACCCTGATGAGCAGACTATGGTAAGCTAAAAAGCAGAGATCTCAGGTTCTGGTCACTGAGGGCTAATGACCTTTGAAATACCCTCCCTGTAAAAACTGGGAAAAGGAGCCTTCCTAGTTACATGCAATTACTTTCAGATGATAAGCAGAGGGAATTCACACTGCTTGTAACTCTTTTTTGTGGGTGTGATGTAATTTCACTATATTCTGTGACAGAGCTATTAACTCTACCTGCCCACATTTTACAGGGTGGCCAAATTCAAAGTAGAGTAGATGCTATTAGAATCCAGGTCTGTCCAACATTTTCTGCACCATACTTTTATTTCTACAGACAAGTAACGAGAACAAGTAAGTACTGTCATTTCTCTCTTCATCTTGTGATTAATTACTTTGAGAATCTAAAAAAACAGTAGACTTTCTACCTATGAGAATCTAATAAAAGCACAAACTTTCAAAGAAATGCACTAGTACACAAAATTTTCATGCACCTTTGGTGGACATCCTATAGGGTTCAAGACATGCATAAGGCAGGATCCCTATAAACCCCGAGCACGTTCCTAGAACCTTAGGAAACCAAAAACCAGAAAAGTAACGCTAGGAGCCTGGGAGGGAAATCTAAGTTAGGGGCTGGCAAACTATACTCCATGGGTCAAATCCAGCCTATCACCTATTTTTGAAAAGAAGGTTTACTGGAACTCAGTCACAGTCGTTCCTTTATATATTGTCTGTGGCTGCTTTTGTACCACTGGTAGTGTTCAGTAAGTAGCAACAGGAACTGTGTGGCCACAAAGCCCTAAATGTTTGTTATCTATCCCTATGCAGAGAGTTTGCTACCCTTGACCTAAAGCATGTGTGAAAGACTATAACTTCTAAGACAAGACTGTGGAAGAGAAAATGGGAAAGCACCCTGCTAGGAAAGTCATCTCAAAATTTTCAAGATTAGAAGAAGCAGAAAAATGGAACATCTGTCCACAGAAATTACTGATGAAAATGCAAGTTGCTAAAGAACTGAGCCACATTCCAATTGGAATATTAAACAGGCACAAAATATTTCAAATAATAAAATCTCTTCTTGTCTTGAGGAAAGTTAAGGAAACCATAATGACTGAATGCTAGTGCCAACTGTGATAACATAAGAACTAACCAAAAAGTCTCTCAACTGAACAAAGTTTGGGAAAAGGAGGTCAGGGATTGTGTGTACAATGAGAAGAGAATGTGGTAAGGAGGGCTTAATGAGATAACTGACACTCTGAAGGAAAGGAGGGAAGTAATACTGACAAGCAAGTTCTATCATAAGAGGTAACTAGAATAATAAACACTAAAGTTAAAGGATTTCACTTGATAAAGGGAGAAGTCAAGTGCTTCAGGGTGACCGCCCTGCAGACCTACGAGACTTACATTATCTAGGTCTTTCCGCAGTGCAATCTTACTTGTCACCAGCTCATGGGCTAAGTCATCATTTTCCTGTTCCAATCTCATGTTAGCTTCTTGTAGACGCCTATTCTCCCGCTGAAAGGTAGGAAAAAAAAAAGTTACAGACACATAAAAATCACAGGAAAATT
>NW_003852409.1:26082587-26083010 GCF_000181295.1 Otolemur garnettii | reverse complement strand
CAACGCCCGGCTATTTTTTGGTTGCAGCCGCCATTGTTGTTTGGTGGGTCCGGGCTGGGGATTCGAACCCGCCACCTTAGGTGTACGTGGCTGGCGCCTTAGCAGGTTGAGCTATAGTCGCTGAGCCTCAAGGCTATATCTCAAAATGAATTTCTATACCCTAAGTAAGGGACATGGCTGGTCCTTATGTTTCCAAACCAACAATTTCTTATTTTCTACCTGCATGAAGAAATACTTAGAAATGACTCAGCTGACTTTGTCAAGCAGTTATTTCTTAACTGTGACAAAAGGCCATTGAAGTTTAACAAACTAGGCATCTAGTTTGAAGCAAAAAAGACTACCAGACCTTGCTTTCTCTTTTATAAAGAGAACCTCTTTATAAAAGGTTATCTAACCTCTTTCCTCTCTTTTAACTGCCCCTGT
>NW_003852409.1:26081259-26082492 GCF_000181295.1 Otolemur garnettii | reverse complement strand
CTATATCTTCATGTCCATTGCTTCATGATTTCTCCCTCCTTAATGTCTATAAATCAGACTTTTGTTCTGATTACCCTACAGAAAGAACCCTCTATAAATTACGAAATATAATAGAAAAGTGGTGAACTAATGTAGACAATTTATTTACCTATTTATTTTTTTTGAGACAGAGTCTCAAAATGAAACTTGAACCCAGAACTGAATTTTAAAAAGGATATATAAAGCTAGTTATAGGCACAACTGTATCAAACAAAAAGCTAGAAGCTTCTCACGTCATCGAGGCCATGAGTAAACGAACCTCAAATCGCTCGATGGGGTCTTCTTGTTGGGCCTGCTGCTCTCTCATGGTGTGATATTCTTTTTCATATTTTTTCAATTTCTTCTGACTAATCTGTAGGACAAATCATAGAGCAAATTAAGTCGTATCAGAAAATAGTGGGTACTTCAGTGCCTGCACAGAAAACCAAGACCTCTGGTGACCTGGAGAACCCCAGTCGCTATGAAGTAGTGCTTCCTATTCTTTTGGAGTGAAATCATAGGAGTGGGATATAAATCAAGGACCCAAAATTCTTACTCAATGACTACTGTGTCCAGTAGTCATTGTTGGAGACACAGTAGAAATTCCATTGTTGACCACCTCCTTCAGTTAACCTAATTTTCAGAGATCAGACATATATGCCCCAGCACAGGAGGCCTAATCCCTTGTGTTGACCACCACTGTATATTGATCAATTTGTTAGTTCCTTGGGTGGTCAACTTACAGAGGTTTGACTGTATTTAATACTTTAATGAACATCCTACAGATGGTACTTTCTACTTGAGTTCTGGGTCCTATTTGCCCCTAATAATAATAAGCAGCCATTTTATTCAGCACATACCAGAACTGCTGCTAAATGCTTTAAATGTGTGACCTCACAACACTTGGACAAGGTACACTATTATTATCTATTATCCTTTTCACTTTATAGGCAAGTTAACTGAGGGACAAAGAGATTGGTTATATAACTTGACCAAAATTACTAAATCGGGGACTGGCAGATCTAGGATTTGAGCCCAGGCAGTTGGACTCCATCCAAAGTCCAAGTTGTAGTCACCTACCTTACAATCCTACCACTTCTCTAACCTCTTTCCTCTCTTCTAACTGCCCCTGTGCTTTGAAATAGGCACAATTCTCTCTGCTGTCAAAAACACAGCTCTGCTGACCCCTCCACCTCTATGCCCTTTTGCCCCATC
>NW_003852409.1:26075143-26081124 GCF_000181295.1 Otolemur garnettii | reverse complement strand
CCTCTTAAAGTCACCAATGGTGTTTTACTCTGCCCCCACTGAGACATCAAAACTGAGCCCACACTGAGACATCAAAACTCCTTAACTTTCACGCTGTAACCTCACCTGCTTCTTTTATCTTTCCTCCCTTTATGCTCTTGGCTTTCCTTCTACCTATCAGGTGTTCCCCACCTTCTCTTTCTTCTAATCTCATAACCAAGGTCCAAGGGCATACCTTCAAGATGCAATTTTTCTTTTGTTTGATTCCTTCTTCCAAACTGCTAATCCATTCTGTATGTTTTTATAAATTACGAAATACAATAGAAAAGTGGTAAACTAATGTAGACAATTTATTTACCTATTTATTTTTTTTGAGACAGAGTCTCAAGCTGTTGCCCTGGGTAGGGTGCTGTGGCACCCTCAAACTCTTAGGCTTAAGTGATTCTCTTGCCTCAGCCTCCCAAGTAGCTGGGACTACAGGCATCTGCCAGAACACCCAGATGTTTTTTTGGTTGTAATTGCCATTGTTGTTTGGTAGGCCTGGATTGGATTTGAACCCGCCAGCTCCGGTGTACGTGACTGATGCCTTAGCCGCTGAGCTATAGGCCCTTAGCCTTATTTATTTATTTATTTTTAGAGTTTTAATAGGTGGCCCTCAGTAGAGTGCCGTGGTGTCACAACTCACAACAACCTCAAACTCTTGGGCTTAAGCAATTCTCTTGCCTCAGCCTCCCGAGTAGCTGGGACTACAGGTGCCCACCACAATGCCTGGCTATTTTTTTTTTTTTAAATTATAGTTGTCATTGTTGTTTAGTAGTCCCAGGCCAGGCTGGAACCCACCAGCCTCTGTGTATATGGCTGGTGCTGTAACCACTGAGCTACAGGTGCCTAATCGAAGTCCAATATTAATTTTGTGTCTCTCATAAAAATAGCATTTTAAGTGAATTAAGGAAGCAAGGAAAAGCTATAGATTCAGCCCCAGAGCTCTGAATCACACCTACTGTTAGGTAGCTCCCATCAGAAAACTTTAGAAATTATAGCTTCACGAACATATGTATATACATACATATATATACACACACACACATATTTTTGTGTGTGTACTATTGTACACAATTTAAAGAATGATGATAAAACTAATAATCATCCCTTCTTGAAGCTTCAATAACTAGCATTAGACTAGTTACCTGTAAATCTAGCTGTTAGGTCTTCAGGTCCAGGTAACTAAGCCTCTCAGAGCTAGTATAGTCCAACTTCCTTTATGTTACTGATGAAGACACTGAGATCTGGAATGGGGGTGGGAAAGGCCCACATTTGTGGCATGTTGGCATCAGCATCTCCAATTCCCTGTTCTGTTATGCTCTGTCTTGAGCTGCCTGGTGTTCCTCTCCCACTGACCCTATGAACACCCCCCTTAACTGAGATCTTATAGGTCTGCTTTGATTGGAGCTCTATTCCTAGAGTGTGGCTGCTGCCCAAGGGTGGGAAGGAAGGAAGATAACACTATGCTCTGGCTTTAGTGAATAGCAAGAAGTCTATTCAACATTTGGGGTGAGGCTAGAAGAGCTGGAGAGTTATCATCTTTAGATCCAGATCCTCTGTGGTTTCAGGTCAATGCTGGGGTAAACATGTATTGCACACCTAAGTGACCTGCAAAGAAAGCAGCTAAATAAAATGTCTATGTGATCAGTAAATGTTACAAACCGTCCTCAAATCAATAGTACAGAAATAGAAAATACACACAGCTTGTGGGTAGCAGGCACTTCATCCCAGTGCTCTCTGTAGCCTGAAAAGTGAGAAGGAAAAACAGTGGACATGAGGCTCCCTAAGCACTTTTAAAAGAACCAAACTGACACCAAATACTATAAAACACTTTCACCAATCTTTAGGATTCTCTGGCTTTTTATTCTTACAGTGGGATAAGGAAGAGTTAATATTTTCCTCCATAAATATATATTTTATAAGGCTCATTACAAACTAATTTCTTCTATATTTCATTAACCTGTATTACAACTGCCTTACCCTCCCAGAAAATGGGTTGATTATCCCTCAGCATTATAACAACAGTTAACGTATGCTGATTTCCTTCTAAATGCTAGAATCTTTACATAGAACATCTCATTTCCTTCTTACATTTTTGTGATAGGTCATGAGTAGTTTTTTTTCGCTTTTCGCATTTTACAAGTTTTCTGTGTTGAGCATGAATTATTTTTATAAATAAGAAAAAAATACTATTTAAAAATTATTCTCATCATTATTCTGGTCTTCTCTAAAACAGGATTCTGATTGTCTCTCTAGCCAATGATCTGTCTTGCTTCTGAATCAAGGGGTCACCTGTTAGTTCTGGGTGCACAGAAAGCTCTGCCATCTTCCACAGAGCTTGGTGGTCCTAAGTTCTGACTTTTTCACTAGCTCAGTCTCTTCCCATTCTTCAGCTTCACTTGTTCTCAATCTCTCTCCCCCAGCCTTAAATACTTCACTTTCCACTCCTACCATAAACACAAAACAAATTAAAACACCATCGCTTGGAAGGATTCATAGCTGATACTGACTTTTATAGAGTGGTTGGCTGCATACTGGAGCCAACCAGTTCAGAATACCTTGGAGGTGCCCATCCAAGAGAAAGACCCATGCCTGACATTTGAATGGGGAACCAGGAGACACCAGCAGGGGCAGCAGCAGTTTAAGCCTCCTCCTGAGCCTGCATCCCAGACAGACCAGCACGTCTCAGCCTGACTGTCAATACATTACCAGTGTTTGCCCCAGGCCAGAACTGTGTTTCACTCCCTGTTGTCCCCTGTCCATGGACACAGGGAGTGCCTAGAAATGCTGCTAGATCAGTGAAAAAGGACCTTCGTTTCTGTGCACTGACAACTCTTCTCAATGGAAGTGGTATCCAAAGTGGACACATAATGCAAGCCTATTCTTTCTGTCTGGATAACCCCACACCTGGCTCACTCCTATTCACCCTTCAGATCAGAGCTCTAACACCCCTTCTTTTAGCAAACTCTAACCCTCATCTCCTGTCAGATCAAGTCTTTCAGTTACATATGAGTATTTTCATAGCATCAGGGCAGTTCCCCTATGACCCCTGTCCAAGTTTACAATTACTAGCTGCCTACTTAACCATCTATCTTCCTGATAGAAAATAGCCATATCTGTTTTGCTTAGCACTCTATCTCCTGAATATAACTGGGACTCTAATTAAGATGCTGAATAAATCGGCTCAGCGCCTGTGGCTCAAGCGGCTAAGGCGCCAGCCACGTACACCTAAGGTGGCGGGTTCAAATCCCCAGCCTGGGCCCGCCAAACAACAATAATGGCTGCAACCAAAAAATGGCCAGGCATTGTGGCGGGCGCCTGTAGTCCCAGCTACTTGGGAGGCTGAGGCAGGAGACTCGCTTGAGCCCAAGAGTTGGAGGTTGCTGTGAGCGTGATGCCATGGCACTCTACCCAGGGGGAATAGCTTGAGGCTCCATCTCAAAAAAAAAAGATGCTGAATAAATCAAAGCCAAAGCCTTCCTTTTAACCTAATAAGGATGCAATAAGGACATTTATTTATATAATAGTTGAACCTATGCCATGCAGTGGAGGCATTAATGATATGAAGACATATATAGATCCCAGTATGCAGACTCCATGAGGGCAGGAACTCCTATTTATAGTGAAATTCCCAATGCCTATCACACAGTAAGCATCAAAATACTTAATGAACAGAGACTTTGAAGTCCAAGATTAATTTTGTGTCTCTCATAAAAATAGCATTTTAAGTGAATTCAGGAAGCAGAGAAAGCTACAGATTCAGCCCCAGAGCTCTGAATCACACCTACTGTTAACTGACTCCCATCAGAAGGCTTTGAAAATTATAGCTTCACAAAGATACACACACACACACACACACACATACATATATATATATATATATATATTTTTAAGCAGGTCCAGGCTGGGTTCAAACTCGCCAACCCCAGTGCACGGGGCCAGCACTCTAAAATTGAGCATAGGTGCCCAGCCCACAGAGGTATTTTTGCCCTCAAAAAGATTAAATTTGTAATTCTTTCCTTGTTCTGTTTAAATATACTTTCAAGGGGAAGAGAACCCCAATAAATTTCTAGGGTAAGACTGGTTCTGTAATTTAGGTAAAATCAATTTTATGCCACATTGCAATTAGCACAGTGTTTTTTGTTTTGTTTTGTTTTAAAGATAATAGAGTTTCTTTTTTGCATAGAAGTCTAGGAGGGTGGTCCAGGGCTGATGTGATGTCACCTAGTGTGAGGGATCTGAGTTGTTTCTTTTCTTTTTTTTGAGACAGAGCCTCAAGCTGTCACCCTGGGTAGAGTGCCATGGCATTCTAGCTCACAGCAACCTCCAACTCCTGGGCTCAAGCGATTCTCCTGCCTCAGCCTCCCAAGGAGCTGGGACTACAGGCACCTGCCACAATGTCTGGCTATTTTTTGGTTGCAGCTGTCATTATTGTTTGGTGGGTCTGGGCTGGATTCGAACCCGCCAGCTCAGGTATATGTGGCTGGCACCTTAGCTGCTTGAGCCACAGGTGCCAAGCCATTCTTCTTCTTTTCTTTTTTTAATAAATTTTATTTAAAGTATTAGTGGGTACAAGGATTATTCTTACATGGATAAACCGTATGATGCTGATGTCAGGGCTTTTAGTGTGCCTATCAGTGTACAGGGCACCTGACAGGTAAGTTTTTATCCTTTACCTCTCTTCTGCTCTCCCCTCTTTTTGGTTTCCAATATCCTATAATATACTTTACTTTACAACTACACATACCCACTGTTTAGCCCTCACTTATTAGTGAGAACATGTGGTGCTTGTTTTTCCATTCCTGAGATAATTCACTTAGGATAATGTTATGCAGTTCCTTCCAAGTTGCTTCAAATGACATTATTTCTTTCCTTTTCATGACCGAATAGTACTCCACTGATGTATATTTATGCCACATTTTCTTTATCCACTCATCATGTGATGGGCACTGAGGCTGATTCCATATCATTGTAATTGTGAATTTGCACAGTGATTCCTATCACTGTTTAGGGATAGCACCACTTTACAGGTCTCTTGAGAACCATGGTTTCTCTCCCATCAAAAGAGTACAGAAGCTAATTTCCCTCTGCCCCACAATAGACTACCCTACATACCATTTCAGGGGACCCATCCATAGTCCCAAATTAAGAAACTCTGAATTAGAGCAAAGGCAGAAACTTGATACATGCCTGTTTGATAATTTGCTAGAAGTACAAATGGAGTCCAAAACATCTCTCCTTTGGTCATTTGTCGTTAACCTGTCCTGTCACAGGAACTGGATAATGTGCTTTCTTAAAATCCATGCAACCTGGGCTGGGCATGCTGGTTTCTGATCAGCCTCTGGAGCAGGTGGTGACGTCAAGGCCCACAGATGGAGAGTGAGACTGGCAGCTGACCCAAACAGGAGTGAGATGGTGCAGCTGCTATCTAAGAGCTTGGGCTTTGCAGGCAGATGGACCAAGGCTCAAGTCCTGGCCCTGCAATTACTTACTATGTCACCAAGGGCAAGCTGCCTCATCTTTCTAAATCTCAGCTTCCTCATCTGTAAAACTCATAATAGTCTTTAGAAAGATGACTGTTATGATGATGAAACATCATAGCACTCCAAAGAGTACCACACTCACAGTGAGGTCTATTCAATAAATGGTAGTTATCACTTGTTGCTGTTTTCTGGCATCTCATCTTGTGCCAAGAGACAGAGCTACCCTCTGAACACATGTTGTAAGCAATGAGCCCTTTAAACAGAGACTACTTAACACAGAAAAGTATAAAATAGGCTTCCTTTGGAAGATGAGCTAATTTCCGAATATGGCTTCAAAAAGAGATACAAAAATCAGAATCCCTGCTGGGCTGGAGTTGTAGGGAGTCTAGAGAAAGTGGGAGGCTGAATGTTAGTAGCTCTGCAGAGTGAGATTGAAGCGTGCTGTCTGGGTTAAGTGGGTGAATGGTGGGGGGGGGG
>NW_003852409.1:26064355-26075123 GCF_000181295.1 Otolemur garnettii | reverse complement strand
GTTTAGAAGAGGTCTGGTACATTAAATAGATCCTGATTCCAAAGTCCTCACTGCTTTGTGCAGTATGATTAAAAAGGAAGCTAAATAAAGGTATCTTTATTTAGACATGTCCATCTTTCTGTTTAAGAATACTAAGGACAGGGACTGTGTTTTACATTACTCATTGAAAGAACCTAAAATTTACATAGGACTTTCAAGATAAGATACTTCCATACCTACTATTTTATTTAATTCTCAAAACAGCTTTCTGAGATGGGCAGAGCAGGGATTATTTCCCTTATTTTACTGATGAGAAATTGAGACGTGGATAGGTAAAGTGACTTATCTGAAGTCAAGAACTTGTGTGGCAAAATCAGCACAAGAATGCAAATATGTAATGATTCTTACTGCTTATTGGTCTCTGCAGCCTGGTCTGTACTCAGCATAGTTCTTGGCACATAATAAAAACTAGAAATGTTTGATAACTTGAACTGACTTAAGGAAGGTACTCTGGATGCCTATACAGAGTTGGTTATGACAGGGCAGGCCAAAACAGAATGTAAGCAACAGCTACTTTATTTATTTAAGAGTCTTACTCTGCTGCCAGGCTGGAGAACACTGGCATAGTCACAGCTCACTGCAGCCTTGATCTTCCAAGTTCATATGATTCTCCCACCACAGCCTCCTAAGTAGGTGGAACTATGGGCATGTGTCACTACACATCCACCCAGCTAATTTCTTTCATTTTTTTTTTAAGAGATAAGATCTCCCTATGCTGCCCAGGCATCATTTTATTTTTTTCCTCACTACAATAGTGTGGTATAAAGTCAAGGTCTGTGGGACTCCAAGACTTTACTCTGGATCATTTCAAGGAAACATTCTATTTCATTTCTGAGCTTTCAAATTTAATTTGTTCAAATAGTTCATACTCACAATTCCTTCAAAAATCACCAACTAGAATTAGGCATTCTAGTTCTGCCATCAAAGTGTTTTCCTAAAATGCAGAAGCAAATTAGTAGCACAGAACCCAAGCAAGTAAAAACCAGGGGAGACCAGCTTATTAACATAAGAAAGTGGTATCCACTCCCTTTTGACAGCTGGCACAATTCAAGGTTCATTACAAAGAAAGTACCCACTCAGACGTTTCCTCATAAAATCCAATTCTAAAAGGTAGGAATGGCTCGGTGCCCGTAGCACAGTGGTTATGGTGCCAGCCACATGCTCTGTGGGGGGTTCGAATCTGGCCTGGGCCTGCTAACAGGTAGGAACAAGCAAAGAAATAAAACTATAGTTTAGTCTAGTTGTAAGGAAAGCTGAACTTAGGTACAGGGTAAAGAGCAGGCGTCCTCAAACTACAGCCTTCCTAGGACATTTATCTGGCCTGCTGGGTGTTTTTGCCACGGCTGCCTGTCCTGCTTAGCAGCCGACTCGTCCCAGGCCCCACAGTCTGGCCCTCCAATGGTCTGAGGGACAGTGAACTGGTGACCTTTTGAAAAGTTTGAGGACCTCTGGTAAAGAGGGTAAATTTCAACTCTGACATAGAGACTGAGTTACCAGTTATTACATGACTAATATCACCAAAGGGGGCCAATACATAAGTGGTCTTATCCCGTTCATTCAATCTGTATTGACAGTATAGTATAATGATTACAAGAACTGATTTCAGAGTCTGAAATTCCTGGGATCTAAATCCTACTCTATCACTGACTAACTTTATATCCTTAGAGAATTTACTTTAGTTCTCTAACTTTCACTATATACATCTCTAAAATAACCTCATACTGTCACTATGAAGATTATTCCACCATATGAGGGGTTTTTGTTAAGACTCTGTGAATGCACCAAAGAACAAGACTGATGAGCTCACTGCTCTCACAGAGCTTAAATCCTTATACATATTAACTGCACAAGAGATTTGAAAAAGGAATGAAATTCAAATTACTGTTGGTTTCAGATCATGAATGAAAATATCCTCCAAGGGCAAATATTCCCAAGTGTCAAGGAGTTTTATTTCTCCAAATAGCAAATGGATACATTTATATTAATTTGTAGATATTACTATTTGGTTTTTGTATAATATCTTTTCTTTCAAGCAGTTTTAAGTCTGGCATGTTCATTTTATGTTTGAATAAAAAATTCTGATGAAGCAATAGTCCAGAAATCCCATTTCACCACAAGCAGGACCTGTAGCAAAACGGCCAAGACTTTAAGTTTGATCTAAGAAGCTCATGTCTTATAGTATGGCTCCTGTTTCTTTTAAACTAGCCTCACATAACCCACTTGTCCTCAAAACCCCCTGCAATGAGACATAAATAAATAGTTTCCCTCTCTTATTTCTTGAATCAAAAATTTAAAGACCAAAGAATTTTTTTTTTAAAGATTAAAAGATTATGTATACATTGCAGTTAGGAGTATGAAAGGATTGTGGGAGCTCCCAGGACCATTCATGATCTCCTGGAATAATCTATTTAGAGTGGAATTCCTTTTAGATCTGGCATCAGAAGTGGAAATAATCTTTCTATTTCAGGTCACTGCCCCATATAGGAGGAGGAATTCAATGAACATCTGTGTTTTGATATATGTTGCTAAGTTTTAAATTAAGAAAAGGGTAATAAACTCATCAAAAAATGAGCACACTATTTCAGTCCCATAGTAAGTTCACTTTATAGAGAAAGAGAGAGAGGAGGAAAAGCAAAAGGCCTGGAAGAAGCAGCAGAGAGAGGCAAGTAGGGAGAAAGACAGAGAAAGAGATACAGAGGAAAAAAAGACCCACAGGCACAGAGAAGACAGTGAACTTTTAGAAGCCATACACCCATCTTGGGGCCAGTTAAGATACTACTATGCCAAATTCTTTTTTTTAAAATTTCAGATTAATATGAGGGTGTAAACGATTAGGTTATAATGTTTGCTTTGTTACATAAATTCCCTCTTTATGCCAGATATCCTTACATTGTGTCCATTAGGTAAGAACACCCTAATCCCTGTTCTTCCTTCCTTCTCCTTCCCCTCCTTCTAAAAAATTTAATTTGGGGGCACTTTTACAATAAGATGTAGTGGAATAGAGTGGAAAGCATTGGTAATGTGGAGGGAGAAGGCCCAAGATCTATTAGGGTTCCTGTCACTATACAGCTGGTGCACTTGCATACAAGTCACCAGGCTTCTATAAACCTCAGTTGCTACACTTGATTTGCCCTATGTACCTCAGAGGGTACTGGGATGTAAAAATAAGATGCTTGTAAGAACTATACAAATACTAGAAATTACAATAATATCAGAAAGTTAAAACCCAACAATAACAACGTAAGTAGCTAAGTGTTTCCTAGACTGGTATGCAAGGCAAAGCATTGCCAATTCCCACCTTATACAGGAAGTACAGGTGACTCTCGAACAACACAAGGGTTCAGGTGCTGACAACCAGTGTAGGTGAAAATCCATGTATTATTTTTGACTCCCCAAAACTTAATTATTAACAAATACTCTTGACTGGAAGCCTTACAAATAATATAAATAGCCTTATCAACAAAATATACATATTTATATGCTACATAAACATTATATATAAAAGTTAGAGAAGAGAAAATGTTAGTAACAAAATCACAAAGAGAAATTATATTTACTATTTGTTAAGTGAAAATGGATCATTATAAAGGTCTTCTTCCTTGTCATCTTCATGTTGAGCCAGCAGAAGAGGAAGAGGAAGAGGAGGAGGTAGAGGAGGGGTTGATCTCTCGATCTCAGGGCCGGCAGAGGCAGAAGAGTGGAGGAGGTGAAAGGGCAGGTAGGAGAGGCAGGCATACTTGGTTACTGAAAAAAATTCATGTATAAAAGTGGACTTGTACAGTTCAAACCCTGTTATTCAAGGGTCAACTATGCAACCGAATAAATCCATAATTTTGAAACAATCAATAATGGAAAAGAATTTCATTGAGTTGCAAAGCAAGATTTCTTTGTAAATTCCACTCAAAAATTCAAAAGTTTGCTTCCAAACCATCGTATACCATGAACTCCCTTTTCTATGTCTAGAGGGGAGTCCAGAACCACAGACCACCATGTCCACTCCCTATATTGACTAAGACACTCCTACCTCACATGGGCCACAAAATGCAAGTCTCAGGATACACTTGCCCAAATCCAAAAGATAAAACCTCTGGCTGGAAGCTATTTTTAAGCTTCGCGCAAATCAATGTTAACTGTTCTTTGTAAATCACTTAGTAGAAACTTAGCAGTATATTTATTCGTGTACTTTTTCAACTGGTATTTCTTCTGTTGCAGAGCCTCCACTCCAGTGGGGGGAAATAAGACAGGGTAAGGTGATAGGGGCATTAAAGCTTGTGGGGAGCTGCTACTTTATATACTGTAATTAGAGAGGAAGGCTTCTGTGATAATTGAGCCGAAGACTGGGTATAGTTGACAGAAGAGCCACACAGACATCTAGGAGAAAAACCCTACAGGCTGAGACATGAGGGAGTGTAAAGGCCTGAGGAAGCAAAATGTTTGACAAGTCTCAGAACAGCACCAGGATGTCTGCAGTGAAAAGAGCGAGGGGGGAGAGCAGCAGGAGATGAGATCAACGAAGTCACAAGGTCCAGGCCTTGTGGGGGATCATAAACGAATATGACTGTCCCAGGCATTGTTGGCCATGGCAAGAACTCTTGAGGGTTTTTTTGTGTGTGTGAGATAAGCCAGTGGAGTTTTAGGCAAGGGAGAGAAGGGATTGGGAAAAGCCTGGGAGGGGTCCACTGAAGAAACAGAAAATGATGATGATAGTTAGCTAGGGTTTTAGTGAAGAGGGTGTTGATCAGAGCCAGGACATATTTGGACCACCATTAGATGTGGTGGGTGAAGATGGGGAGTGTGAGAAAAAGAGAAGTCAAGGATGACAGCAATGTTTTCAGCCTGACCAACCAGGTACCACTAACTGACACAGGAACACTGAGAAAGGAGCAGATTTTAGAGGGAAATGAAATCATGAACATCTTCTTGTATCCTGAACCAGGTGGAGATAGGAAGAATGACTCAAAGAATCTCAGAACACAGTTTTGCTCTGTGCAAACCCATTCTCTTTGAAAATATTACTGGAAAATGTTTTGATATGTATTTGGAAAACGAGAGAGGAGGCTTGGTGTCCGTAGCAGGGGTTATGGCACCAGCCACATACACAGAGGCTGGCGGGTTCAAACCCAGCCTGGGAGAGCTAAACAATGACGACTGCAACAAAAAAATAGCCAGGCATTGTGGCAGGTGCCTGTAGCCCCAGCTACTTGAGAGGCTGAGGCAAGAGAATTGCTTCAGCCCAAGAGTTTGAGGTTGCCGTGAGCTGTGACACTATAGCACTCTACTGAGGGTGACATAGTGAGACTGTCTCCCAAAAAAAAGGAAAAAGGAAAAAAGAAAAGAAAAACTAGAGAGGAAATAATTATAATAGTAGCCACCCAAGCCTTACTAATTACTAGGTACTATGTTAAGCACTGTATATATCATGTCCACTATGTCTATGTGAGCAATAAAACCTACACATGGTTCCATATTCTCCTGGGAAATTACGTATAAATTTACACACCCTAGCTTTGAGCTACTTTTGTTTCACTATCATCCATTCCCCTATTTTAAGTTTTTATAGGTATTTAAACATTTCTCAGGTTATATTTTATTTACCTTCTTTAAGTATTAAAAGGCAGGGTAGTCTGAGTTAGCTCAGTCTGACATATAACCAAAATCAGAAGTCCTTTATTATTTAATAGATGAGGAAATTAAGGCTTAATGATATAAAGTAACTTTGAATTCGGATCTCTTTCATTCCAGGTTGCTGCTCTATTTCATACATAGTAAAGGTTATCCTTTTCCACCTCTTTAAAAATATGACTTATTATAACATGGACACATAAAGACCTTATATCTTTTACTTTAAAAAAACTGCACAAAGTATAAATGACAGCATCTGAAATGATAAAATTGAATGGGTTTTCTTCAGCATTAATAGTTTCATTTTAAGGAATTTCTGACCATAACAACAAATGCTGAAAGCTAATGATCAGCACAGGGGCAATCATGAGATCTGAGCTTGGCTACTAACTAGCTGTATAACTAGAGGGCTGTAGCTGCTTTGTGTTTTGGTTTCTCTTCAAAATGGGGATGTGATTATACTTTATCTACAGTTTAGGGGAAAAGAGGGCAATGAGACTTAATTCACAGGATATAATATACATGGTAAGTATTTGGGGAATAAAATAAGTATTTGAGGTAAAAATTATATAACATAGAAGAAAGTCATTGTTACTATGATTATGTATTATAAACACTAATACTTGATGAGAAATAGGGATTAATTGAACAAGAGTGTAGTTGAATTAATGCAAAAATCATTTTACCTTCATGTTGCAAGCTAATTCCATTAGTTTTTTTGCATTTTCTTCTGAGCGGTATCTCTTAGGAAGCTGAACCCTGAAGAACTTCAAGGCACCTTCGAAGTCTGTCAACAGCAGGTCATCCTTGGAAGTCTTGAAGAAAGTAAGAAGACACAAACACAATATAGAAAAAAATGTTTACTATGAGATGTATAAGAAGCATTTCATAATCCCAGCATTTTCATCACCCCCAAAAGACATTTCTTAACTTTTGTCAGAGCTACCTGCACATATCCACTGTCAGGAACAACAAAAGAGAGTAGTGACTGCTTAGAATTGAGACTAAGATCGAGGTATTGCAAGTGCTGAACAGGGAATGCCAGCTAACTCAGCTTATGAATAAACAAGTACCTTTAATAATCCAAGGGCGACATTAAAAATAACACTTATTCCCTAAAAGAGAAAAGACAAAAAGAACATTTTCAGTGTTTATATCCAGATTATTATGCTATTCGTCCTCTGAATACCCCACATTTTTAGAGAAGTTGTGAAAACTTAAGTAAGAAAATACATTATCTCAGAATGGTCCTAGAAAATAAAGATTATAGGGCCATCACTAAAAAGTCCCTCAAAGTACATCTCTAGTTTCTCATTTTTCTGAGAGAAGAGCTTCTCTTGCCCCATTCTCACAGTCAACAAAAGAAAAGCCTGCTTCTTCAAAGTATTCCATGTTTCTGAACCAAAGTATAAAGTTGTGGTCTATTAGGAAATAACTCCTGGTGGACTCTTCTGTTACCTTGTGCTGTCCCAATCTGTGGACAACAATCACTCTGTCCACAAGCCCAGAATCCCAGCATTGAATCTGCTCAGGGATCCCTCTAATCTGCCCTCCTTCATCTAATCATTCTGGGAATCCTGGGGGCAAAGGACAAACAAGGGAGGCACTAACCTCTAATGACCAAGTTAAAGTCTTAAAAGTTTCTGGACCTCAGTTTCTATAACTAACAATTTCCCAAGGGTTTTCTGAGATAATTACTCACAAAGTTTATGTGAATTCAGTAGCATAACATCTATGTCTTAGTGACTATTTAACAGATGGTTGCTTCTAATATTGAAAAACTAGATAAAATTTAAAGGTTTGAGATTAGAAATTTGTTATATAAATTATAACATATTTAAATAATGGCATATCTAGCAGCAAGTAAGAACAATTATAATATTTGATCATGTTTATTTCTTCTACTATTTCTCAGACTATCTCAAGCTGGGTGGTAGATACAAATTCTTTAAGAATTTCTGTATGTTTTAGGTATGGCATAATTAAAATAGAAAGAAGGAAAGTATAAGGTGTATGTTCAGGTATATAAAATAAGAAAGATATCAAATAGTATCTATAGTACAATCTATTTTT
Source organism: Otolemur garnettii (assembly GCF_000181295.1). NCBI lineage: Eukaryota > Metazoa > Chordata > Mammalia > Primates > Galagidae > Otolemur > Otolemur garnettii. Next base: position 26,067,389 of record NW_003852409.1, on the reverse strand, counting down.
AAATACACACATATAATATTTCTTTTTTTTTTTTGAGACAGAGCCTTAAGCTATCCCCCTGGGTAGAGTGCTGTGGCATCGCAGCTCACATCAACCTCCAACTCCTGGGCTCAAGCGAGTCTACTGCCTCAGCCTCCCAAGTAGCTGGGACCACAGGCGCCCACCACAACACCCAGCTATTTTTTGGTTGCAGCCATCATTGTTGTTTGGCGGGCCCGGGCTGGATTCCAACCCGCCACCTTAGGTGTATGTGGCTGGCGCCTTAGCCGCTTGAGCCACATGCGCCGAGCCCACACATATAATATTTCAATAGAAATTATACATACACATATGAACACAAACAAAAGCTTAAAGAATATATACCAAACTGTTTAAAAGTAGTTAAAGTTTAGGGAGCAGGACTAGAAGTATTTAAAATTCTTTTTTGCTTATCATTTTCTACAGTTTAATGAACATATATTATTTTTATAATTTTTTTTTCTTAATTGTATACTGCTCCCCTACTCTGCTACTCAAAATGACTATTGTTTACTCCAGTACCTATTTTCTTGTTAGTAACAAAATCCTAATTTTAATCCTGTCCATTTTAAAAAACAAAATCTCCCTTGAAGCTAGATATGGTCACATAACTAAGACCTAGACAGTAAGTTAAAATGCTGGGTAGAACTTTTAGGAAGTCTAGTTTAAAAAAAAAAAAAAAGGAGGCTGGTAATGGTGGCTCACACCTGTAATCCCAGCACTCTAGGAGGCTGAGGTGGGTAAACTGCTTGAGCTCAGGAAGTTGAGACTAGACTGAGCAAGACCAAGACCCTACTGTTACTAAAAATAGAAAATTAGCTGGGCATTGTGGTGGGTGCCTTTAGTCCTAGCTACTCAGGAGGCTGAAGTAGGAGGATAGCTTGAACCTAGGAGTTCAAAGTTGCTATGAGTTGGCTTGGCGCCTCTGGTTCAAGTGGCTAAGGCGCCAGCTACATACAACTAAGGTGGCAGGTTCGAATCCAGCCCAGCCTGCCAAAACAACAATGACGGCTACAACCAAAAAATAGCCAGGTGTTGTAGTAGTGCCTGTGGTCCCAGCTACTTGGGAGGCTGAGGCAGGAGACTCTTGAGTCCAGGAGCTGGAGATTGCTGTGAGCTGTGATGCCACTGCACTCTACCCAGGGGGACAGCTTGAGGCCCTGTCTCAAAAAAAAAAAAGGGAAAAACAAAAACAAAGTTGCTATGAGCTAGGCTGATGCCATGGCATGCTAGCCTCAGGTAACAGAGTGAGATTCTTGTCAATCAATCAATCAATGAATCAAGAAGATGTATCTTCTCCCTTCTCCTAACCCTACTGGGTTGAATACAGATATCATGGTAGAAATTCTAATCCACCATAAGGATAAGAGCCACGTTCAGGGAAGGTTGGCTACTGCAAACCTTCTGACTTCTTTTACATGAGAGAGAGAGAAACACACTTTTATTTTATTTAGTCATTGCTATTTTGGGTTTCTTCATTAAATACACATAAACCTAATACTTACAAACATGATCCGTCGCTTTGGCCCAAGAAAGAGTAATTTAAGCCTAGATTTCCCAGCAATGAAAGAAAATAACTGAGAAGAGCAAATTCTGCTTTGACAGAGCTGACACAGAATATAAATTATGAACAAAAGCTAAAGTGGTATGACCTCTGATACATACCTCACATAAAAGCAGGTCGATGATATGAAAGACCATGTAGAGAGGGAATTTTGCAGTAAATAGTGTAAGAAACCACTGGGAGGCATACATGTGTGCTTCAAGGCTTATATCCAGGAAGTGGTTGTATAGGTCAGGAATGTATTCCTGAAACAGCAAACTAATTAGTTCAGGCACATCTGCATCCACCCAACTCCCACTCAGGAGGCTCATAAATCTACCAGCAATAGGCCACAGAAGTCAGATACTTATGTTTTTCCAAAAATCTCCAAAGTGTTCAGAAGAACACTTATCATCTGGTATTAAGTTGGCAAGTAGCTCTCGTTTCCAGATTGCAGGCTAGCTCTAAAGAAAGAGGAATCTCCAAAATCGTGACAAGTATTTGGGGAGCCAATTTTCATTCTAAGTTACAAAAATATTTGGGAAAGTTTGTCTCACTTATGCTATGAGAAACCTAACCAGTCAGTTTCAGAACATTGGTGAATACTTCTTAATTGAGTGTGCTGTGGAAAGGGCCAGTACAAAGTCATCTGATCTTTTCAATGTTTAGCAGTTCACACCCATCAGGTTCAGATTTTGTTAATCCTGGCATTTTCATCACATAGTGAGAAATGATAAAAATAAAACCTGTCCTTAACTATGGATGGCTAAGGTGCTCCCTGACATCCTTTTATCCATCTAGCTCTCCTTTAACCTGGACTCTTCAGTCAAACATAAGCTAATTTCTCTTTATACCTGCATGAGGCGCTCCAACTGATAAAATTTGCAATGCAGATCTTCAAAGTTTTGCTTAAAAAGTTCCCTGAGGCCATAGTCAAACATGATCTTGACCAGCACACTGAAGGCCTGTTCTTCTGGCATCTGTAACAGACAAGCAAGGGCAGGGAGAGGTGGAGGAGGGGAATCAAAAGACATACTGAAGTATGTTAAATCTGTATATTCATACAGGACATGAAATTTGTCTTTTTATTGTTTTACCAGAAAATTTAGAGCTATGCAAAAACTCAGGTTAAAGTTAAGTTTTGAAACATTGATTTATTCAGCCAAGAAATAATTAATGATTGCTTACTCTGTGTATTCTTGCTCTCAGGAGTCTCCCAGACAACTATTATACAGGGTGTCCATAAAGTCTGCATGCCAATTAAAATTGCACACTATTTTAAATTGCACATAAACTTTATGGACAAACTTTATAATAAATGTAATATGAATTAGATGGAAAGATCAGTAATAATAAAGAATACGCAGTAAGGAGTAGGCTTTGAAGAGAGAATAGAATTTGAGCTAAGTATGAATAGGATGATACGGCTCAGCGCCTATAGCTCAACCGGCTAAGGCGCCAGCCACGTACACC
>NW_003852409.1:26017467-26064162 GCF_000181295.1 Otolemur garnettii | reverse complement strand
AAAAAAAAAAAAAAAAAAAAGGAATAGGATGATACATACACAGTGTAGGAGAAACCTTTTGTTAACCACTTTACCTCTCTTAAAAATTATTTTTCTTCTTCGTTGGTGTTAAAAACATAACTTGTTATAAAAGAACCTTACAAATTTTAAGCTTGTTTAAGATGCTTGTAGTAACGCTAACCCCCCCTTTACTTGTATTAACAAGTGGTACCCATTTATAATAATACCTATATCTTCCACAGCTTTAGGGAAAAACGTTTCCCTGAGAAACTGGCAAGAAGTCTACTTTTAAAAAAAGGAAAAAGAAATGCACTGGAAATGTTATTTAAAGCTTAGTGTGAGCATAGCAATCCTTCAGAACAGTGAAGAAGGTGGGCAGGGTTCTGTGGACCAAGATGATAGAGGTGGGCTGAACAACACAGAAATCACTGAGAATAAAGCAGAGCTAAAAAGCAAAGCAGATTAAGTAATAAATGAGAAAAGCACAGCAGATTATTACTGGAAAGGTAAGGGGATTTGGGGCAAAGACCAGATCTCTGAAGCTTTGTCATGCACAGCAACTTCACTTTGCCACACATGAAGAATTGGCCCGACCCACAGTGGTGATTCTAACACTAGGCAGCCCATCTCTCCTCACTCAGAAACAAGCATTTATCTTAACACTATGGCAAGCAGCACAGAATTCAAAACAAGACATGGAGGATTTGATGAGAAACTCATTTTCAGGTGGTTATGAGCTCTCTCTCTTCTCCTCCCTCTCCTCCTTTTCTCTCCCCTTTTCTCTTCTCTTTTCTTTCCTCCGTGGTGCTGCTCTACAGCCTCCCTCTCCCACCAATAAAGACCTTTCATTAAAAAAAAAAAAGTGGTTATGATACTTAAATGAGGACAAATGTCTATTAGCTAAGGATAAGAATGAAGACAAATCACACAAAGTTGTGAGACTCTGATACACAAATTCTGATTAAACACAGTAACAATTTGACCACTTTATTAATGTCAGAGCTTTATCATATTTTCACATGACTACCAGTACTAACAACCTAGGTTCAGAGTCAAAAAAGAAACCAAAGTAGTGAACCCTCTGCGACCCCTTCGATTGTACTGGAAGTGTTTCCATCTTCTAATAAACAATCACTCTATCACTCTGGTCCCCTGAATGCTGTGGCATCGTTGAGAGCACATAGTCAGAGTAAGAGGGAGTCAGTCAGGCTGGGGCTGACATGACACAGTTGGTCTGGTCAGTTTAGATCCTCGGTGACCTTTACCTCATGTCTCCCATTCTTGTTCTATAAATTCAGCTTTAACCTGAAGGTATATATTTGAGTAGTTTAGGATGACTGACTTAGGAGATTAACTTCTGAATTGGAAAGCTATTGTATGGGTCATGAGTTATGTCAATTATTGTTTATAATAATAATTATAGGTCATGGTGATTACTATTATTTAAGGTAAGTGTTAATTATTGTTGTTTAAGATAAGGGTTAATAAGGTTTTTACTTTTAACTTTTATGTATAAAACTGTGGTTTTGGAAATGGAAGAACAGAACAGTCATGAAAAGGTTACTCTCACTATTCTCTAGAAACACTGGCCTTCTGATAATAAAGCTAGTTGGGCCTGTCTCTGAATATTGGCTGGACAGTGACAGGCAGCTGGACCCTCTTTGCTAACATTATCATAGCTCACAGCAACCTCAAAATGCTTGGGCTCAAGCAATCCTCTTGCTTTAGTCTCCCATGTAGCTGGACTCAGGCATCACCGCCATGCCTGCCTAGTTTTTCTATTCTTAGTAGAGATCGGTTCTGCCTCTTGCTTAGGCTGGTCTTGAACTCCTAAGCTAAAGCAATACATCTGCCTAGGCCTTCCAGACTGCTAGGATTAAAGGCATGAGTCACTGTGCCTGGTCAGTAGTTTTTGTTTTACTTGTATAGGTTGAGTATCCCAAATCCGAAAATCTGAAATGCTCCAAAATCTGAACCTTTTGGGGTGCGGACCTGATGCTCAAAGGAAATGCTCATTAGAGCGTTTTGGATTTTCAAAGCTGGGTGGCTCAACTGGTATAATACAAATATTCCAAGATATGGAAAAAATACTGAATCAAAACCACTGCTGCTCTCAAGCATTTCACATGAGGGATGTACAATGTGTATTGTAACTACACAAAATGGCTTAATACCCTTCACAAGCTTCTCATTGCATACAGAAGCAATATCTAGACTCAGTGACCTGTCTCCATGGCTATCTCTCGCTTCCCCCCCCAATCCCCATTGCTCAGTCCCTCAGGATACTCTAGTCTAGGCATCCTGACCCATGGGCCACATGCAGCCCACCTAGGACATTTATCTGGCCTGCTGGGTGTTTCTGCTGCTGCTGCCTGTCCTGCTTAGCAGCCAACTCATCCCGGCGCCCGCAGTCTGGCCCTCCAACGGTCTGAGGGACAGTGAACTGGCCCCCTGTTTAAAAAGTTTGAGGACCCCTGCTCTAGTCACACTAGTCTCTTTTTTTCTGTCTTTGTTTGAGACAGAGTCCTAGGATTATAGGCATGAGCCATAGTACCCAGGCATGTAATTATTTAAAAGTTGTTGAATTTACTAGGTCCACATCCATAAGATTGGGACTGTGTCTACCTTGTTCATAACTGATCTCCAGCATAGACCATAACAAACTTAATAACTCTTTGCTGATTATCACCTGTGTGTTAGTCTTGGCAAGCATTTTAAACTGAATCATGAGAAAATGATGAAATAAACCAAGAATGTGAGACATTTTATATGACAATTTGCCTGAATTTTTTAAAACAATCAATGGCACAGAACACAAAAAAGGCAAGAAGATAATTTAGATTTAAAAAAATAAAAGGTCAGATGTGGTGGCTCACATCTATAATCCTAGCACTCTGGAAGGCAGAGATAGGTGGATTGCCTGAGTTCAGGCATTGGATATCAGCCTGAGTAAGAGCAAAACCCCATTTCTACTAAACATAGAAAAATTAGCCAAGCACTGAGACAGATGGCCTATAGTCCCAGCCACTTGGGAGGCCAAAACAAAAGAATTGCTCAGGCCCAGGAGTTGGAGGTTGCTGTGAGCTATGACACCACTGCACTCTACACAGGGCAATGGAGTGAGACTCTGTCTTAAACAAAGAAAAGTCTTGACTAGAAAAAAAGCTATAAAGGACTCTATGGAGTAAATAAGGGGGGGAAATTGAATGTGCAGTGTGTATCAGACATTGCTGAATCAATGTGGAATTTCTTGGATGTGATTGAGGTACTATGGTTATGTTGTAGAATGTCCCTTCCTTAGAAGGCACATGCTCAAGTATTTAGGAGTGAAATATCTTGATGTTTGCTACTTACTTTCCAAGAATAATTTCAAAACACTTTCTGGAGTAAAAAGTAAAGTATGTGTCTATGTGCACGTGTAAGTAAAATGTGTGTCTGTGTACATGTATGTGTGTAAGAAAAGAAAAAAAGACGCAGAGAGACAAAAGCATCAGTGCAGAAAATTTTAATTGGTAAATTAGGTAGAGTATTCATGTTAATATTTTCTTGACTTTTCTACAGATTTGAAAGAAATTCAAAACACTGGAGGGCAAAAGTTTTTGCTAAGCGAATGAGTGAATAAAATGGCACTAATAGAAAGCCAACTTTGCTTCCTTCCTCCTACCCCAATAAATAAATTCCCAAACAAACATTAATGACACTGGCTACTTTAGAGAAGATAAAATATCCCCAAGGGTCCAACCAACACTGAAGTGTATTCAATCAGCCTCGTAAGAAAGAAGTCTATCCTTGTACTAGTTTTCAACACTGCCATTTATTTTCATCATGTTTCTCTTCCATAATGACATTAAGTTAACTGAAGGAAAAAGTTACCCAGATATGAGACTTAAAACTCATGTCTAGGGCGGCGCCTGTGGCTCAGTGAGTAGGGCGCTGGCTCCATATACCGAGGATGGTGGGTTCGAACCCAGCCTCGGCCAAACTGCCACGGGAAAAAAACAAAACAAACAAAAAACCCCTCATGTCTAAGAGTCTGGCTAAACCCAATATAAAACCTTGCCCAAGCCTAAGGCCAGCAGGTGAGGCAGGCCATGTGCAAGACATGACAGAGCCCTAATTACTTACGTGGAGAAGCAGCACAGCAGCAAGAAATGACTGGCCCTGGCAATAGCCAATCTCTTCATCATACACAGAGTAAGCCTGGAAAAGAAACCCATAGGGATGTAAATGAACACAGTCACTTGGGGCTCAGGGTAGCCCTAAAGGACCTTGAATATAAGACCCAGCAGGGTGCAACCCACACCCCACTGTCCATTCTGACTGACAATGAATGATGCCAACACTTCTCTCCAATCTCAGTTTTTTCTTTACAATAAATAGAACTGTCACCATGACATTTCCTGTGGCCAATGAGTGGGGAAGGTAGAGCAAAAACTACTTTAGCACTAAAAAAAGGTTCTTATATTTAATTGTTGTTACTCCTGGTGCTCCTTTTGCTTGAGATGTCCTTTTCCCTCTTACCTGCCCTAAAAGCACACTCCTCCTTCTGGCCCCAATCTTATTCTAAATACCCCACAATAAACCTTCTCTTTCCTGCTACATATGCACAGTTATCACAGCACTTACCACATTGCATTTTAACTGTTAGTCTTCTTTACTGGTTTGTGAGCTTCTTGAGAAGGTGATGTCTTTTACAACTTAGCCTCACATGTAGCATGCACTTACTAAATAAACACTGTTAATATTATTCATTTTTCTTTCTGGGAAAAACTCTCTTGGCAAAGACACCTAAATATAATTTTTTCCACAATACCAGTAATAACTTTTTTGATAAGAGTATTATTCTGAAACCTCTTGTGGGTTCTTCTGGAATTCTTTTTATTTTTCTTGGCAGCAAATGATTACTAACCATCTCCTCTAAATATTATCTTGAATAGAATATTCACATAAAACATTCCTCACGATTAACTCTTTGAGTCTTTAGTTCTTTTTCAGAGTTCTGTTTTTATGATTAATATTTGTAGTTTTCACATAAACTATGGCAGAAAAAGAAATTCTTACAGATCCATGATGCTATTTCCTATTTGACAAATTTATTTTTAGTGAAACTCCTTTTATCTCCATTTATTTATTTATTTATTTTTTGGTGCCAAAGTTCCTCTGAGTCCTAAGAAAGAAATTTAGAATTGGGTATGTTTATAATTTATCTCTTAGCAAAACATGATGCCAATGTTTATCAGATAATGAAAGCTTTTGGTAAAACTACAGCTTTTAAAAATACATATATTATAATCATGCTTTCATAAATTCAGGTGGAATTTAATGTAATCTTTCTATACCCCCTGATTTCATCACAGCTTATCTGATGAGAGACCTACAGGATGATAAACAGGAATGCTTTCTCCAAAGCCTGGATGTGCAAAGAGGACTTTGAAAGTCATCTGTTAGCAACAGAATGAGGCACCACTTTCCACCTATCAAATTAATAAATCTTAACAAATGTTAATGCCAATGTTGTTAAGATTGTGTTATAAATAAGTAGTGATACATGCCAACACAGTTCTTTGGAAAGTTGTTTGGCCTTGTCTTTGAAGGTATCCATGAATAGTTTATTAGTTAGAAAAGAAAGAAGAGGTTTTAGAGTTAGTTGCAGTTGGGCTTAAATCCCACAACTGCTTAATATCTAGGTCTAGATCTTGGTCATGCACTTATATTCTTCATTTGTAAGAGATGAAAAGAAACATAGTATTAATATCATAGAGTGGACACATTATTCTCATTCAGTCCTTTCATTTAAAGTGTTCAGCACATAGCATAACAAATTATGTAGTAGGATGAAAATGTATTGAATTTCTACAGGTGGAGAACAGTTTTCTGGTTGATGTAAGATCTTAAAGGAATGCATACCATCATGAAATTACATGATATATTTGGAGTATAAGATTCATATTGACTAATGAAACATAAGGCATTTTACTGATTCATCAATGCTTTTTATGTTTATGTATAGAAAATTTTTACTTTTAATTATTATGGTTACATAATAGTTATATATACTTGTAGGATATAGGTGATGTTTTGATACAGGCATACAATGAGCATTAATCAAATCAGGGTAACTGGGGTATCCATCACCTTAGGCATTTATCATTTCTTTGTGTTAGGAACATTCTAATTCAATATTTCTAGTTATTTTAAAATATACTGTACCTTATTGTTTATTATAGTCACTTTGTTGTGCTATCACATATTGTTCATTCTATCTATCTACCTTTATTTTTGCATTCATCAAACGCCCCCAGTTTGCTCTCCTTCCTTCTGTACCTGTCTCAGCCTCTGGTAACTGTCACTTTACTCTGTCTCCATGAGATCAATTGTTTTAATATTTAGCTACCACATATGAGTGAGAACACGTAAGATCTGTATTTCTGTGCTTGGCTTGTTTCACTTAACATAATGTTCTCCAGTTCCATCTATGTTGCTGCAAATAGCAGGATTTCATTCTTTTAATGGCTATATATAATAATATTCCGTTATGTGTATGTACCACAATTTCTTTATCCACTTATCTGTTGATGGACACTTAGGTTCATCAACATTTAACCAGCACATACTATAGGCTAAGCACTATGCAAGTGATACAGATGGTACCATATATAAGAAATGATTCCTGTCCTTGAAAACATCATAGTCCGGTGGGGAAGTTAGACAACTAAATCAACTAGAGCATGGTAAGAATTTCAATGTAGCTAAAGCCTAAAATATTTGGGGAAGAAGCAGCAAGGGATAAGCCAAGACATATTATAAAATATCTTTGATGCTAAGCTAAGGAATTTAGAACCACAAGATGAACTAAGGAGGTTTCATTTCATTCTATGAGTTATAAAGCAGACTTTATTTTGTGAAGGCCATTGAAATGATCCACTTCTGGGATAAACATGGAGCAAAAAATGAACCGGCTAGAACTCAAAGGCAGGGAGACTATTAAAGCAGGTCTTGTAAAAATGCCAGCAACAAACGATACTGGCCTGTACAAGGGCAGCAAAGAGAGAAATGCAGCTGTAAGAGACATCAATCATACCTAACTCAACCTGGACAAAGAAAGGTTAAGAAAACTGACAGAAATAATTACATCTTCAGGAGGACAAATTGCATGGGGGAAAAGGAGAGCTGTTATTAATTTAAAAAGATACAACAATTGCATGTAAAGTGGATCTTGTTGGATCCTGATTATAACCAACTGTGTAAAGACATTTTAGGAAGTCTGAATGTGGAGAGGCAATTAGATGGTATAAATGGATAATAATCTTACTTTTTAGGGATGCACAGTGACAAATTTAGGACCATGAAGTCTAATATTTGCTTTGAAGTACTTGAGGAAAGAGACAAAAAGGGACAGATGAAGCAATTAGACCAATACGTTGATAAATACTGAATGATACAAATTCATTACACTAATCAACTTTTGTGTATGTTTGAAAATTTTCATGATAAAACATGTTTTTAAATGAATTCTATTTTCAGACTTGTTTTGTTTGATGTACTTGACAGACCTTGACATGGAGACTAACTGGCAGCTGGAAACTGAAGACTCTGAATTAATGCAGATTTGGGAATACGTGTGTAGTGGTGATAGCTAGAGCTTTGGGCATAGAAGGGATCATGCACAGAGATGGTGTAAAGGTGGAAGAACTACCAACTAAGGGGGAAGGCTGCAGTTCTAGGGCTGAGTGGACTAAGATAAAATAATGAAGACTTGGAGAAGTCATGGGAGAGTTATATAGCCGGGAGAGTGAAATGTCAAGAGAGAAAGAGCTGCAAAATCTTAACATAGATAGGAACCACTCTATGGTGCAGCCAGAAGTATGTAATGAGGAACCAGAGGCAGTAAACAGAGGGTTTTCTTCCGTGAAATTTTGCAGTAAGGTGAAAGATAGTAGGAGTGACTGCTTAATTGGGAAATAAAACTGGCAAGCAGCTAAAAGACGAAGATTACAATAGAAATTATAGCTTTGCAAGCTCTGATTTGAAACCTTTGCATCTGCTGGTCTTGGAAAAATTAAAATTGAACTTAAGAAATATTTCTCTAAATTCAAACTGCCCGTATAGTTTACAGCACCCAATTCATCATAAACCTATCCTTTATTGATAACCTGTCCTAAAACTAGCTGTCTTTCTTTCCCAATTGTACTATATGAGCCCTTTAAGGACATACCTCATGTCATGTCTATACTTCTTACATAGCAGATGCTAAATAAGTACTTTTATGAATTTTGGGAAGAAAAGGCTGAAGACCAGTTCTGAAGAGAGATGAAGGTTAGAAAATGGGTCCTACGTTCTTCTTGCTTGATAGGCTTATAGTTCTGACGTACTAAAATACACTCAAAGATGGATTACTGAAGTTGAACAGGCTATCATTTCCTTTACAGTATTCAGATACAGACCTTTTGACAGAAATCAATACTTGCCACCATTTTTTATGCTGCAGTGTCATAAGTCCACCTAGATGGGCAATAATGCTTCCCACTGTAGAGGGAGTTTGCAATGTTACAAGGTTCAAAGGCTTTTAACATAAAAAAATTTGTAAAGTCTAAATGTAGAGCAGGGGACTGTCATCTGAAAATCCTGATTAAAAGGGAAAAAGAAACCCTAACATTTTGTTTGTAATTATTTCTTGTTCTTTAATGAGTCTAAGATTGTGCTGTTACCTTTGAATTTACAAAATCTGAGTCTTTAAAAAAATTTTTACATGAAATACCTTGCATATTTTATATAAAGAATCTTGTCCATCTCCTCCTGTGTCCTTAAAGTAGTCATGGGCTGGGAACGTCCTGTTAATATCCCGGGTAATAGCACTGTCCTGGGGAGACTCCTGTGGAAACATAAAGAGAAGGATTCATGTAAATGCTTGTTCAGGTTTAGGCAAGGAAGTCTGCTCATTTACATGCTTTAAAATGTTACAAGGACATCATGCACATATGCAAGGCTACAGTTACTGCCTCTTCAGGTACCAACCACTCAAGCAAAAGCAAATGCAAAGAGAAAAAAAGATGAGGAAAAGCAACTTTTCCACTCTATATCCTCTATGTTATACTCCATCCCTGTTGCAAAGAAGTACACCTGGAGACCCTTCTTTGGTTAAGAGTGAAAATGTGCTATTCAAAACAATTTCCCATAGAAAAATACTGAACCTAATTTCAAAAGGAGGAGGTAAAGTGCTCCTGTTAGAAAAACTGGATACAAATATTTCTGCTTTAATGGATCTTTGGCATGAAGCCCACATGCCAGTTCTCCAGAAGAAAGAAGTTTCTTAATTGGGGTTTATCTTAAGCATAAATGGCACACAAATGCACACAACAATCTACCCAGTATGAAACAAGACCATCAAACGCCAAGGATTCACATAGGCTAGGGGGAAATATCCTTTGCTTTTTCCAATGGACAAAAACTGTTTCCTTTCCTATAATGAGTTAACTAAAACTGAACAAATGTCGACAATGTTAGCAATCTTTCGTAAAACACATCAACTACCCAGTTATTTCCAGTACTTTCCCCTTGTTAAATTTTATTTGTTTGCACACTAAAGAGCTGGCACACAGAAAGATGACCTTCTACTTTAACAATGTATTGTCTTCATAGTTAAGACAAGAGAGTTGATTTTTCTTGGTGAAAATACTTCATAATCGGCCCATCATCCAAGAGACTGATTATCTTAAGTTTTAAGATAATTTTAGGAGGAAAAATGAAAGTGATTCTGTTCTCTGGTCCAGGAATTTTCTAGCCTTTCAGGTAATCATGTTCCCAGGTCTAGCAGCATTACTTTCTTAACCAGCAAACTCTATTTTTAAAGATATTCCCAAACTGTTTTACTCCCATATACTATTATTAATACAGTTTTAATAACAGTTAAGGCAATTCAGGACTCTGAGTGGTAATCTCTGACAAAAGGAAAAAATTCAAGGTGAGACCCAAGACCACAGCAGCTAGTTCCACAGTGCCAACTTCTAGGTTATAGCACATGAAGAGGGACCTAAATCAGAGCTGGGACTGGGGCATCGGCATCTCCATGTATCCAGGAGAGCAAGCACATAGAATTCTGGGAGGCAAGGTGGCTACAAGTGTAGGGCACAGTACTGGAGAGGAATAAGCTGAACACACAGAGTTGCAGAGCTATCTAGAGTGGTCCCTATGGGTCATGAATCATAAAGGAAAAAATTATAAACTGAACACTTCCTCAAAATTTTAAAATCCTACTATTCAGGCTGGTCTGAAGGTAGAGATAACAATCAAGTTATCTCACTTGATTATTCACAATCAGTTACAGATTGAACTTCTTGTTCTACTCTTTCCTCCCTTCTCATTATTGTACTCGACTAATCTGTAAAAAAAAAATAGAAAAAAATAAAATTCTGCTATTCAAAAGCCACTATTAATAACATGAAAAGATAACCCATAGATCAAGGCAATTCAGAATACATAACTCTTAAAACTTATGAAGAGACAAACAAACAATAAAAAAAAGTGGAGGGAGTAAATAGGTTAAACAGATTAAACAGACTAAAAGATTAAACAGATACTTTACTAAAGAGGATACAACAGATGGCAAATAAGCACTTTAAAAGATGTCAACGTTGTAAGTCATCAGGGAAAGGAAATTAAAACCACAATGAGATCCCAATACATACCTACCAAATGCTTAAATTAAGAAGACATAAGATACCAGGCATTGGCAAAGGTGTAAGAAACAACTGGAACTCCTGTACATTGTTGAGAGGGGGATGCAAAGTATTACATATACTTTGCGAAAAGTTTGGCAGTTTTTTATAACATTAAACATATACTTACCATACATCGCAATGATTCTACTCCTAGGTATTTACTCAACAAAAATGAAAATATAAATGCATACAAAGACTTGTACTCAAATGTTCATACTAGCTTTATTCTTAATTATCAACATTAGAAAACAATCCGGTGATTCCCATGAATTTACTCTAGGGATTCTGTAAAATAATGGAAGCTAAAAATGACAAACTGCATTTTAAAACAGGCATGAAGATTAGAAAATTAGGCTCGGTGCCTGTGGCTCAAGTGGCTAAGGCGCCAGCCACATACACCTAAGGTGGCGGGTTCAAATCCAGCCTGGGCCTGCCAAACAACGATGGCTGCAACCAAAAAATAGCCAGGTGTTGTGGTGGGCGCCTGTGGTCCCAGCTACTTGGGAGGCAGAGGCAGGAGACTCGCTTGAGCCCAGGAGTTGGAGGTTGCTGTGAGCTGCCAGGGGGACAGTTTGAGGCTCTGTCTCAAAAAAGAAAAAAAAAAAATTAGAAAATTAGATTAAGAATTGAGAGGAATATGGAAAGTTCCAAAAATATTTCATATCAGTAACATCAATCTTAATCAGAATGATGGAAAAGATAACCTAAAAAGGACACACAGGGATATATATGATTTAGAAATTCAAATTCATATAAGATAGAAAAATTTAAAAGAAACTGAAACATTCTATAACTAGTCAACTCTCATCAATCTGCCATCCCTTATACATTGATCATGGAAATCCTCAGAAAATGACCGAGGAAAATGCCCTGAGAGTAGGTCAATTTGAAAATTCACACACTGAATTAGAATGATAACAAATCAAGGAGTTCCATGTAAACAATATGCTTAATATACTTGGACTTAGGAAATACACTAAAGGACTTGGACTATATCCATTTGACTTGCCAGAGGCCAAGCCATAAAAAAAAATCCAGAAATTCTAAAAATGATGAATTTAGAAAATTCCTATCAGAAAATGACATTATTAAATTTGAAAAGGTTCTGAAAATAAAGCAACATTATGAAAGATCCTTTCCTAAAAGAACACAGCAAAGAGCTACTGCAAAGCATCCAAACCAAGGGCTTTACAAAATTAAGCTTTACACAACAATATGTATTCTTTTTGTTTCTAAAGAGTTAAACACAGATGTAGCGAATGCAGAGAGCTTGTTGGTACAAAACATATTGGATAACAGTATTCATGGTCAAATTGATTGAAGTAACCAAATATGTCCTCTTAACTAGGCTGTAGTTGGTAAAATGCCTTCACAGACAAGATTTTACGAATGTACTGAAGACAACGATGCAGAGATGGAACCCTTAAAAGAGTAGGGAACGAATGTATTGTCAGTGAGTCCTAAAAATTATGTTATGGCAGAGGTGTTTTTTTTTTTTTTTTTTTTTAAATAAAGACAGAGTCTCACTTAGTAGAGTGCTGTGGCATCACACAGCTCACAGCAAACTCCAACTCGTGGGCTTAGGCGATTCTCTTGACCCAGCCTCCCAAGTAGCTGGGACTATAGGCGCCCTCCACAACACCTGGCTAACTCTTTTTGTTGCAGTTTGGCCAGGCTGGGTTTGAACCTGCCACCCTCAGTATATGGGGCCAGAGCCCTACCCACTGAGCCATAGGCGCTGCCTGCCAGCAGAGGTGTTTTTTATAAACTGGTTTTGTAGGGGAGGGGGGAAGAATGGGTGGAGGGAGGGTAACTGGTGGGACCACACCTATGGTGCATTTTACAAGGGTACATGTTAAATCTACTAAGTACAGAATATAAAAGTCTTAACACAATAACTAAGAAAATGCAGTGAGGGCTATGTTAACCAGTTTGATAAAAGTATTTCAAATTGTATATAAAACCAGCACATTGTACCCCATAATTGCATTAATGTACATAGCTATGATTTAATTTAAAAAAAAAAATATATATATATATATATATATATAAACTGTGTTTGTGTTTTGGCTGCTTCATTTATCCCAAGAAATACAACCTTTGTCTCCAGAAGAAAACTTAATAAAATGCCATAGGATTATGCAGTATTGACATCTTGCACTTTTTCTGTAAAAGGTCAGATAACAAAAGTATTTGGTTTTGGGTGGTAGTCCAAGTCTCAATTATTCAACTTCCCCTCTAAAGACAGTATGTAAATAAGTGAGGACTGTTGTGTTCTAATAAAATAAGACGCATACTGAATTTGGCTTCCAGGTGGCAGTTTGCCAACTCCTGCTCTAAAGATTTTCTATGAGCAACAGGATCAGAGAAAAGATTTTTATTATGATTTTAAATATACTAACACATTACTGTTGATTAATATATATATATAGGAGACTATGTCACCTTCCATAGAGTGCCATGGTGTCACAGCTCATAGCAAGCTCAAACTGTTGGGCTTATGTGATTCTCTTGCCTCAGCCTCCCAAGCCTCCCCAATAGGGAGGCTGAGGCAAGAGAATATTTTCGAACTTAGCAGCCCTGGTGTATGTGGCCAGAGCCCTAACCACTGACCTACAGGTGCAGAGCCTACTGTTGATTAATTTTATATATGTTTTACCCATAGAAACCCTGTCACAACCTGTTACTTGAAACATATTAACTATTGAACACTTTTTTCAAGTAATAACAAATGCTAAAAATGTTCACTGCATTTTGAAAGTCAATTCTCCAAAGTCTGTATATGCAATATAGTAAATGTTTAAAGGAAACCCTGTCATTATAGTGGCATGCCAAATCTCTTATATTCCAAGCAGCAAAAGGAATAAATAGTATATATCCCTCAGAAATGATAAACACAATAACACACATTAGACTGACTAAAAAAAAAAAAAGAAATACCAAACATTGGTAAGGACATGAAATGAATGGAATTCTCAAGTATTGCTAAAGAGAGTGTAAAATGATAAAACCACTCTGGTAAACTATACAGCAGTTTCTTGTAAAGTTAAATATATAGCTAACTACCATGATCCAGCAATTCCATTCCTATTATCTGTAATAGCTGCAAACCAGAAACCCCAAAGGTCTGTCTACAGAAAAAGAGATAAATTATGGTATACTCATATAATGAAATACTACCCAGCAATAAAAACGAACCTCTAATACCTGCAACAACTTAGATGAATTTCCAAAACATTATGTTGAGCAAAATCCTATGGTTACAGAAATCAGAAAATACCTCCCTTCTGGGTGGGAGAGGCATAGGGTAGGAAATCGAAAGGGGCATGAGTAAACTCTCTGAGATGAAAGAAATGTTAGTATTTTCTTTGGTGGCTACACAGACATATACAATTGTCAAAATGCATCAAAATGAATACTTAAGAGGTATATGTCAATTATCCCGGACTTTCAAATACCACTCTCATTTCCCACCTGCCTCCAGTGTTTCTTAAGACATCCTTATTTTCATGAACAGCAGCGGGTTTTACCCTTTCTCTGTCATTTGGATCCAGAACCAAACAGATTTCTGATTCTAGCTCCCACAAATAATGATTAATCAGGAGATCCTCTCTTTGCAGAGTCTGAACGCTCTCTCTTCCTATTCACTTCTAGGATATCATCCAGGGTCAGACCTATGATTCATCTTACCAAGACTGATACAACAACCTGAATGAATGTCTTAGTCAGTTTGGGCTACTGTAACAAAATACCAAGAACTGGATAGGTTATAAAAAAATAGCAACTTACAGCGTAGTTCTATAGGCTGGAAATATTTTTGTTTTTGGCTTCTTCATATAATAATACTGGGAAGAAATAAAGAATTTCTCCACTCAGATATAACTGTGGGTAATTTTGTGGTAGACACATGCTTAAATTAACCTTTACATAATTATTTTTATAAAATGAGTTTGGTCTTCTAAAATTTTTTTTGGAGACATGGTCTTGCTCTGTTGCCCAGGCTGGAGTGCAGTGGTATCAGCATAGCATGCTGTAGCCTCTAACTCTTGGGTTCAAGAAATCCTCTTGCCTTAACCTTCTAAGTAGATGGGACTATGGGCATCTGCTACCACACCCTACTAATTATTAAATTTTTTTGTAGAGACAGGTAATTGCTGTGTTGCGTAGCCTCTCTATTACATGCCTGAACCACCCTACCTGGCTAAGTTCATACTTTTGAAAATTTTCTTTTGTTTTTTTAGACAAGGTCTCACTGTCACCCAAGCTGGAGTGCCCTGGCATAATCATAGCTCACTGAAGGCCTGAACTCCTGGGCTTAAGCACCCTCATGCCTCGGTCTCCCAAAGTGCTGAGATTATAGCCGTAAAACACCACAACAAGCCCTATTCCACTGTTTTTAATGAGTAAACTATCACATGGTTATACTGTAATTTAACTCTGCTAAATCTCCAGCTTTTGGTATATTCAAGCTGTTCTATTCCTTTTGCTATAAACAAGACTACAGTAGACTAGTGATTCTTAAGGGAGAAGAAACAGTTCCCACAATCACTCCATTATTCCCCAAAAGATATATCCTAATCCTTGATTTAGGATTTTGAGTTCTACTGTGAAGCTGTCTTCCAGAAAAGCTGTAACAATGGGACTACTCTTAATTATTTTGCTCTGTTTTGGAATAATCACGAATATACTTGCCCTACCTTCCTTCTTGCCTATATATATATATATAGCTAAAAATTAAATGTAAAGTTGCATATAAAGTTTGTCAACTCCATCCCATTCTAACTGCAGTACACAGTTTGCTGAACTTACGTGTACTGATGAAAAAAGTCACTACCATACACACATTTATTTGATTTGTCATTGAGAGGGCCTAGAAGCAATAATGTGCAGTAGCAATGAGCTCACCTAACATCGGGATATTAGTATCTAATACTGTTTGCTAAACAAAGGAGCCAATTCTCCTAGTCAATTCTAGGACCAGGGTAGGAAATATGCAAGGCCAGCCTGGAACAATCTTGTAGTGTTAAAAAAAAAAAAAAAAGTGCTACTCCTTGCTCCCACCATAAAGAAAAACTATACTGACAGGGATATATCACACGGATATAGGAGCCAAATGAAACAGCTCCCAGTAGTCACAGCAATTTGACCAAAAAAAAAAAAAAAAAAAAAGTAGTGCTGGGTTATAACCTAAAGTACAAAAGAAATATTCATGAGTCTATACTTAAATAAATAAATAATTGAATAAATAAATAAATGGAGATGAGACAAATTTTTCATTCAGAATAATTCTAAATAACTTCTACAGACATCCTACCCTCAAGGAAGGGAAGCTTAACTACCCACCCCTAAGTGTGGACCATAAAAATGACTTCCTTTGGAAAAGGACACTATGTAAGTGGGGAGAAAGAATATTTTTACAGTGGAGAAACCAAACAAACATGACCTCAGCCAAATGATTACAACATCAACAGTGATGTCACACTGAAAGCATGTGCAGACAGCTTAGGCATGATGTCATGAAAATGGCACTTTAAGGTCTTCCTCCACAAAACTCGTAACTTAATGAGAAAAACATAAGACTAATTCCACTTGAGAAACATCCTATTAATACTGAGCAGTATTCCTTAAAACTGTCAGTCATCAAAAACAAAGAAAATCTAAGAAATTATAACAGTCAAGAGGAACCTAAGAAATCTGAAGACTAAAAAGGACCCCAGATCAAAACTGAGGAAAAATGTTTGGATTTAGGTTAATAATGTATCGTATTAACATAAGATGTTAATAATATTATTAATTCTATTATTAACAGAAGGGGGGAAGTGGGGATTCCCTGTACTATTTCCACAACATTTTTATAAATCTAAAACTAAAACTGCTCTTAAAAATAAAACTTACTTTAGAAAGAAAAGGTATTACTTCTTTATTCTACAAAATGGAAATTTGAACTTAGAGGAGTTAAGTCATTCAACTTCATATGCCACCACTTATTAAGAAACTCAATTAATTGCTAGACTAAATTTTTAGAATAAAAGTAGTGAAATGAATATGATGGATACATATCTAAGAAGACAAAGGTAGGCTCTATTCCTCCCTTAAATTTTAAGACTCTCCTAGAAGTTTATGTAGACAAAAATCTAAGGAAATAACATTTGAGCTGTTTTCTTCTCCCTAGATTGGTTTTAAAAGTCATCCATTTGTTCAAATCACAGACAGACTATTCTGTAATCTTTCTGGATGACTATTTTTATACCTTACTGTGAGAATTGGTCCACTGGGTAACTTCTCAAGATTAGTAAAGCACTGGGAACTGGAGGAAAACCTTTGAATACACACTCTTTGTAAACTCAAGTTGAAAAATAGAAAGCTAAGAATGGCAGGAAGAAAAAGAAAGTACCCAAACAAAGAAAATGCAGTGGAAGGCTGCCATGAGAAATAACCAGCATAGGGAGGATCATTATTTCGAAAATGGCTTCTTGCCCAAATAAAAAGTTAGTTCCTCTTAAGACTAATCTGGAATGGTATAAAGCAGTGGTTCTCAAACCGTGGGTCATGACCCCTTTGGGGGTTGAAAGACCCTTTCACAGGGGTTGCCTAAATACATCCTGCATATCAGATATTTACATTATGATTCATAACAGTAGCAAAATTACAGTTAGGAAGTAGCAACAAAAATAATTTTATGGTTGGTGGTCACCAAAACATGAGGAACTGTATTAAGGGGTCATGGCATTATGAAGGTTGAGAACCAGTGGTATAAAGGTTTTATTAAAAGCAATCATGTAATACTTAAGAAAACAGAATAATACAAAAACACTACCAAGATCTCACTCCAATGCATTATATCACATCCTGTCTTTATAATGTATTTCAAAAGAATAAAATAACAACTTTTGGTTACATTTTCCTCCTTAAAAGTCAGCTATCGGTTGTCAGAAGTGATTTTAAAGACTTGGTTTTTAAAAATCTCCTAAAAGACAGGATAAAAACTCTAAAAGGAAACTGAATTGAAGGGGTGATATGCTAAAAATAAATAAATGAGGACTGAAAATCCCCTGAGGCAAAATTATTCTCTCAATTATATCTCATTCTTGTCACTTATAATTTCATTTCATATGTCATATGATTAAATGAACAAAATAAAGAATAAAAGTTCAGATTGCTGGGGTGCCCGTAGCTCAGTTGTTAGGGCCCTGGCCATATGCTCTGGGTCTGGTAGGTTTGAACCCGGCCTGGGCCTGCTAAAGAACAACAAAAAATAGCTAGGCATTGTGGCAGGTGCCTCTAGTCCTAGCTACTCGGGAGGCTGAGGCAAGAGAATCACTTGAGCCCAAGAGTTGGAAGTTACTGTGAGCTATGATGACAAAGCACACTACTGAGGGTGACAACGCGAGACTCTGTCTCAATTTAAAAAAAAAGTGTTGAGATTGCTAAACTGATGAAAATAGAAATGGCTCACACCTGTAATCTTAGTACTCTGGGAAGCTGAAGTGGGTGGATTGCTTGAACTCAGGAGCTCAAGAACAGCTTGAGCAAGAGAGGGACCCTACCCATCTCTACTCAAAATAGAAAAAGCAACCAGGTGTTGTGGCAGGCGCCTGTAGTCCCAGCTACTTAGGAGACTTAGGCAAGAGGATCTCTTGAGGCTAGGAGTTTGAGCTTGCTGTGGAGCTATGACGCCATGGCACCATCCAGAGTGACAGAGTGAGACTCTGTCTCAAAAGAAAACAGATGTTCTTATATTCGTTCTTACAAAAATCTGCAAAATACAGACATTTTATTGCAATTGGTTATGTTACATCTCACACCATTTCTAATTTGCCTGAACCAAAAACAAAGAAAAACAGTGACATTGCTTTGTCTCTTAATAGCTTTGTCTACTAAAATCAAATAATGTGCACATCTTCAGGAATACCTCACAAGAATTCTGACAAAATAAAAAGAAGGTATGCATAGTTCTAAACCTGAGACTTAGTAAACAGATTTCAGGTCACCATAAGTTTTCTGACACTGGATGCAGAGTCTTTTGTTTTGTCTTTTTTCTGAGAGTCTAACTCTATTGGCCAGGCTGGAGTACCATGGTATCAGCCTAGCTCATAGCTACTTCAAACTCCTG
This sequence comes from Otolemur garnettii, assembly GCF_000181295.1. Taxonomy (NCBI): domain Eukaryota; kingdom Metazoa; phylum Chordata; class Mammalia; order Primates; family Galagidae; genus Otolemur; species Otolemur garnettii. Next base: position 26,045,331 of record NW_003852409.1, on the reverse strand, counting down.
CGTTCAAGTGATCCTCCTGCCTCAGACTCCAGAATAGCTGGGACTACAGGAACCCACCATAATGCCTGGCCAATTTTTCTATTTTTAGTAGAGATGGAGTCTTGCTCTTGATCATCTTGAAATCCTGAGCTCAAGGGATCCTCCTGTCTCGGCCTCCCAGAGTGCTAGGATTATAGACATGAGCCACCATGTCAAGTCTATACAAAGTTTGTGTGTATTTTTCTGAGTCCTTAGGGCTTTTTAACAGATTCATCAGAATGCTAAACTTCAAGAAGACAGACATTTCTGTTTTGTTCATGTGTATACCACAGAGAAGAGTATCTGGTCCACGGCAGAAAGTCAATAAATACTTGTTGAATAAATTAATTTTCAAGTGGAGTATATGACACACAGTCACGTTCAGGGCCACTTACCTAAAAGAAATTTTCTATTGTCAAATGCCCTTTCACAGACTAAAAAATAATAATTATTTAAGTACCAATAATATGTAGATCTATCTTTACAATCCTTTGAGGTAGGTACTATTTTTTTCCATCTGACAAAAGAGGAAAAAAGTCAAATCTCTTGGCTAGAAAATGGGGATGGGCCTGGAACCCAATTGGTTTGGGTTTTTAGCCCACATTCTTTTTCTTTTTTTGAGACAGAGCTTAAGCTATCCCCCTGGGTAGAGTGTCGTGGCTTCACAGCTCACAGCAACCTCCAACTCCTGGGCTCAAGCAAGTCTCCTGCCTTAGCCTCCCAAGTAGCTGGGACCACAGGCACCCGCCACAATGCCTGGCTATTTTTTGGTTGCAGCCGTCATTGTTGTTTGGTGGGTCCGGGCTGGATTGGAACCTGCCACCTTAGGTGTATGTGGCTGGCGCCTTAGCCACTTGAGGCACAGGCACCGAGCCAAGCCCACATCCTTGACCTAAATGAATACAATGTAAAAATGAAAATATGTTCTCATCATTTTTTAATATATTTTTAAAAAATCTTTTCTAGACCATTAAAACTGAAATTGATATGAAATAGACTTTGAAAATATGCCTTTTCTTTTTATTCATATTAGAGTACTTCCTTGGATGAAGGCTGTTCAGTTATTTACAAAAAAAGAAATAATCAGGCCCTACTAACATGTAGACAGAGAAATTACATGATGTAAGTAAATACAATCTCAATATGTGACTCTTCTATAAAGCATTCAAAGAAAACACATTTTTCCCTAAGTACTAGGGAGCCTTTAATCTTCATCGTTTCTGTTCTAAAAAATTAAAAAAAATTTTTTTCTGGGGTTAAAATATATATATATTCTGGGGTTTATTCTTTGATTAGGGCTGATCACTAGATAGATGTATTCTTAGACCACAGTATCTTAGCTTCTAACAGACCCACCTTCACTAAGTTGTGGTTAATAGCAAGTTCTGAGATCCCACTTTAAAAGGGGAAAAGAAAATTACTATAGAAACCTTTTACATCATGGTAGTGAGGACAATTCCTACCATCAAAAAATTGATCCAAAGTCCATTTCTGCTTTGGCCTCCAGGAAGCTCAGAATCAAATTTGCATCGCAACCTTACACAACATAGGATCTCTTAGCCTGTATGTCTCTGTGTGTATTATCTTCCTATTTACCTCTCTTTATTTTCTAAATCCATTTCTTATGTTCATTTTTCTATTTGTTGATTTATAAATATGCTAACAAGGTACCACATAACTTCAGTAATAGGAAGAATAGTGTTTATACCTCAAATATGAGGTATAGCTAAAATTAAAGTCCCTTAAGTCAATTTCGTAGTCAAACCAACAAGAATTTCACAAAGAAGTATCTGATTGTTAGGGTCATTTAACACTGACAACACACACATCTTCATCTTAAATTTAGCTTTCAAGTCAGTAACTTCCTTATAACCAGGAACCATGGACTCTCTCCCTCTCCTGCAATGCTGTTCTTCCATACTAGTGCAACAACAGGGATTTTATATTTTTATTTTTTTTGTATCAGTTTAATATGAGGATACAGATGATTATGTTACAATGTTTATGCTTGTTAGGTAGAGTCCAAGTTGTACTTGTGCCCCTAACCCAGGAGGTATGCCACATACCCTTATATGGTGCCTGATAGGTCAGGGCACACCAATCCCAATTGCAGGGATTTTAGTAGAAAGTAGATACTGCTTTGTATATTTAGCCTGGCAATTTACTCTTAGAGGCAAAAACCATAATTATGGAAAAATTGTCACAGATTAACAAAGTAACAGAATTCTTTACTGGTCCAATAAGAGGCAGGACGAATAAGAAGTAGAAATTGATCTCTACATATTTTAATAAATAAAATATTGTATTCGTATTCAGTAATTAATGTTTTAAATTTTCCACTCCAAAGCCCTAAGACATCACAGACTGGAATTAGATAGTCATGAACACAGAGAGGTAAATGAGGCCATTTCAGAATCTGGCTGCAGATGCTAGAGTTGAACTTTTTTTTTTTTTGAGACAGTCTCACTACGTCGCCCTTAGTAGAGTGCTGTGATGTCACAGCTCACAGCAACCTCAAACTCTTCGGCTTAAGTGATTCCCTTGCCTCAGCCTCCCAAGTAGCTGGGACTATTGGCGCCCGCCACAACGCTCGGCTGTTCTTCTGTTGTGGTTGTCACTGTTACTCAGCTGGCCTGGGTCGGATTCGAACCTGCCAGCCTCGGTGTATGTGGCTGGTGCCATAACCACTATGCTAAGGGTGCCAAGCCTAGAGTTGAACTTTTGACAAAGAATGGAGAAGAAGGGATGGGGACAGTGCCTCACACCCATAATCCTAGCACTTTGGGCACCTTAGGTGGGTGTGAGTTCAGGAATTCCAGACCAGCCTGAGCAAGAGTGAGATGTTGTCTCTATGAAAAATAGAAAAATAGCTGGGTGTTGCGGTAGGAGCCTGTAGTCCCAGCTATTTGTGAGGCTGAGCTATGGCACTCTGCCCAGGGTGAAGAGTAAGACTCTGTATCAAGAAAGAAAAAAAATAAAATAAAAGAATGGAGAAGATGGAATTTAGATGTTCTGCTTAGAACACAAACTCCAGAGTTGGGAAGTTCTGCCTCTGAATACTGCCTCTTCCACTTACTAATCTGTGTTACCTTGGGCAAGTCACTTAACTAATCTGAATCTTAATATCCCAATCTATAAAGTTTATGCAATGCCTATGCCTCACAGAGTTTGTACTATATGGAAAGCCAGTGGCATTAAGGTTGGTATATCAGTGATAGCTCTTTCTCACCAGATTTGAGATTTATGATGTTGGCATACTTCCAACTTTGGGAAGAGATGCCAAGGGACAAAATGTGTACTTGGCAAGTTTTCATATTTGGGAACCAGTACCCTGCTGGGGATCTGCAATTAGAAAGTATGCAATTCAGAAATCTGTTATATTTCATCAATATTATAATTAATTTTAACCAAATAAACTTATAAAAAGGATAAATCAGGTAGCACAGCTCTTCCATTTCAAGATAGTCAAATACCTATAATAACTTCAAATGACTCTACTCATTTACTCTTTTCCCCTCCTAATAAGGAAAACAACTTACTCCAAATATGCAAAACAAAAAGACAACCGTGTAGTATAATCATTGAGATGCCACAGAATCTTTATTAAAGAAATCAAACTCAGTAAGCCAGCTCTAAAAATATTTGCCAAATAAGTGTCCCTAACCTTATTACATACTTTAAAACTGTATTGGCTGAATAGTTACATAAATATTATATTCAATCTATAGCATAAAACACAATAGAAAAGTAGACGACATCCTCCGAAAATATGGTCCTCTATTTAATAAAATAATGTACTGCTATCACATTGTTTCAACCCAAATATGGCATTATAGTGCCATTCTAAAAATAAATCTAAGTCCCATGTGATATGCAGCCCTCTAGCTATGTTCATTTCCTTTTAGGGCTCAAGTTTCCCACAGGAAAATTATTCAATGTTTGCCAAAACTATCCCAAATCATATATAGATAAGGCATAAATGCCAACTGTACTGTCAACTTCTCCTTGTTTGCTGCTGTTGATTTTCCTTCACAGCAAATAACGGAGAGGCCCAAGAAGTAGGAAATACTCAAGAACTGCTGCCTGACAAAAGTGAACATATAAAATATCATTTTGAGTAAAAAGATGGTGGTGATGGGAGGAAGGAGACAATTTATGGTTCAGCTAAGTCAAAACACAAAATTATTCTAAACATGTTTCTGATAATCATGAGGATGTGCATATTTCGATTCTATTATTCATATTACTGAGTAAACTATAAATTAAATGCTCTCAGTACAGCTTAATAGATTATATTGTTTGGCTGTATTTATTTCCTTAAAATTATGTAAAACATTATATACTAAGAACAAAACCTTCTCAAAATCACCCAGTAATAATACATAACACACACACAGACAGAATCAACATTCCATATTCCTGAAGTTATATTTTTACATTACCAAATCAATTAAATTCTTATTTCCAAGAAAATGCTCACCAATGTTTCAAAAATGCTTAACAAATACTCAGTTTTCCTTTAAAAAGTTAAGTTTCTTCTGAAAATAACAAGTCAGAAATTTAACTGTGCCTACTGAGTAGCATAAATACAGAACAGCTAAACTGGTTAGAAATATTAAAACACAATTTTAGAATTTTTTCAAAGTAGAACATAGAACATAATTTTAACAATTAACAAATATTAAATGAGAATCTGTATATGATACTGATCACAAAACATTTCCATCAGCGAACTGTTGAACTGCATTTAGAATATTTATATATTCACAGGCTATATAGGTATACATACTCTGGGTTTCAACATTCCTTTTAATTATTTATTTTTAGAAAGCCTTCAGGCAAAAATGTTTTCTTGCACCCAAATACATAAGAAACACCATGTTAAGATTCAATTTTTTTCTAGTGAAAACTAATCTTAAGAAATATTTATCAAGGGTAATTGGTTGGACCACACTTATGGTGCATTTTACAAGGGTACATGTCAAATCTACAAAGTGTAGAGTATAAATGTCATAACACAATAATTAAGAAAGTGCGGTGAAGGCTACGTTAACCAGTTTGTTGTAAGTATTTCAAATTGTATATAAACCAGTACAGCTTAATAGATTATATTGTTTGGCTATATGTATTTTCTTAAAGATTATGTAAAACATTGTGCCCCATAAATGCATTATGGTACACAGCTATGATTTAATAAAAAAAGAAATAATTATCAAGAAATGAATATTTAGTTAAAAGCTATCTTATTTCATCATTAATGTATAATGCTACCAGTAAATTAGATTTTTTTGTTACTCTAAACTTATTGGAACATAGGAAATAATCCCAATTAATAATGTCTTATCAGTATCTGTGCAGTAACACTTTACAGGGATTTCTAGAATTAAACTTGTCATGTTTTTGCATTTAAAATTGTTGGGAAATAGCAACTTTAAAAGTTATATATACAACCTATGATCTTCAATTTTATTTAAACAAAAACTTTAGCTTCAGTCTCACTAGCAGTACAGATACAGTATGAATTGTACCAATGAAGGCATTCTAGAACCACTCACTCATTTACTTTTTCCCTTCTCTTCTCTAACAAACATTTCTGAGGTTGTTGTCAGTCATAAAAAGGAATGCTTCAACCAATTAAGATTTTTCAAATCTCAATTTGTTTGGCTAAAAAAAGTAGCAATGGAAAGACGTTTTACTTTATATAACCCACACCAAAACCTGAACATTTATTTTCTTTTTTCCAAATCTGCTGGAAATTATTATTTTCTAAGCACCTGACAAATGTCAAAAAACCATTTGGACTTATTCTTGTAGTATGATTAAGTCTATGGGGGGGAGGGTCTAAGACCTAGGTTTGCAACTAATTAACTTTGTTACTAACTTTGGGTCTCCTTTTTTCCCCATTTGTGGTAGCAGGTGTCCAGATTACAACCCTTTATGAATCTTCTAGGTCTCTGTCACTTTAGCATTCTAGGTTTATGTCACTTACCTGATCAAATATCTCAAGTCTAACTTCAATTCCTGATTAGAATCAAATCCCTTAGCCATTTGCTCCAGATCACTTATCATCAGTTTATCTTTCATGACCTTATTCTCCATTACATGTCAAACTGAAACCTCTGCTCCACCCATGTGACCTTAATTGAGGAGGGAGCAGCACCAGCCAACATGTGCAAGTGGCTAAAGGCAGGCCAAGTACTGTGCTAAGAAATTCGTGTGCATTAGCTCATTTAATCCTCACAATACATAAATGACAGTGTTATTAGTTAAGACAACTGACACTAAAAGTGATTATATACTTCCCCCCAGGTCTCATAGCTTTAAATGACAGCATTTAAACCCAGATCTGCCTTTGTCACAAGCATATACTTTTAACCACTACATATTACATGGTCTCATGGTCTCTTTATTCTTTTAGTATATAAACAATCCCTCTTTATCAGGACTCTAAAGGTTAAAATACTATCTGCCAAAGTATTATCTTCCTCTGAAGACCATAAGGTTCAATTAAAGTGACCCCTCCTTATCACTTCAGCTTCAAATATCCTGCCCACCTCTAAATTATAAAATCTGTCACTGTAAGCCCCAATGATTTGTTCCTCCAGGAAAAACAATCTAAATATTGCATGCATATCAAACTATAAAAGAAGAAGAAAATACATAAAACATCAGTTGGAAAGAACTGTGGCAAATCAAAGCAAGACAGGAATTTACGATTCCTGAGAGAATGACGCACACCAGTGCATTTCACATTCACCTGAGGCCATTCCTCAAATTTGCAGCCCCTGGAAGTCACTGGGAGATTCTGACCTCTGTATGACAAAGAAATAATGGCAGTAATCTCTTATTGAGTATCTATGTTGTCACCAAGCAAAGTTCTACATACTTCAGATGTGACAGTATCCAATTTTCATAATAATTCTCATGAAGGGGTATTAGCCCATTTTACAGAGCAGAAAACTAAGTGCCACAGACCCATGTTTTCAATATCTTTCTCTTTTTTTCAGAGGGGGAAAAAAAATGATTGAAGAGTATGAATTACGGTAACAACTTTAAAGAGTTTTACCATGAATGTAACATGAATTTGATCTTGAACTACAGCTTTAATGTTGGTGTCATCTTCATTTAAAGATGAGGATCCTTCTGAAATTCAGATGATCTAATTAGTTGCCAGAACTAGGATATAAATTTTATTTTAAATGTATTTCCAGGGCTCTATAGGCTACAACACACATCCTCCATACAATGACTTTGGTAATACATAATGTTAACCTAAGCAAGTATAATTTTGATCCCTACAAATACCATGTCATAAAGGGGAACTTTTAAAAATGAAAAAGGCTTGAGTCAGATTCTGCTCCCCAGGGGCCAGTGAAGACAGAGATCCACAAATGGCCTTCTTACAAGATTTATTTATTTATTTTGGTCTAGCTATAAATAAATGGCTTTGGCAAGGGAGGTTTCCTCATTTTCTGGAAGAAATTTCAGAAATAAGTTATGTTATAACTTTTGCTTTCTCCCTAAAATGCTGTCTTACCAATTCAATAAGTATTTGTTGAAAGTTGAAAGAATTTAAAATTTTACTTTAAAAAGACTAATGCTTTTGTTCAAAGAGAACACAGTCCTTTTATAACAAGGCAATAAATAAGTGACTATCCCTATAGTCATGCTAGTCTAACACAGACGTTTTACTCTGCAAAGGACTTTCTCATGTCCTATCTGTTTGATAAATTTTAGATCACTTGGATACTGTATGTCAGTTTCATTCAAGGAGTAGAGTGGGATGAGGAAGGGAATCAGACTATAGAAATTCTCTTCTATCCAGAGCCTAGGCCATCTTATGTACCACATCCTAAGAAAATCCATCTACCACACACCTCTTCACATATAAACATTATACGGCATTTTGCATTCCTCTCATGACCTAATAATGTCAGGCCTTGCTTGCATAATTTGTGTGCCAGGACACACACACGCATTATATACATAACACATGCACCTGTTTTCACATAGTTCTTATCTTGATATTTTAAAAGGATGCTTTCTAATACCTACTTTTCTAGTAAAAACCAAAATTAAGGCTTGGTGCCTGTGGCTCAATCAGCTAAAGCGCCAGCCATATACACCTAAGGTGGCGGGTTCGAATCCCCAGCATGGGCCCGCCAAACAATGATGGCTGCAACCAAAAAATGGCCAGGCGTTGTGGCGGGCGCCTGTAGTCCCAGCTACTTGGGAGGCTGAGGCAGGAGACTCGCTTGAGCCCAGGAGTTGGAGGTTGCTGTGAGCTGTGAGGCCATGGCACTCTACCCGGGGGGATAGCTTGTGGGGCCCCCCTCAAAAAAAAAAAAAAAAAAAAAACCAAAATTAAAAAATCTTGAATCCAGATGTACTGGATTAATCCATCTTAATTCAGATGTACTGGATTAAGAATCACTTACACTCCCCAAATTCTGGGGTCATACAGAAGGTCTCACAACCTCAACATTCTATTCCCACAATTGAGAAGGAAGGATAATACTGACTTTGCTTATATTTCTAGAAGGATAAAATGAGAGGATAAATAAGAAACCGCTCTTTAAAGAGCTAGAGATACTACAGTACTTTTATGCCCTCACACTTCCTATTTCAGTGATATTTTATAAACCTATGTCTCCTCCCTGCTTTACTTCTGTTAAATTTGTTTGCCTTTACCTAAATGTGATCTATACTTTTCATAAAAGATAATGCACCTCCATAGTTGTAAAGGTTAAACAGCACAAAGCTAATAATGAAATAAATATTACTCCTCACACTCTGCTCCTTAGAGGCAGCTATTCCATCTCTAGCTGGTTGGTTTGTCTTCATGTCTCTGAATAAAATGCTTAAATTGTTATTTTCTTGGTTTTTCCACTTTTAGACATTAGCTTCAGACTTCATAGCATGGAAGACAATACTGCTGTTCTACTACATGCCACACATTCCCCCATCTATCCCATACACACTTCCCTAACCGTTTTCCTCTCATCAGTTTTGCTACCATTTTTGGTTAAACCTATACAACAGAGTTCATCATGATTTGAAGTTATTAATTACCTACTTTTTTCTGTTCCTCAGTTTTCTATGTATCTAATATCAAATCTTCCTCTAAAAATCTGACAAAATATAAATTTCTTTCACCATGGTTAAAATCTTGATTATTTTTTCCTAGAAACATAACTCCTAGTGCCTTCCTTCTTGCTCTAAATTAAATGAGCTGCTCCCTAGGTCTCCTGCACATCTACCTTTCTAGGGCTTTCCTTCCGGTGGGAATTCCCTGCATGCACCACTCTCCTGTGTTGAAGATGCTGTTTCCTGGATTCTGAGTCTTCCTCTTTCTTGGTTTCCTCCCTCATTCTGGAGAAGCATATCTTTCAGTAATTTCCTAAGAAAGTATGTAAAGTGAATATTTTGAGGGCCTGCATATCTCAAAATGGGTTTATTTTACCTTTACCCTGAATGATAGTCTAGGCATACAATTTTGTGTTGGAAATTACTCTTCCTCAAAATTTTGAAGTTATTTCCCATTGTCTTCTAGCTTCTGTGTGGCAGAAAGTCCAACAAAACTCAGATCCCTATACTTTTCATGTTTCCACTCTCCCACTCCTCCCATTGAAGAAGCAGCTTTAAAGATTTTTATCCCCAGTGTTCTGAAATTTTATAATGATCTGCCATCATGTGAGTCTTTTTTATTACAATAAATTGGACCTTTTCATTATGGAAACTCACATCCTTCAGTTCTGGAACTTTTTTTTATGATACTTGAGAATTTCCTACTTTCTTTTCCTCTCTTCTATATCTAAAAATCTTTTAGATATGAAGCCTTCTTGATTGAAGCTCTACTGTCTTGCTTTTCATCTATTATTTTCCATCTCTTTGTCTTTTGTTTCATTATCTGGCCTACTTCTTAGCTTTCCTGTTGATTTAAAAAAATGTCCTGGCTCGGCACCTGTAGCACAGTGGTTATGGTGTCAGTCACATACACCAAGGGTGGTGGGTTTGAACCCAGCCTGGGCTAGCTAAACAAGAATGACAACTGCAACAAAAAATAGCCAAGTGTTGTGGCGGATGCCTGTTATCCCAGCTACTTGGGAGGCTGAGGCAAGAGAATCGCTTAAGCCCAACCAAGAGTTTGAGGTTGCTATGAGCTGTGACACCATAGCACTCTACTGAGAGTGACATAGTAAGACTCTGTCTTAACTTATACTTTATAAGAGCTTTTTCTTATTCTCTTCCTGTTCATTTTTTTATTGCATACTATTCTCCTTCAATGTATCTAAAATCTTCTCTGAGAGTATTATTTATACCTGGTTTTTCTCTTGACATTTTTCTTTAGCAATCTGCATTGTGTCTATTTCCTCTGATTTCCGTTGCTTGTTTGACTGTTCAGGACTCTGTATTCTATGGGAAAAGATTTTCTGGCTGCCTGTTAATACTAAAAAAAGTAGGCTTGGCACCTGTGGCTCAGTGGCTAGGGCACCGGCCACATACACCAGAGCTGGAGGGTTTGAATCCAGTCTGGGCCTGGCAAACAACGATGGCAACTATAATCAAAAAAGAGCTGGGTGTTGTGGTGGATGCCTGTAGTGACACTTACTTGGGAGGTTGAGGCAAGAAAATCACTTAAGCCCAAGAGTTTGAGGTTGCTGTGAGCTGTGATGCCATGGCACTCTACCGAGGGTGACATAGTGAGACTCTGTCTCAAAAAATAAAATAAAATAATAAAAAAGTAGCGCTAAAAAACTAATTGGAAACACCTTCTGTATGAGTGGGATTTATTGATTGATGGGCCTCACTTTAAGGTGATTGGGCAGGGCATGTGGCGGTTTATTTACAAGCTCTCACATGTCAAGTCCCCAGAACGGACTCCTTTTATCTTCTGCTTGGAACATTCTGGGAGTGTAGAGGAACAAAGGGGCTGATTACTTAACGTATGGACTCTCTCAACATGTTTTCAACAAAGTAGCCTAGTGCCTTCCTCATCTGTGCTTGGGATCTAGAGTGTGTGGTTTAACTTCCCCATAGAGTCATCTCCCATCTTCTGCTGGGACGGTAAAAAATCAGCTGCTTGCTTTGACCAACTTGGGATAGAAATTAAAGTGGGATCAGGTAGAGGAGTGGAGGGGGTAATGGTGTCTAAATAAATGTTCCTTATATAAGCTATCAATTACTCTGTTTTCAGAAATTTCTGTTTCATACTGTTCTACACTTGTAGATGCATCTTGAGAATCAATTTCCCAAATAGTTACTAGGTTCTATGGACAAATTAGCTTGCTTCTTTTTGTTATTTCTTCTCCCTTGACTTTATGATTTGGCTATGTTGGTTCTACTGAGTCAATTACCACTAGTTGACCGGATTTCTATATTCCAAAATTTTGTTGGCATCATTTATCTGCTATCATCTCTGCTCTCCTTCTCTTCGTCCGTAAGTATTTTACCTTTGCTATTCTTTATAGTGGAGGTAATAGAGACACATGCTATATTTAGCAGGACGATTATCATATTTTTCAAGAATAAGTTTATATTACTAGTAAAGGACATAAACTTTAGAGTCAAAGAACTGGATTTGAATCATAATATTCATTAAATGTATGTGTAACTTTGGAAGTTTCTTAACCTCGGTAAGTCTAAGTTTTCCGACCTACAAAATAGGGAAATCAAAAATAAGTACATGATGGGCGGTGCCTGTGGCTCAAGGAGTAGGGTGCCGGCCCCATATGCTGGAGGTGGCAGGTTCAAACCCAGCCCTGGCCAAAAAAAAAAATAAGTACATGATAGGGTGCTGTCAAAAATTAAACGGAAGGGCTTTGAAGTAAAAAAGACATGTATTTGAACCCCGGAGCTTCCATTTATAAGTTGTGTGATTGTGGCAACACCAAATCTCCGTTTCCTCATCTGTACAATGCAGTTAATAATAGTCACTAGTTCATACGGTGTTGGAAGAACTAAACGTGATAAAATCCATAAAATTCTCCTGAAACATAATGAGCTTCAATTAACATTTATATTGTTGCTCATGCTTCATACACTTAGCATTACATACATATAGGTGTGTGCACACCACAGACATGGCTGAGTAAGCCAAGTTCCAAGTCTTCTGCAAAGCAACATGATGTACTAGAAGAGACAAATGGATTAGGAAGCAGAAAATCTGGGTATTATCATAAACAGATGTGTGGCCACTGAACTGGTTTCCTGTCTTTAGAATGACACAATCAGATCACATGATTTCTAAGATCATTTCTAATTCAACCACCCGACCCTCCTTTGCTTGATATGACTGAACATTTTATATAGTTAATATCTCAATCCTAATTATCTGACTGGTACTATTAGTTTTTATAGGCACTTTCATACCTTTTCCAACTAAGCACTAAACGAAAACCAAGATGAGTCGCTCCTCCAAACTAACAAAAAGGAATAAGGATGCCCTATGAATAATAAATCTTAAAAATATATTTTATAATAAAAGATAAGACCAGTGATATAAAACCAACTTAAAGATAAAGTTGCAGACTCTCAGATTAAGATCTACAAGGAATTTGACTAAAATATAAGTAACAAAGTAAGTTAACTGAACTAAAGAAACATTGTAATATACCAATTAGAAAGCAGTACCAGAAGTAGAGACAATTTCATTTTTTTTTTTTAACCCAATGACAAGGCTTTTCCAGACTGAACATTGGAGCCAGTGATGTTCACATTATAAAACCATGTTCTGATACTGTATCCTCACTAAGCAATCTTCTAAAAGTGGTGTGGCTTCCCATAAAGATTTAACCATTAGGAAAAGACCACTTCCCATTATACCTGTTCCTTATTTTAAATTAACAGCATGATTATGATTTTACATCCGCATCATGTGATTTCACCCAAAGAAACAGACCCACTGAGTATCCCACCAGGAGGCCTTGGAAAATTCCTCCAGGTAAAGTTATTTTTGCTCCTATAAAATAAACTCTGTTTTGCCAATAATCTATTTCTGAGCCCTCTTAGATAGATAAGTCACATAATTTTGCACATGAAACATCTAAAGACTATAAAGTTCAACAAGAAAGAGATCATACCTCATTAGATCACTCCAGAAGATCCCTTTCTGATGTACCTGGCACACAGCAGAGTTTACTAGGTAAGTGCTTCTTAATTGTTCCTTAGACTTTTCCCTAAAAGCTATTGCTCTTACAAATATAATTTTCCACACCCTATGGAAGTTTCAAGGGATTACTTCCTTCTAGATTCACGTCTAATAATAGTGTGTCAAGAAAAGGATGGAAAGGAAGACAGAGCTACAAAATTTGTAAAGACTGAAAGAGAAAAAACAAAGCTACGCATCTATATCAATTTCTTTCCCAAGGCTCTTCCTTGGGAAAGGAAGAGCTCTTCCTCCTTTGTGAGTGATTTTTATAGCTTCCCTAATCTGGATATAGAGCTAAGATGATGTTATCCAAGTACCTATTTCTTATCCTTGCTGTGAAAAATTGGCAATTTGAAAGCATTGCCTAAAGCTCCCTGGGTGAGGCTAGGGTTTCCCTCCCACATTAATCTCTTAGTATTAAAAGTATATATTATTAAAGTCTAGAATGGCCGAGGCCAAATTGAAGGATGGTTATGGACCTCTGGACTACCTGTTAAATATCAATGTTCCAAATGGATGTGAGAAGGCCTAGTGATTAGAAGCAACAATCATTGAGTCATTTATTAATTCTATAAAATGCAGCTTCTGCTCAGTCAGGTCCTCTGTTAATTGAGTCTAAAAATATTGAGATATTATCCCTTTCCTTCAGAATGTTTGCAGACAAGTAAACAGCAAATGAAAGCACTTTCAGGTTGAATTTAAGACTACTGCTATTTTAGAAAAGTGAGGGCCAGGTGCAGGGGCTCATACCTGTGATCCTAGCACTCTAGGAGGCCAAGGCAGGTGGATTGCTTGAGCTCTGGAGTTTGAGACCACCCTGAGCAAGACTGAGACCCCATCTTTAAAAATAGCTGGACACTGTAGCAGGTGCCTTGTAGTCCCAGCTACTTGGGAGGCTGAGGCAAGAGAATCATTTGAACCCAAGAGTTTGAGGTTGCTGTGAGCTACGATGCCACAGCACTCTACCAAGGGTGAAAAGTGAGACTCTGTCCCCCCCCAAAAAAAAAGAAAGAAAGAAAGAAAGAAAAAAATAGAAAGGTGAGGATTTATCCTGCCTCCCTTCTCAGGTCGGAGATTGCTAAGTAGCATGGAGGAGTGACATAAATACCACTGAACTTCAGAGATCTTCTGTGAGGGAGCATGCCATGACAAATGGCTTCCTTACAACTAAAAGCATGACAGATACAAGTAACAGAAATCATTTTTTTATTTGCAAAGCACTTCATAATTTACAGAGTACTTTCATAATCATTTTTTAATCAAATCCTCAACGTAACCCTATAAGGTATAAAGGGATCACTGTCTCCATTCATAGAGGAAATTAAGTGCTTAGAGAGGTGACTTGCCCTAATTTACAAAACTAGTTAATTAGAAACAGAAACCTACATTTTTTGATCCTCATTTTTATCTACCACGATGCCCTTTTGTCACTCAAATTTTGAAGAAGAGCCAATGACTCACATTTACAGGCATTTAAGAAATGTCTATAATATTTTCAAAGTCTGTAAAATAATATTGGTAATATGGAAATTTAACATAGTTTTTATTCAACCTAAAGTAGAAAAAATATACAAAAATCAACACACAAAATAATCTGCGAAGATTTTAAAAAAAAACTCAGTGACATTCTTCTCTCATCCTTAAACTTCTCCAAATTTGCTTGTATAACAATAAACTCTGGTTTGCCAATAATTTATTTCGCAAATCTCTTATGATACAAAAATATATAGTCGCTAAAACTAAGACAGCTCCTACAATGTCACTGTGCAGATTTTTCAAATAAACTGAAAAGCTGAGGAATCCCTCCCAGAAACCACTCCACCATCTGGGAGTATGTAACCCTGTCAGCTTCATTTTCAAGTTCCAAGAGATGGACAATGTATACTTAGAGTTCAAGTTTTCCCAACTCTTCAAATACTAAGACCATTATTCAAGTAAAAAGGAAAAGCATTACAATGAAATGAAATTTTCAAAATTCATTTCAAAATGAAATTTTGGTTAAGAGTCAACAGGTCCATGAAAAATACAAATACCCATTCTAGTTTAACATAGCACTCTCATTAAAGCAGAGCAAGTTAGTCCATTTGTAATTGCATTTTTGATCTAGGAAATAAAAACCACTTCAATGTAATCACTCCATAAAAATACACAGCTAATATACAAACGTTAACAGTTAATATAATCTTATTTTAAAACTTATTATGAATTAATTTTAGCACAATCACCAAAAAGCATATGCTTCCTCTGATACCAGTCATATACCAGCTATTTTGCCGAAGCCTAGATAATTGAGTAGAAAAATACACTTTTCTCTAATTTGAACTAGTCAGATTGGTATTTAAACCAAAACCATCATCAAATATTGCATTAAATATGCCAGGATGAAAAAATCAGTTAAACACCAACTCTAAATGTATCACAGAGAAAATGTTACCAGCCACCCTCATCCAGGTGCATCTCATCTTCCACAACATGCACACAAACAAAATAAAATAAAAAGGGAGGAAGGCAGTCCCTAAGTTATAAATACCTGTCCTACATACAACTCGCACTTATCAAGGGAGGCTGTTATAGTAAGTCCCCTGAGTTACAAACATCCAACTGATATACCATTCACACTTAGGAACAGAGGCTATTAAAGGTATCAATAAAGGTACGTACTCTAACTTACACACAAATTCAACTTAGGAACAAACTTAGAGAACCTATCTCGTTCATAAACCAGAGACTGCCTGTATAGACAAGGAATGTGAAAATAATAGAACTGATGCTGGAAGAAAACTTAAGAGTTTGTATGGCACAATGAAGATTTGATAAACTGGAAAGATACTTGATATTAAGCAAGTATTGGCTGGGGAACAGGCTCTTTATTTTTCTTTAAAATTATTCTGTCTATTAAATAGTTTGTACTTCAGTTTGGTGTTGGAACATTAATAGAGATTCTAATGGGAAAAAAATGCTTCTAATAAAATCCAAATTTGGGATTAGGAAAAGAATGTAAACATGTATTAACAAAAGATCTTCCTCTTATAAAAGTGTCGTCAGCTGGGAGCAATGGCTCATGCCTATAATCCCTGCACTTTGAGAGGTGGAGGTAGGAAGATTGTTTGAGTCCAGCAATTCAAGACCAGCCTAAGCAACACAAAGAGACCCCAGCTCTACAAAAAAAAAAATTAAAAATTAGCTGGGTGTGGTGGTGTACAACTATAGCCCTAGCTACTGGGGAAGTAAGCTATGATCATGCCTCTGCTCTCCAATGGGTAGATTGAGACTTTGTCTCAAAAAAAAAAAAAAAAAAAAAGAAGAAGAAGTAAGTCAGGCATGGTGGTGCTTGCCAGCTATTCTAGAGGATGAGGTAAGAGAATTGCTTGAGCCCAATTCTCATTTGATGTTGCTGTAAGCTATGATGCCACAGCACTCTACCCAGGGCAACACAGTGAGACTAATTGACAACCACCACAACAAATTGTCTTTGTAGTTACTAAAAGACCAACTTGATTAGCCATTATAAGAAAATTTATTTTACTTTGTATTTTTTGGAGACAGAGTCTCAGCTTGGTAGAGTGGGTAGAGTGCCATGGTGTCACAGCTCACAGCAACCTCAAACTTTTGCTTGGGCTTAACCGATTCTCTTGCCTCAGCTTCTCAAGTAGCTGGGACTACAGGCTCCCATTACAATGCCCAGCTATTTTTTTTTTTTTTTTGTAGTTGTCATTGTTGTTTGGCAGGCCCAGGATAGGTTTGAACCCACCAGCCCTGGTGTATGTGGGTGGCGCCCTAGCTGCGGAACTATAGGTGCCCAACCAATGAGAAAATTTAAAAGGATACGTTTTCTCTATTCCATTCTTAACAAAATGAAACCCTATTGGAAAAGAAAAAAGGTCTCAGCTCCCAAAGAAAGTAAAATCTACTGATAAAACACATTAATTTTAAATAAAAATCAAGTCTTCAAGATATCACTATTTGTGTGACTAAAAACTCATAAGCAAACTGCAAATGTAAAAAGATTACATTCTCTAACATATATGAAAAAATAGTTTTTTAAAGATCTGTACCATTTAAATAAAGGGGAAGTGTGTGCAATACAACTATTTTTCATAATCCAGCAGAAAAGATTTTCCACTTGAAATGGCAATTTAACAAAGCCATTTGTAACACAACTTGCAATTTCAGTATGAGTCCTAAATTTTGAAACAGCTTAGAATTAAGTTTGCTAACACTAAATGTAAAGAGCAAGCAAGCTTTTGGGAAGAACCCAGAATCTGAAATTTGAATGTTTATATAATACTTGGTCACTTAAAATAAAAAGTTTATATATAGCACGCTAGAGATTAAAATCAAGTTGATGTATAAACCTAAAATCATAAAAATACACTGCCCTTTATTTTAAAAGAGGAATGGGGTTTCTGACATCATGATGGAAAACCAAAGCATATATGCCTGTTTTATAAATATCTATGTCCTTTCTTGGATTCAGAAATCCAATTTAACCCATGTCTCTTGGGTTTGTTTCTTCCATCTTCCACCTCACTAAACACCATTGTCATATTCAGATTACAACATCTAGCCAAAGGCAGAGAGATCAAGTAAGTTCTGTGAAGACTTTTAAAAGATTAAACTAGTAGAAAAGTAGAGGAAATACTCTCATGCCTAGGGCTGCCAGAAATTGTTCTAGCCTTTTTAAAAATAAACATCTTGCTCTAAAGATAATTACTTTTAAGGAACAAAACATCACTCCTACATACAAACAGACCACTTCAATAATAACTCTACAGAACAATAATAAAATCCTGTAGATGCTGCTAGTACTATGAGAAAAAGGTTATTAAGGAAGAACAGTATATCAAAGGATTTTTTTCCCAGAAAGCAAACAGGAATAAGAGTACAGATAATATAGATTACAATTTCCCCTTCTCTTCTTCAAATGCCGATTGATCCTATGTAGCCACAAAAAAAGGTCACTATCTTTTATTTTAAAAATGAAATAGAATACTACAGTGAGTTGCTTAGGACATTATCTCCCTGATGTCCTAGTATTTCAAAAGACTTTGGATGAAAAGAACAAAGAAGATTAAAGACAACATTTTTAATAGCTTTTCATTATTACAAAATTGAGAGCCTCTATCTGGCCTAATCATTTTTTAACTTAAAAACATTTTGTTGTAAGAGAAATCTAAATTCAAATATTCTCAATTATACATATACACAAAAGGTATGAATACTGGACCATGACAACATCTATGCACAAATATCATTAGATCTCTGTGAAGCATGGCATAAAAACCAGCTCAGTTTTTCATAAACTGCATGATTTGACTGCATTTTTTGCCTCGTGGTTCATTATAAAATTCTAAAATTGTTTAAGAGTTTGCATTATTCACCCTATTGAGAATTATCTCAAGAGAATAAGACATAAAACACCTGGCTTTCTAAATGACAGTGTTGAAACGTAGTTATACTTTGGCATACATAAAAAAATTATTTTTAATCTTTTAATTCATCACTGTATTTTAACATTCTTGTTGTAAGAAATCATTGCTGGCTCGGCACCTGTGGCTCAAGTGGGTAGGGCGCCAGCCATGTACACCCAAGGTGGTGGGTTCAAATCCAGCCCGGGCCTGCCAAACAACAATGACGGCTGCAACCAAAAAATAGCCGAGCCTTGTGGCGGGCGCCTGTGGTCCCAGATACCTGGGAGGCTGAGGCAAGAGACTCACTTGAGCCCAGGAGTTGGAGGTTGCTGTGAGCTGTGATGCCACAACACTCTACCCAGGGGGACAGCTTGAGGCTCTGTCTCAAAAAGGAGAGAAAAAAAAAAAAAGAAATCATTGCACATGAAGCCCAAATAGCCAGGAAAAAAACTCAGAAAGTGACAACAAAATGGTAATTTTAAATGCTAACACTTTTCATACTCAGGTTCTTTCATGCCAGCTAAAGAGAGGTGTTAGATATGGCTTTATTCATTTTAATTCTGAGAACTGTAGTCACTTCCATGACATTTTAAAATTTGGAACAAAGACTAATTTATCTTCATGATCTTGATTCTTCTGATTCAAAAGCACTTATAAAACCATTTCTGCAAACTTAGAAAGTATTTGGATCATTTGTTTGCTACTGCTTAATGTAAAATTATTCTGTCTCAGTAAACTCCAGTAAACTAGGAATACTAAGAGACAAAAAAGAAAAAAAGAGGGGAAAAAGGAAAAAGGAAACTCCATACAGAAAGGGTAATCCAGTATCTGAGCCTCTTCAGACATGACATCCATTAAGAGGACCTTTGCTCCTAACTGTGTCAGGATCCTTGGCTGTGGTCTGACTTGCACAAGAAGTACACATGGCCCCTGAAAGGCGTATTAATCCCCTTTGGAAGACACTGTTGGAGAGACTATAAATGACACAGTTGCAGAAACTGTTACTAATAGCAAGCCAGGTGGTCAAGAAGGATGCAAAGCGGCTGCTGTGCCCCGTGGAGCTCTCCAATAAGAAGTAGATGATATATGGCAACCAGAGGATGTAAAACACACTAGTGATACGGAACAGGACCATGGCATAGCGCTTATCAGGACAGGCCTGTACTTCCCCAGTTCCCCCACATTGGCTGCTGAAGCGGGCTTGCCTCTCGCTGATTTCCTTTGTGTGCTGTTGGCAGATGCGGAAGATGTTGAAATAGGTGAAGCAGACAATAAGGGCTGCTGGGGCATATAACATCATCACGATGAACAGGGTGAAGTAGGGGTTGGTCTGCCAGGATTCTGCACACCACTGAAATACATCTCCATGAAATCCAGGTTTGCCCCAGTGGAAAAAGGAAGGCAAGAAGACCAGGGTTGAGTACAGCCAAATCAGGAAAATACACAGGCGTAGTCTCCAGGGCGTAACCAGGGTATTATAAGTTAAAGGTTTAGTTATAGCAATGTATCTATCGATGCTGATACAGGCCAGAGAGGCCATGGAGACGCTCTTCAGAACTGATACTATAAAACCAAATATCTGGCAAGTCAAGGACTCCTCTATCGGAAGGGGGTAGTGGAGGAGTGATAAGGACGGAACTAGGCAGCTTACCCCAACAAAAAGGTCAGCATATGCCATAGTCTGGATAAAATAACTTGTAGTATGATGATTCAACAAAGGTGCGCAGTGAAATACAAAAATCACAATGATGTTGCCAGAAATAATCAATACAGTTAGAAAGACAATAATTAGCACTTCCAAAAGGCAAAAATCGGTGGTTTCCAAATAGCCAAATGCCAAGAGGCAGAAAGGGTGGCTGCTCTGATTACCATCCAAGGAGGAATTCATCTTGAGGTTAGGAGTGATCTCTTACTTCATGCTGCCGCTTGGCTGCTGCCAACGGTTCAAAGGAGCAGCTGCTGTCATAGCGGTCAGCTTTGCATGTGTATAATAATGCCAGAGGAGCCTTAGTCCCCAAGTTCCCGATGCTGCTGCTCTGGTGCATTGTCTGCAGTGCAATTCCCTTTTAAATCCTTCTTGGAATAGGGAGAGCCAGCAGCAGTCATCTGGCAGACGCAGCCATAGTGGCAGGTTCACCATACATATAGTACCAAAAAAGTAAAGTAAATTCTGAGGACAACGTCTTCAGGCCAAGTGAGAGTAGGGGGAGGGGGCAGAAGAGAAGGGAGGAAGATTAGGAGCTTCAGCAGGAGTTGTAATGAGTCTCCTATGAACGGCTGATAGAAGAAAAGGAGAGAGCATTTTACATTTCGTATCCAATGCCCTAATTAAAGAACCTGGCTAGCTAGCTCAGACTAGCATAATCCTTCCCACTCCACCCTTTCTGGTACCAGTACTCATGGCTACCCCCAGTAGCACCCCACTTAACTGGTGCTTACCCTACAGAGTAACAGCAGCAACATCAAGCTTTCAAGATCAACATAAAACAAAATTAACTGCAGTCAGATCAATCCACCCCCATTTCCTTTTATGTATTTGAGCCTTTTGGTGGATAAAAGGAATTTGCTTATAACATTTCTGAAAACATTCCACTACAATTACACTAATAAAATTAGCCATAATAACTTAC
Organism: Otolemur garnettii; assembly: GCF_000181295.1. Lineage (NCBI taxonomy): Eukaryota > Metazoa > Chordata > Mammalia > Primates > Galagidae > Otolemur > Otolemur garnettii. Next base: position 26,024,122 of record NW_003852409.1, on the reverse strand, counting down.
TTTCTTCATCAATTCCAATGTAATATTGTGCCTCTTTAAAAACATTTCAACAGAATTTAGCTCAATTTCAGAATGTTACCTGTAATTCTGTATGCTGCAATCCAAACAAAAGCCACAATACATCCTTAACAGAAAGCCTTGCAAAGCAGGAATGTGCTTCAGCCCAATGTACTGCAGAACTGAGACACGGAGGGAGGGGATAAAGAAGTAGGAGGGGAAATGGGAGAAGAGGGGCCTTGGGAAAAGGAAGAAAGGAGGGAGGGGAAAGAAAACACACGTACAAGCGCACACTCTGGCATCTTTAACAACTCATTAGAATTCATCACCAGAGAAGTGCTCCTTGATTTGCAAACTGCACAGTGGGGGAATGAGAGAGACGCTCTTCAGAGGCACCGTAGTATGCCTACGGTGCACATACGAAAGCTGTTTCCTCGTCTGTCTGGAATCCCCCTTTTAGCAGATAAGGAAAATGTAGACTTCAAGCAAGCAGAAGGGCTAGTATCCAGGACAGAATGTCAGGGATTAGACTCAAATACATTGCCAGATAGGTAATGGTGAGGAGAAATTCCTATTTTCTTGCAGCATTTTCCCAATGAACAAAGAGCGGTATTAAAGAAAGGAACTGTGTTAGCAGCACATGGCAACTGAGAATCATAATTCAGCTGTATAAGTTCTGAGCCGTAAGGATAAATATACTGACCATTAATCTTCTCTCTCATTATTTTGGCCAATATTAAGAAACTTTAGTTTTTCAAGAAAAAAAAAATTTTTTTTTTTTTTTTTAGACAGAGCCTCAAGCTGTCCCCCTGGGTAGAGTGCTGTGGCATCACAGCTCACAGCAACCTCCAACTCCTGGGCTCAAGCGAGTCTCCTGCCTCCACCTCCCAAGTAGCTGGGACCACAGGCACCTGCCACAATGCCCGGCTATTTTTTGGTTGCAGCCATCATGGTTGTTTGGCACGCCCAGGCTGGATTCCAACCTGCCACCTTAGGTGTATGTAGCTGGCGCCTTAGCCACTTGAGCCACAGGCGCTGAGCGAAAAAAATTTTTTTAAATCACCATCAACTCTGAACATTGCAGAAACAGTATACATGGAAGAGAAAACACATCATGCCGGCATTTAACACTATCCTACAGTTTTGAGATGCAATTTCTCACTTCTGATTTGCTGAGAAGTACATAAATATACTTTCATAAATGAAAGTTAGAAAAGTATTACCTATTCGGTTTTTTTGTTTCGTTTTGTTTTTTGAGACAGAGTCTCAAGCTGTCGCCCTGGGTAGAGTGCCGTGGTGTGTGTGGCATCACAGCTCACAGCAACCTCAAATGCTTGGGGTTAAGCAATTCTCTTGCCTCAGCCTCCCAATTAGCTGGGATCACAGGTGCCTGCCATAACACCTAGCTATTTTTTGTTGTTGTTGTTGCAGTTGTCATTGCTGTTTTAGCTGGCTAGGGATGTTTGAACCCGCCAGACTTGGTGTATGCCCCACGCACCGAGTGATAGGCACTACCCAGTATTACCTATTTGTACTCAGGCTTGACAATTACAGGAAGTTTCATGATACAAATTAGCCTTTGTATTATAGAACATATAATCTTGTTTCTGCCTATTTAAAAAAATGCAAACTGAGATTATATTGTGGCTTTTCTGGTAATGCCATAAATGATGATAATTTTTAGCTAATTGGAAGTGGGTGCTATGAAAATGTGTAGTATTATAATAGTATTTGTTCTTCCAGGTATCTCTGAACTTTCGATTAAGCCTTCTAAATAAAGTTCTACATACTTGGCAGTGATAAAGAAAACGAATGTTGGCATTTGACAGCACTCCAGAAGGTTTGCACATCTGAGTGGAAACATAGGTAATCCAACTTTCACTTCTTAGTCATTTTATTTATTTATTTATTTATTTGAGACAGAGCTTTAAGCTTTCCCCCTGGGTAGAGTGCCGTGGCATCACAGCTCACAGCAACCTCCAACTCCTGGGCTCAAGCGAGTCTCCTGCCTCAGCCTTCCAAGTAGCTGGGACCACAGGCGCCTACCACAACGCCTGACTATTTTTGGTTGTAGCCATCATTGTTGTTTGGCGGGCCCAGGCTGGATTCGAACATGCCACCTTAGGTGTATGTGGCTGGCGCCTTAGCCACTTGAGCCCCAGGCGCCGAACCTCTTAGTCATTTTATATACATGCTTTCTTATTGCAGACAAATGGCCACCCATAACTAAAATTCAATGAATAACATTTTAAATCTGAAACTGTGCTTATTAGACAAAGGCAAGGAACTAAAAAACCTCTTTGGGCATAAGGTTAATAGCAATATTTAACAGGTCTTACTTGAAAACATAGCAAAGTGTGGCATAGGAAGATCACCATTATTCCTGGAACACCCTCAATTCTTGCTCTAGTATGTGGGGAACTATAAAAGTTTTGAGACAGATTGTGTATGGTCCATTAATTCACACCAAGAGAGATAGTTAACAACATTTTTTGTGATTCACCTGGGCAAGTTTCAACTTGCACAGCTTATTGGTACTGCTGGGAAGCTTTCATTTGTTTCCACTGCTGCTTGATTTTTGTGTACCTCAAAACTTTCATAATGATCTATATATTACTTAGCTTCTCTTAGCCAGTTTCATCAGTGAAAATGAGTACAAAACTCCCTATTTCACATGGTTGCTGAGAAATAAAGACCACGTATACAAAAGGCTGATGAACACCTAGCACACAGGGGGTAATATAACTTTACTCACTTTCTGCTAATGAAACTAAAATAGCCTTCATAAAAAGCCAGTGTTTTCCTACCAATCATGTGGCACTGCTTGAGGCATGGTTCCTGAATCCTGAAATGCCCTCTTTTTGCTTTGGCTACATATTTCTAAGGCACACAACGGTTACATGGATTTAAGGCTGTCGTGCATGACTCGAATAATTATGCATATGCAAAGCAGTGAAGATCGCAGGAAAGAAGAAATGATCAGTTATTCCCTCAACACAAATAATTTTTCTGCCTAACTCTGAATTCTCTCCTGAGCTCTCTTTTCCATCTACAATTTTCTTGATAGTGACATCTTCCAGCTGAATGCCCAGTAGAGCCTTTAACCACAGCAAGTCCAAATTCAAATACTTACTTGCCACTAAATAAGTCTTTCATAGTTTTTCAACATTTTCCCAGGCTCTCCAGTATGAAACTAAGAAATCAACATGACCACTCTTTCCCTCAATGCACTGTTTTTAGTCAACAAGCCCTGGGAATCTATTTCTGTAATAGTTCTCAAATTCATTTCCTTTTCTATTTTTTTTTTGACCGGGGCCAGGTTTGAACCCACTCCGTCTAGTATATGGGGCCAGTGCCCTACTCCTTTGAGCCATAGATGCTGCCCCCCATTTCCTTTTCTAATACTTGACTTTAGGCCAGTGGTTCTCAACCTTCCTAATGCCACGACCCTTTAATACAGTTCCTCATGTTGTGGTGACCCCCAACCATAAAATTATTTTTGTTGCTCAGCCGGGCATTGTGGTGGGCACCTGTAGTAGTCCCAGCTACTTGGGAGACTAAGGCAGGAGAACCGCTTAAGCCCAAGAGTTTGAAGTTGCTGTGAGCAGTGATGCCATGACACTCTACCCAGAGAGACAACTTGAGACTCTGTCTCAAAAAAAAAAAAAAAAAAAAATTTTTTTTTTGCTAGTGTTATAAATTGTAATGTAAATATCTGATATGCAGGATGTATTTTCATTGTTACAAAGGGGTCACAACCCACGGGTTGAGAACCGCTACTTTAGGCCATCATTACCATGTGGACTTCTAGTTTACTCATTTTTCTACTATATTCATTTCTGCCTAATTAAATACTCCAAAATCACGTATTTTATTATGATATTCCATTGTTTAAAAAGTCCCAATAGCTCCCTTATTGTTTTTCCAATCTGCATCACTATTCCACTTCCCTCAAGCCAAATTAAGTTACTTCTTATCTGTACATTTGTAATGGACTTTATTTTTGAGCCACATTTATTAAACACTTAATAAATACTGAATAAAGGAATTATTTCTGTGAATTGCTGTATTTAAAATAAAATGGAAAAAGTGTCAGGAGTGACCTCGAAGTCAGGAGTCCTGACTTTTCCACTAATACTTGTGAACTGAGGCACGTACCTTATTCTTGCTACACCTCAGGTTTCTCATTAGAAAACTAGAAAGTTATGTTGATTAAAAATAAATACTACATTGGCTGTTAATTTGAAAGAACTAAAATTTTATGAAATCACAATGAAGCTACAAGCTGTAACTTTACTAGCATTAGTACAATGACAGTTCTTTTATATTTCTACTTTAGTAAAATCACTCTAGGTAATCAAAGTACTCCTTTAGGAAACTTTTAAAAAAGCCTGCTAGACACATTTAATTGAATAATCAACAATTAAATGTTTTGTTTCACATTAAAGAAAATAATTTTCTTTAGAAGAGACAAGTTATTAATGACTTGGAGGCAATAAGTCTGTCTTATAAAAATATCTCTCTATATAACCTCTTTAAAGTAAGTCTTATTTTAGTGTTCTATACCACTGTAGAATGACTACAGTTAATAATATACAGTTTCAAATAGCTAAGATGAAGATAATGAATTGTCCCAACACAAAGAGCTGACAAATGTTTGAGAGGATGAACATCTTAATTACCCTGAACTCATCACTATGATGTTTACATCATATAGTAAACATCATTATGTATCCCATGAATATGTACAATTATCATATGCCAATTAAAAATTTTTTAATTTTTTAAGATAACAGTGTCATGTCATAGTCTTTTCTTGAAGGCAGTATAACCATTTCTGTATATGTATAATATGACAGGAAGAAAATACATTAAAAATCAACTCTACTTATGATTAGATGGTAGGATTGCATGTGATTTAAAACATTTTCTTCTTTATAACTTTCTATATTTTCTGAATTTTCTAATTTCTATGTAATATTTTTATAATGGAGGGGAGGACAGAAAGACCAAAATAAGGCCGTTGGTAAAGTTAACAAAAAACCTGGCTGAGAGATGTCATTCCAGAGTCATATTGATTTGGCAAGAAATGATGATGCCAGGTAGAAGCTGTGTACTTCATGGGGCTCAGTTCTGCTTGTCCTTATGACAACTGGGCAATATTCCTTCAGATGGTCTTTGGTATTTAATCTAAATAAAAGGGACTCATAACCTCAATTAAAAATTCTTACAAAACAAGAATATAATTACAAATTTGCTCATATTTAACTGTTCCATTTCTGGCTGAATATTCTCTGACCTGAAAACATGGCAACTTCCATATGGTTCAACCTAATACAAATAAAATAACTTTAAAAATCACATTAATATATTAAAATAATAAAATAAGAGCTAACAAAAGCAGAAAGAGAAACAAAATATAACGAGAAAAGAACGTTCAAATTATATTTATGCTTCTTCTCCACCTACTCAGAGACTTAACTATTATAGATGAGAAAGGATCAATCTCAGTTCTTCAAACTGGTAAGGTCTCCTGTGGGTATATCATCTATTATTTGGTGAAAATGAAGCTTTAAACACTGATTAACTAACACACTATTATATTTCAGTGCAACTGACATGTGTTCATGTACTTTTCACCCCAAACATGATTTGAGGCACTCTGACTCATCTTTTATTCCCTCCTTACCGCAGTTCCCCAATTTATTCAATTACCAAGTGAGTTCCAAGGATTCTACCTCGAAATTCTCTCAAATGGTATCTCCTTCTCTACCCCCTCTGCCAATAATTCAAGTCACAATTATCTCTTGTCCAAATTATTAACAAGTTTTGGTATAATTAATCTTAATCCATTCTAACCCAGAATGATCCTTCTACAACTCATAACAACAATACAAATAATAACAACTAAACAGTTATTTAAACTTACTTAGTATGGATCATGGATTATGTTATGTATTTCCACACATTATCTAAGTTGTAAAACAACTCTACAAATAAGATACTATTATTAATCCATCTTACAGACCAGGAAACCAAAGCTAAGGGATGTTAAATTGCCCAACTTCAATGGCTAATGTACCAGAGAACTAGAATTTGAAAAGATAATACTCTAAACTAGCGGTTCTCAACTGTAGTATTAAAAGGTCATGGCATTAGGAAGGTTGAGAACTATTGCTCTAAACCATTTTGCACACTGCCTTCTAAACCTGAATATATAACTTGCCTGCTTTAAATGTTTCAGTAACTTTCGATTGCTCAAAGTCCTTTTTTGAGCTCACTGTAACCTCAAACACCTGGGCTCAAGAGACCCTTCTACTTCAGCATCCCATTTTAGCTTGGACTATGGGCACAAGACACCATTCCTGGCTATTTTTTTTTGGCTGGGGCTGGGTTTGAAACTACCACATCTAGCATATGGGGCCGGTGCCCTGCTCTTTTGAGCCACAAGTGCCACCCTGCTGGATAATTTTTTTTTTTTTTAATAGACATGAGGTTTCACTATGTTGCTCAAGCTCCAAAATCATAAATATGCCTGATAAGGCTTTCAAAGGCCTGGCCCTTCCCTACCTCTCTGGCCTCTCAATCTAATTACCAAGCCTTTCCTCACCCTTGAACACAGGTTGTTTCCTCTGACTTTTTTTTTTTTTTTTTTTTT
>NW_003852409.1:26016605-26017447 GCF_000181295.1 Otolemur garnettii | reverse complement strand
AAACTGCCACCTCCAGCATATAGGGCTAGTGCCCTACTCCTTTGAGTCACAGGTGCTGCCCTGTTTCCTCTGACTTTTAACACCATTCCTGCCATGTGCCACCCTACCACAGCCCAATTATCTACCTTCCGGATAATTTCTGAACAAGAGAACTTTTAAAACACTTAGATGAGAAAGCCTCACGTCATTTGCAGTTTAGCAATATGTATTCTTTCTTCTATAGCTCTCATGCAAATTTACTATAATGGTTTAAAGTTAATTATCTATTTCCCTCATTAGACTATAGACTTTCCCAGACCAGTGAACAGGTTTATTTTATTCATGACATATCCACAAGGCCTAGCTGGCTCAGAACAGGCGTTCTAAAGGTATTTTTGATTGAAGAAACAATGAGTGCCTAATAAAACAAAGAGCAATTCTGCTTTTAGGTTGAAAGATCTTTTAAGTAAAACCACAGTATAACTGTTTAAGTCACTCATAATTATTAAGATGAAGCATAATTTGAGGTCAAAAACTGCCAACTATCAGCAATTTTAATATGGTCAAAATATGCTTCCAGTCTTATAGTTCAGAAAGCCTTTAGAACTTCCTACACAAGTATGACTTCTAGAAACTCACCACAGGGGAAATAACTTCACAGAGATATGAGGAATATTTCATAAATAATATTAAAAGGCTCTATTAAAGCCATTGCTATTTGTAAGCAGACAATACACTTCTAACATCCACTCACCACAAAATCAGACAGCAAGAGTACTTAGTTGTTAAATAGTGGAATCATGGCCTATTTGGGAGGGCAGGACTCAAATGGACTACCTGATTTTCTAGAATGTCGAACCTTA
>NW_003852409.1:26008632-26016475 GCF_000181295.1 Otolemur garnettii | reverse complement strand
TTTAGCAATCTCACTGTGGGGAAAAGGAAATGAATGGTCACAGGTGTAGAACCTCTCATTTCAGTTCACATAAGCTTTTGGCAGAGCTGAAACACCTACTCAGGCTTCCTAACTCCACGGCCAGTTTTCCTTTTGCCAAACTGATCCACTTTTATTGCTAGGTGTCCATAGGCAAGTTCTCATGATTAAATATTATCCAATTCTTCCTAATACCAAATCTACGAGAGAGAGACTTTTAATTCAAAAACAAAACAGGCCAGACACGGTGGCTCATGCCTGTAATCCTAGCACTCTGGAAGACTGAGGCAGGAAGATTGTTTCAACTCAGGAATTTAAGATCAGCCTGAGCAAGTGCAAGACTCTACCTAGATAGAAAACAGAAAAACTAGCCAGGCATGGTGGTACACACCTGTAGGCCCAGCTACTTGGGAGACTGAGGCAGAAGGATCACTTCAGCCCAAGAGTTTGAAGTGGCAGTGAACTATGATGATGCCACTACACTCTAGCTGGGGTACAAAGCAGGACTCTGCTTCAAAAAGTCCCCCACAAAACAAACAAAAACCCTAAGGAACACAATTAGCTTATTAACCACGCTATTAAACTGAACATTTAAATTATATTTTCCAGAGTAGCAAAATGTAGCTGGGCCTGCAGGTCTTGCCTCTAACAAACAATTAGAAATGTAAATACTGGTATAAGGGCTTGCTATTAGTTGAGGTTCTGCATAAAAGTTTGCAATTCATGGCAATCCACCAAAGCTGAAAGTTACTAGAGAAAACAATGCAGGTAAGTTTCAGAAAAGACAAGGTCAACTGCATGGAGGGAAAGAGAAACATCAAAATAGATTATTATTTCATTACTTTCTCATTTATTAAAAGGATCTTCTAAAGAAGCAGTTTTCATGTAAATTTTTGCTACTAAGTGCTGAATTAAAAGGATAGAAAGAGCTACCAATAGAAAAGGTGAAAACTAAAAGAAAGAAGGACAGAGGATGATTCTGGAAACTAGAAACCAGAAAGGCCATCTTTTGCCTTCATTCTCAACGCCAACTTATTTGATTCACCAGAGACAAACAGCTATAGGAATTAGAGACAACTGAGAGTAAGAGATGCCATGAGAGTCCCTGTGGATTACTTAGGAGGCTTTCTTCCCTTTGAGTCTGCCAGGTTTTATTTAAGAGACCAAGACAATCTAGAAATCAAACCCAGATATCTAAGAACTTAAGATATGACAAAAATGGCAGCTTAACCCAGTAGAAAAATGGAAGTAGCACAACTGGTTATCCATCTGGAAGAAAGTAAAATTGGACTGTACGTCACGTACAAAAATAAATTCCAGATGGATTAAAGACATAAAAATTAACACATATGATAAAAATCTTACACGAAAATCTTGAGAACTACATTTACAAAATCTAGACTTAAAAGAGACCTTAACAAAGACAATTTTCTACTTTTTTTGTGGCATGAAACCATCTAAAGTGAATAAAAAATGAACAGTTTTTAAGGACACTATTTATAATGCAGATGTAAAGGTTTAATATACGTAAGACATAGAAGTGCTCAGAAACTGACATCTCAAAAAGACTTATTGGACAAACATACAAAGAATATGAAGAGTATACAGAGCAAATAGCTCAAATTTAACAGCAGTCAGGGAACCACAAGCTAAAGATATGCTGGCATCATTAACATCCACTGATAGCAAAAATTAAATATAGTGATAAGTAATATTGCTTGAGATATGGGTCAACAGGTACTCTGTTAGTACAGTAACACTCCTGGTGGAACTGTGAAATGTCATATTCTTTTAAAGAAGTGAACTGGAATACATTAAATAGCTAGATTAAAAAACATTTTATCCTTTCATCTAGCAATCATGCTGCTAAGCCTCTATTCCATTAAACTAAAGAAATTAAGAACAGAGGGTTTGGCAAGTTCCCACTCAAAGGGAACAATACTTGGGTATATGGCACACTTTCTGGGTGATGGAAACAACCAGAACTTGGACTTTATCTTACAAATGCAAACAATATAACCTAATTCTGTGTACCCTCATGTTAGTTTGAAATTAAAAAAAAAGTAAAAACAAAATTTTAAAAATTAAGAACATGAGTAGAGATGTTTAATAAAACACTATTTAGAGGCTAAAAACCAGAAACAAAGTAAAAGCTCACCAACAGTAAAATGATTTACTAGAAGATTATACTTAAAAATAAGCAAAGTAAATATGTATAGTCACTCACATTGTTGGAATACATTATGTATAAAGAAACTTTTAATTTTCATTCAAGATTGAAAAAAATAGGTTAGTGAGAAAGAAACTGCTTTGGAGACAGTCCTGAGTTCAAACTCCGTCTCTCCTATTTACATTTAATTAGCTGAGTGACTATAGTATGTTGTTTCTTTACTTTTTTTTGGTTGTTGTTGTTTTTTGAGACGTAGAGTCTCAAGCTGTCGCCCTAGGTAGAGTACCGTGACGTCACAGCTCACAGCAACCTCAAACTCTTGGGCGTAAGTGATCCTCTTCCCTCAGCCTCCCAATTAGCTAGGACTACAGATGCCTGCCACAACGCCCAGCTATTTTTTGTTGCAGTTGTCATTCTTGGTTAGCTGGCCAAAGCTGGGTTCAAACCTGCCAACTTCAGTGTTATGTGGCTGGCGCCGTAACCACTGTGCTATGGGTGCTGAGCCTGTTTCTTTACTTTTAAAATGGAAGTAGTAATCATTGCCTCACCAAGAATTTTTTAGAATTAATGATATAATGGATATAAAGTGCTTTTCACAGCATCTGACACATACTAAGTGCTAAAAAATAGTAGCTATTATTATTGATGTTTTATTTCCCTCTAAAAATTTTCACTTTAGGCTTGGTGCCTATGGCTCAAGTGGCTAAGGCACCAGCCACATACACCTAAGGTGGCGGGTTTGAATCCAGCCCAGGCCCGCCAAACAACAATGACGGCTACAACCAAAAAAAAAAAAAAATAGCCAGGCGTTGTGGCGGGCGCCTGTGGTCCTAGCTACTTGGGAGGCTGAGGCAGGAGACTCGCTTGAGCCCAGGAGTTGGAGGTTGCTGTGAGCTGTGATGCCACGGCACTCTACCCAGGGGGACAGCTTGAGGCTCTGTCTCACAAAAAAAAAAAAAAAATTTTTTTTTTCCACTTTAAAAAGGAAAACAGGGAGGAGTGCCTCTAAACTAACTCCATTGCTAACAGAAATAAGAAATTTCTTAAAAGCCTATTACATATTCTTAAGTTACTAAAAGGTCATTTGTCCTTGGGTTACAAAAGGTAACAAAAAAATTTCTATATGTACCTCATTCAAGATAGGCTTGACAAATGAAGCAAGATGATGAAAAAGACATTGATCAGTTTTGTTTACTAAAGTACCTTCTTTTAGCTTTCACTCTATAATCAAGCTACTTTTCCTGCTTTAAATTTAGTCTTTGAAGAAACTAAACAAAACAAACCTCTAAATATTGCAAATAAAATTTCAGAACAAAAAGCATATTATCTGGCAAAGATGCCATGTTCAGAATAAATAATTTCTAAAGATTAGTAATATAAATGTGCACAAATGTTACTGTGTAAATACATATGTTACATACAAATACTGTTGTGTGCAAGAATGTTCATAGCAGCTTTATTCATAATAGCAAAAACTGAAATAAAATCAAACATCTATTACAGAAGAACAGATTTTTAAAGAGTATAGTTTATTCATATAATGGAGTATTCTCAATAACTAAAAAAAAGAAACAAAAGAACCTGAGCTAATGAGAATGGATGAGCAAAAGAAATCAGACACAGGCTCAGTGCTTGTAGCTCTGCAGCTAGGGTGCCAGCCACATACACCAGGGCTGAACCCAGTCCTGGGCCTGCCAAACAACAGTGACAACTGCAACAACAACAGCAAAACAGCTGGGCACTGTGGCAGGCACCTGTAGTCCCAGCTACTTGGGAGGCTGAGGCAAGAGAATTGTTTAAGCCCAAGAGTTTGAGTTTGAGGTTGCTGTAAGCTGTGATGCCACGGTACTCTACTGAGGGCAACATAGTAAGACTCTTTGTCTCAAAAAATAAAAAAAAAAGAAATCAGACATAAACAAGTAACATACCATGTGACTATATAATTGCATTTCAATGAAATTAAAGAATAATCAAAACTAATCTAAAGAAAAAAAAGTCAGGACAGTGTGATTACTCAGTGTAGTAGAGATGGTTATGACCAGACAGAGATAAAAATAACGTTTCAGGGTGACAGATGCTCTTGGTAGTGGTTATAGCAGTGTATTTATACATAAAATATAATGCAGTTATACACTTTTAAAGTTGTGTATTTTACCATATATAAATTATGGCTTACCGTAAAAATAAATTTAACTAAAAAGTAACTTCCTAGACCTCCCCCATCAAAAAATCTTCAAAGTTAAAAAATGTAAATTACCATTCCCATACAATGATAACTGTTATTTCCAGGCAGACAGAAAGCAAAGCAATACCAATTTACATTGACTATCATTCTGATTTTTTAAAAAAACATTTGCAAACATTATGATGGTTAAATAATGCTTTTTCTGATCATCTACCAGCAATTTAACTAGTATATATACATCTAAAAACATTTTAAGATTCTAACCATATGTATAATAATAAAAGTTTAATGTGAAATACAAAGTATATGTCACCAATATGGGTAAATCATGAACATACTGACTGGCACAATAGAAAAAAATTTTTTTACTTGGGGTCATAGTTTTTTATTAGGTTAAGATAGGTAAAGCGAAGAAAATAAAAAGGTAAAGAGATGTGTGAGTTATATATGCTTCATGAGGTTCTAGGCTCAAACTAGCATAAGTTAACTATGACTTACATGCTAGTTAATGTATTAATCAAATATATCATATTTTATTAGTCATACAACCACTAGGTTCTTTTTCTAGAAACAGATTGTCTCCATTTTCATGGAATCAAAAAAACAATCCAATCAATCACAGATATTTCATGTCTTTAAATTATCTGCATGAATAGCCTTACTAAAAATATTTAAAGTAATAAACTCTTAAAAAATCATTTTTGATAAACTATTCCAAAGGACTTAAAGAAAAATATAGACAGTGTTAGAAGTCCAAAATATGATTTGTCAAAAAAAGAAAATAATTGGCTAGGTGTACCTTTGCTAACTATACAGGTTATATAATCTCATTCTTTGATGGCTTCATTTTTCCCATCTTGCCATGCCCGAGGGGCTCTTTTCTAGAATCCATCTCAAATATCATATTCCTGATAAAGACTCCCCAGGCTAAATCAATCACTCATTTTGATGGCTCCCATTTTGCTTTTCCAGACATTTTATCATATGACAGATCATTACTTTTGTGTTTGATCTAGCTCCCACACTATGTATGTAACAGGCACTCAATAAATGCTCATTAAATAATTATATCAACATAATGGAAATAATCAGAATATTGCTTCTTGAAATAAATAACATCTGTCTGAAAATAAGATTAAGAAGGAATACTACCATTCTGAAGACACAAAAATTGTTCTCTACTGAAGAAAGATCCCATATCTCACATTTAAATGCAGTTCTTTTCCATAGGAGTTTTTTGTTGTTTTTATCTTTAAAAAACTTTATAGAGATATTATTCATACCTTATAAGGTTTTAACAATTTTTAAAGAAAAGATTTCACCTTTTATGACATCAAAAAATTCTCATATATTAAGAATTCTGAGTAATCTATTCATTAGCTCAGATTTAGGATTTGCCTACTATTGAAGAATCTGTTTCCTAAAGTAAACACTTCAAGAATGTAGAAAACTAGGCCTGCCACCTGGAGCTCAGGGCTAGGGTGCCAGCCACATACACCAGAGCTGGTGAGTTTGAATCCAGCCCAGGCCTGCCAAACAACAGTGACAACTACACTACAATCAAAAAAAAGCTGGGCGTTGTGGGGGAGTGCCTGTAGTCCCAGCGACTTGGGAGTCTGAGGGAAGAGAATCACTTAAGTCTAACAGTTGGAGGTTGCCGTGAGCTATGATGCCACGGCATTCTACCGAAGGCAAATAGTGAGACTCTATCTCTATAAAAAAAAAAAGAATGTAGAAAACTAAAGCTGGCTCGGCGCCTGTGGCTCAAGCGGCTAAGGCGCCAGCCATGTACACTTAAGGTGGCAGGTTCGAATCCAGCCCGGGCCCACCAAACAACAATGACAGCTGCAAGCAAAAAATAGCCAGGCCTTGTGGCGGGCGCCTGTGGTCCCAGCTACTTGGGAGGCTGAGGCAGTAGACTCGCTTGAGCCCAGGAGTTGGACGTTGCTGTGAGCTGTGATGCCACAGCATTCTACCCAGGGGGAAAGCTTGAGGCTCTGTCTCAAAAAATAAAAAAAAAAAAAGAAAAGAAAACTAAAGCTAAAACAAATAACATGGACATAATAGCAAAAAATATTGTCTAATCTTGCAGAATATTACTTTAAATCTGTGTATGCTTGTATAAGAAATAATTTTTTTGTGCTCTGCGTGCAAAACCTTGAGGTATGCATAAACTTGAAAAGGGAATATTATAAAAAGGATTACAGAATTAATTTCATTCCAATTGTAGAAACTAGAATTAGACCTTTTCTACCGAGACCGTATTTTTGTGAAGTGTGAAAAAGATTAAAACAAATGAAAGAAAAATTTTACACACAGCATAGCACACCTGACCTGATGAAAAGTGAAATTACAGTCAACAAAGATACCCTTTGCCTCTGAAGTAAAGTTAATCAACGAAGAAAATCTATGCCTTCTCTGCTACGCAACAGAAAAAACCATCTTTAAGTTAGAAGTATACCACTATAACACTATAAATATTCTTATTTAAAGGAATTATAAAAAATTCTTGGAAGTTATATAACCACAATAATCTTTTCATTGCAAATCTCTAAAAGGATTAGCACTAAAGCTGAATTATTATCTCCTTACCTTTGTGATGAGAATGCGGTATTTTTCTACCAAATGGTCATTGTTGTGACAGCCTGCTAGCAGTTGCCAGACTTCTCCTCGAAGAGCTTCAGGAACTCCATTTCTTACTAAGGATGACAACTGCTTTGGTCTCACACTCAAGTTGAGATGCCTAAAAATAAAACCATAACCTGTAAGTTTATAAAAGGAAGATTCTCTAAGTAAGTGTTACTTTTATGAAAATTATTTTTATGAAAACTAAATTATTTACAAAGACTTGATAAGGTAACATACCAATGAAGAAAGAAAAAAATAAAGTGCTGTTGAATTACACGTGGCCATGATAACCATTAAGAGACTGGGAAGAAAAAATAAAAATCTACATGGATTCTACAAACTGCTTCCTAAGTATCTTTAATTTATTACTCTACTTTTTTCTCTTCTTTTTTTTTTTTTTTACGCAAAAGCAAAACTAGAAATCATAGATGGTGCTTTATGGTTATGTTTTATGTAAGAAAGATCAAATTCTGGGTGATGCCTGTGGCTCAAAGGAGTAGGGTGCAGGCGGGTTCAAACCCAGCCCTGGCCAAAAACTGCAAAAAAAAATAAAATAAAATAAAGAGCAAAATTCCAATTAACAGATACATAGTAAGAGACAAGAACTTGGCCCTAAATCAAAATTGACAAGTGAATTGTATATGCTCTAAGTTAAAATAAAATATTTCAAGTATGCTTTCAACTATTTTTACAATACTTTCCTTCACGTAACTTTTCTGAATGCCTATGGTGAGTGTACTAATGTAACATTAAGACTAGTTCCTAAGGCTCAGCGCCTATAGCTCAACCGGCTAAGGCGCCAGCCACGTACACCTAAGGTGGCGGGTTCGAATCCCCAGCCC
>NW_003852409.1:26006968-26008488 GCF_000181295.1 Otolemur garnettii | reverse complement strand
GCACTCTGCCCAGGGGGACAGCTTGAGGCTCTGTCTAAAAAAAAAAAAAAAAAAAAAGACTAGTTCCTAAAGTCTTTGGGCTTCGTTTATCTCATCTATAAAATGCAGACAATAAAACTTGTCTTGAAATGTTGGTCTGAATTTACAAAGTGCTTTTACACATAATATCTTATTTGATCCTCACAATTACCATCTGAGGTAGACAATATATCTCTAGTTTTATTAAAGGGAGAAAAATTCAGGGAGGTTGATTAAATGATTGAAGAAGTCCTAAAATATTTAACACCAGCAAATGCTCTGTTATGTAACAGCTGATTTATGATTTGAGACCCAGCATTATTGAGTAAATAAAGCAGAATTCTGATATTAAAAAAAAACAATTCAACCATTTTCCCCACAATCCCCTTAGTCTCTTCTGCTCTCACCCAGAATGGATTTGGTCAGGTACTAGAGAAATGGTTTGAAATTCAGTCCTTGGCATTGCTTTGTGTGCTCAAATGGCATCCAGATTTTTTTTTTTTTTTTGAGACAGTCTCACTTTATTGCCCTTGGTAGAGTGCTACGGTGTCAGAGCTCACAGCAACCTCCAACTCCTGGGCTTAGGCGACTCTCTTGCCTCAGCCTCTCAAGTAGCTGGGACTACAGGTGCTCACCACAACGCCCAGCTATTTTTCTGTTGCAGTTTGGCCGGGGCGGGCGCCCTACTCACTGAGCCACGGGTGCCGCCCTGCCATCCAGATTTTTTAAAAGCTCATTTCTGTACCCACTGAATTTTGCCCTGGTGAAAACATAATATTTCACAGAAAAAAAATTATTTTGTAGAAATGAGGGTCTTACTACATTACCCAGGCTGGTCTTGGACTTCTGGCCTCAGGCTACTCGCACACCCCCGTGTCCCAAAGTGCTGGGATCACATCTGTGAGCCACTATGCCCAGACTTCTGATTAAATAAAAGCAAACCAAAAAGAAAAAAAAAAAGCTCCTGTGGGCTATGAGATTTAGGCAGAAGTAAAATAAGCACTACCAAAGTATACAAAGGTCTGAGATTTTTCTCAAAATGTTTGCAGAATTCTTGAGAATTCTGCACAACACATTTACAAATAATTCTGTGACCCTGGTACCCTAAACGTGAGAGCTACAGACAATTCAATATAGTTTTGTCCTTGCTTAGATTAAAAAACAATATATAAAAGCTGATGTTATGAGCAGAAGGAACAAAAATCATTCTGTTACTTAATTCAATGCTTGGTACACTATGGCCTAGGGGGCCAAACTGGGCCTACCACTTGTTTTTGTAAATAAACTTTTGTTGAAACAGAACCATGCTTATTTGTTTAGGTACTGTCCATGACTACTTTTGCACCGTAACAGCAGAGTTGAGTAGCTGCAACAGACTATTATCCAGCAAAGCCTAAAATATTTATTTGACCTTTTATAGAAAGTTTGCTAACCAATGTTTAATTTACATTGGTAAAATTATTTTAGAAATTTTACATCCTTGATAATATTTTTTTTTTTTT
>NW_003852409.1:25996929-26004378 GCF_000181295.1 Otolemur garnettii | reverse complement strand
GGTTGAGCTATAGGCGCCGAGCCCAACAATCCTAATTACCAGAGTCTCAGGAATAGAGAAATGTTTGGATCACTTTCAAGCTCAGCTTTTTCCAGCATCATACCCGAGCAGAAAGGTAGATAAAATGTCTCACAAACCTGACATATCAGAGTACCTTTACTTATTAATAAATATCTGAAAGGAATGTAATCTTTTAAAATAGCCTACAGGATAGTGTTTTTTAACACTATTGTCAGGCTATTCCTGAAATGAGGAGAAATTCCTGAATTTTCTGTGTGAATAGAAAAAGTAATTGATAACATATGCTATTTATTTTCTTTCCTCTGCCATTACAGGTGCTTACCACAGGTAACAGAAAATCCTACCTGGAGTCTCTACTGTGGCTCTACGCATTTTGTGAACATCCTTCAAATGTCTCTGATTATTGTGGGTTGTCTTATCTCAACCAGTCCGTGGTGCCTTAACCTCATCAAGGCAGCCCTAAAGGGCTGTTTCCTTATTTATTCTGCCAATGAATTCCATGTTTGGGTACGTATTTCCTCTAGCAATAAGAATTTATTAGGTTTGTGATATTCTAAAAATTGAGTTCAAACCTCCACTACCCTTGTAAGCCTCTAAAAATAGAGATTATAGAATGCAAACCTTATCCTTAGGTTTATATTATTGGTTGCAAAATGGAATATTATAGTTAGGTAAGATTCTCTATCCACAAAATGAGTATTACAGATGAAAAGGAGAACTATTCTATCATAACTTACCATTTTGACAGCAGTTCTCCCCACGTTTCAAGAATTTTTTCTGCACATTCTTTGGATACATCACCAAATCCACTCAAGAGAGGTTCATCATTGTCTTTAACAAACAAAACACACAAAGAAAAGGATAACAGAGGTGGCAGTACTAGTCAGAAGAATGACACTAGAATGTAAGAGTCAAATTTGAAAGACTTTATGAGAACATAAAGTTGTAATTTCTCTTAGTATTTATGTATAAATAAAAACAAAAGTAGGCCAGGTGGCTCATGCCTATAATCCTAGCACCATAGGAGGACAATGCCGGTGGATTGTTTGAGCTCAGGAGTTTCAGACTAACCTGAGCAAGAATAACACCCTGTCTCTAAAAAATAAATAAATAATTTTAAAAAGGAAAAAAAATACCAAGAAAAATAATTCTAGGTGCAATGTTGTTGTAACCTCTTTAATTCTTTTTTGCTTTCCATATAGATCCATATTGTATCAATCACAGAAAAGAATGATTTAATTATAAAATTATAAAATTTAAAATATTATCTTCACTATCCCTTTCCAAACCAAATAGTTTTATGGATGAAATATTTATCAGTCTTATTTTTAACAGTTAAAAAATTTCAAATCATCTTGAAGTGTCCAACAATGGAAGAACAGAATGGTTGAAAAATTATAATATGTATACATATATAATTAATTGCATGTTAACATTTGTGTTTACACAATAATATGGCAAAAAGTAGACTTTCTGAGTTAGATGAAAAATAGCATACTTCTAAAAATATTGAAATTTTCGGTCAAACTGCCTTCTAAAATGGTTCTACCAATTTCCATTTCCATTTTATGTGCTTTATGTGCATTAGGTACACATTGGTACTTATTTCCATGTGTCCTCACCAATGCTGTTTCTAAGTTTTGCTTGGTTTTGATTTGGGGGCTTAATTAAAGTTTGGATCTCTCTACCTGATGACTGCATAGTAATTATCTGGAAGTGGTGATTTTAAAGACTCAGAAGTCCAAGATACTCATCATTAAACTTCTTTACATTATCATATCTTGGATATTATCACCAGATTTTATGGTGAAATAGGGAAGATGATAGAATGAATGTGAGAGATCTGTATATGGACGAATAAAATAAAAAAGAGAGAAAGGCTCAAGGGCACTAAGGTAATAAGATGAATTTCCTCAATTTCAGTACCTACCCAGAGTGGCCCTATTTTCTAACCTCTCAAGTAATTTTCTACTCATTAAAATATCAATATATTGGCTCGGCGCCTATAGCTCAACCGGCTAAGGCGCCAGCCACGTACACCTAAGGTGGCGGGTTCGAATCCCCAGCCCGGACCCGCCAAACAACAATGATGGCTGCAACCAAAAAATAGCCGGGCGTTGTGGCGGGCGCCTGTGGTCCCAGCTACTTGGGAGGCTGAGGCAGGAGACTCGCTTGAGCCCAGGAGTTGGAGGTTGCTGTGAGCTGAAATGCCACGGCACTCTACCCAGGGGGACAGCTTGAGGCTCTGTCTCAAAAAAAAAAAAAAAAGAAAAAAAAATCAATATATTAAATACAACTCTTAGGGAAAGGTGGCTGTGAAAAATGTACTAAAATTTCTAAGGGATTACAATTGTTTCAAAAAGATGAGGAGTTTTGCATGTTTACAACAAATATGCATAATAGCAGTTTAAAATTTAGTTAAGAACCCCATCTGCCTAAAGTATGGGTAGAAAGTAAATAGATAATCTCAGTTTTAGAACACAGTTTCTGAACACCTCCTTTTTATAATTATTGGCTTTCTACCATATATTCCATGGGTAAGAAGCCTGTCGGGAGGACTGTAGTCATTTTTTTCCAGGTAGCAAACAGATCACAATAGACTAAGTTGTCCTGATTTGTAAACTGGGTTAGAGAGATTTAAAATGTGGCATGGATACAATTTTCTCCAGTTTCAGTTCTCCTGTGATTAGCTCTCCACTACAGAAATGGATCCAAGGGGCTTACCCATCCCACCATATTTACTGAGCTCTGACTACATCCCAGGTGTTGTGGTATGTGGTACAGGGAAACAACATGGTGCAAAAGCAGACACACTCCCTTCTTTCACAGACCTTATATTCTAGAGTTCCCTGATTTTCCCATGAACTACACATCACCATTAATCCTTAGTTCTCCCTAGTTTAAGAACTATTGGTAAAGGTCTTCTGAATCCACTCAAAAATTAAAAAAAAAATTATGCCTGCTGTAAATTAGAAATAGGTATGAGACCTAAGGGACCTTTGGGGATTTGGCTCAGATTTATCACCAGTAGACACTCCTCAAAATCTATGGTATGAATATTTGAGGATTCTTTGGTTTCCTAATGATGCCATTCTCCATTTTTAGTTCATTTCTATTGTTGAGTTTAAGGAAAAAGAGTTTTGTAAACTTTTACCTACTTTGCCCTCTTGACTCAGAAGAGAAACTAAATGTCAAGACTATAGCAAACAGCCACAAACACTGATGTAATTCTACCTTTTCCAGATAGAACACAACTTAAACTGATTGTGTAGCAGCACTCTAAATTGGATCTCTGATGTTAAAAACAATGCATGTGCCTTCTTTGTACTTCAAAATGCTTTATGTTATCTAAATGCAAGAGATGATAATAGACCATAGCTAAGACTCATAGACCTGGATTCAAATCTTGAAATTGCTGCCACTGGCTGGCTGTGAGATGTGGGGCAGATTGAGTGATCTGATACTCCATTTGTTTTTGTGGAAGATAAATAATAAATCCTGGTTTTCATGATTACTGTACTGTATAAATAAATAAACAAAGCACCTGCCTGTTATATATTAAGCATCCAGTAATTTGTGGCTGTTAATACTTCTAATACATGATCCTAAGTCAATTAATCACAAGGACAAAGTGAACTAGAAAGTCAGTGCTTATCATAAACTTGACAAAAATATATGTAAACATGGATATGTATGTCTTTTATTAACCAAAACAATTGTTCCTGCTACCCCCATTGTAAATTTAATTTCCTAGCCAGAGATGCCCAAAGCTGCCCATTTATGCCTACTGAATTCTCTCGGAACTTTGAAGTCCCAACTCACAAACTACTCTTCATGATACCTAAGCACATTCCCCACAATGAAAAGTAGATTTTCCTCTATCAATTAATTTCCAAGATACTTCTTGTGAACCTAACATAGATACGTGCCTCATATTACCTTATGTCATAATTAGCTTTCTTCATGACAAAGTCCTAATACTAAGTTATAAAAATTAGAAAATGACCCAAGCATTCACTTCTCCTGTGCCACTTCCCGTATTCCTCACTTCTATATAGTATCTTTTAACAGAAACAGACAGATTAATTCAATAGAGATAGCCAAGCAAAAAAGAAAATTAAAATGGGAACTAGTTGACTCTTTTTTTGTTTGACATAGGGTCTTGTATGTTTGCACAGGTGGGAGCACACTGGTGTAATCATAGCTCACTGGAGCCTCAAACTCTTGGGCTCAAGTGGTTCTCCAGTCTCAGCCTCTCCAGTAGCTAGAATTAGAGGTATACACCATGAAGCCAAGCCTGGCTAATTAAAAAAAAATTTTTTTAGTGATGAGATCTCACTATTTTATGTTGCCCACGTTAGTCTCAAACCTCTGACATCAAACAAACTACCTACTTCCACCTCCCAAGTAGCTGGTAATAGCTGAGATTACAGACACAAGCTATTGTACCTTACTCTAATTCTTCTGTTTTAGGTAAGAAAATATATTAACATATAAATGAGTATATTTATTTATGTATTTGGTGAAAGGGTCATGTGTGGAAGCCACATTTTGGCAAGTCAAATTGTTGCTATTAATTGAATTAGTTGGGATGGAAACGTTTCTTTATTTCCAAGAAGCTATATCAAATTTGCTCTTAAAAACGTGCCAATAGGTTGGATGCAGCGGCTCATGCCTATAATCCTAGCACTCTGGGAGGCAAGTGGATTGCTTGAGGTTCAATATCTATAGGGTCAGGAGTTTGAGACAAGCTGGAGCAAGAGCAAGACCTCATCTCTAAAACTAGCCAGCTGCCTATAGTCCCAGCTACTTGGGAGGCTGATTCAAGAGGACCTCTTGAGCCCAAGAGGTTGAGGTTGCTGTGAGCTATAACACCTGGGCACTCTACCCAGGGAGACTGAGTGAGATTCTGTCTTTAAAAAAAAACAAACAAGGCTCAACCTCTGTGACTCAAGCAGCTAAGGCGCCAGCCACATACACCTGAGCTGGTGGGTTTGAATCCAGTCTGATCCACCAAACAACGACGGCTGTAACCAAAAAATAGCCAGGTGTTGTGGCAGGCACCTGTAGTCCCAGCTACTTGGGAGGTGGAGGCAGGAGAATTGCTTGAGCCCAGGAATTGGAGGTTGCAGTGATCTGTAATGCCATGGCACTCTACCCAAGGTGACAGCTTGAGACTCTGTCTCAGAAAAACAAAGAAACAAGTGGGCTCATACACTAAGCTAGCATTATGTTTTGAAAGAGCATTAATTTTCAACCTTGTTTTTTCAATCTGATTATAAGTATCTTTAACAAGGCTCAATGTTAATCATTTAATAGTCTACAAGGTCCTCCACCCCCAATATAAATTAAGCTCTCTCTACAGTTTACCTTCTTCTTCATCATCTTCTGGAGGAGAAGGTATCATTGAACTCTGAGATCCAGACTGTGGCAGGCGAACTGAAGGACTGGCTGTAGTTTTCCTCCTTTCTCTTTCTGACTCACTTTCCAAGCATACAACTTCATATAAAGTGTCAGTATTATTCTTCCTCTCCTTTTGCTTTATCTTAAAGATAAAAGAATTATTTATTAAGCAGTAAAATTACTTATTTTAATTAAGTACCACTTTTGATTTCATACAGGATTATGAGAATAAATGGCATTTCTTTGAATATCTACACTAATTGTGACCTTTTCTAAATAAAAAAGCTTAGGAAAATAGGGGTTTTACTGAGCAAGACTCCAAATCTGCAGTTCTACTGGTCTTCAAACTGTATCATCAAATATCCAACTACCAATGCTTAATCAGTGAACTAAAAAGCTAACTGTTCCATATTTTCTAAGTTATTTTAAGATGTCCTTCAAGGTTTCCTGTATAAAACTATACATTAGAAAGTGTTTTAAAATATTCTAAAACATAAACTTTAGAACTAAGAAACTCTTACTGATAATGTAACAGTGTTATCCCCCTGCCCCATTCCTTAACTAAACAGCATAGGGAACTTTTTCTTCAACTGAAAGCTACAATTTGTGGGGAGGTGAATAGCAGAAAAGACATCAGTAGAAACCATAAAAATTTTAAAAACTCCAATTGATCTGCACTTTGGTTTCATTTAAAGCCAAACACATAACCATTAAACTAAATTAAAAATTAAGAACACAGAATATAAAACTTTACCAATAAAATATTATTAAAGACATTAAAATTCCATATTATAGCCAATTAAAGTTGGAAAAAAGTAGAGTGAAATACAAAGAAGAAAAAAACTGCAAGAAAAATTACAGAGAAAACTAAAAAAATGGCTATACTAAAGAGAAAGACACAGATACCCAAAGTGTTGGGGGGAGTAAGAGGCTCATTAGCTATAGAAATAACAGAGCAGATTTTATCATTACAATGTTCATGTGGGTTTTTAAAAAAATTACGCAATCCTAGAAGTAAGGCCAAGATGGTAGCAACATGTTCTCTCAATATCATCCTGAAACACTGTTTAATACAGGAGTCCGTAAACTTTTCTATAAAGGGTCAAATGTTAACAGCAAATACTTTAGGCTATCTGGGCCAGGAATCTCTGTTGCAACTACATAAGTCTGCCATTACTGCACAAAAGCAACCTTAGGCAATAGTAAATGAGTGTGGCTGTGTTCCAATAAAACTTTATGTATACAAATAAGCATCAGGCCAGACATGACCCACAGGCTGTAGTTTGCCAACTTTGGTTAACAAATTCACCTAAGGATTAGTTTTCTAGATGAATGCACCACTTTGACTTAACTGCTTACTATTACTTTAGGACTCAGACTCTGTGAAGTTAACATGTTAATCTGTAGATTTATGTCTCAGAATAAGCAACTCAAAGGACATTAACCATTTTTGTTTCTAATCTAGCAATCTTACTCTTACAGATTTTTTTTTTTTTTTTTTTTGAAATACAGTTTCAGTTGTGCAGGCTAGACAACCACCTCAAACCCCTGGGCTCCTTTGGCCTCAGAGTCCCCTGTAACTGGGATGACAGGCACCTACTATAATGTCTAGCTAATTTTTCTATTAGAGACAGGGTTTTGCTCTTGCTCAGGCTGGTCTTAAACCCTGAACTCAAATGATCCTTCTGCCTTAGCCTTTTAGAGTGCTAGGATTACAAGTTTGAGCCATCATGTCCAGCCTGAACTTTTTTTAAAGGCAGGACCCTAAATCCAAGTTCCTCAAATACTTGGTACCAGTTTTACCACCTTTCTGGTTCCCTCATTAAGTGAATTGAAATACTTGACACATGTTCATACAAAATTTGCAATAATTATAGCTGTTAACTTTTTTTTTTGGAGTCAGTTTCACTATGTTACCCTCGATAGAGTACCATAGCATCACAGCTCACAGCAACCTCAAACTCTTGGGCTTAAGCAATTCTCTTGCCTCAGCCTTCCAAGTAGCTGGGACTATAGGCACCCGCC
>NW_003852409.1:25995078-25996196 GCF_000181295.1 Otolemur garnettii | reverse complement strand
AAAAAAAAAAAAAGAAAGCATTCTGATAAGACAAATAAAGGAGTAGATTTGAATGAATGGAAAGACATTCCATGTTCCTGGATAAGATGACTCAACATCATAAAGTCATCACATCTCCAGTAAAAATACCAGTATATTTTTATAGAGCTAGATAAGGTGAACATAAAGTTTATGCAAAAAATAAATAAATATAAATACCAGAAAGAGGTCCAAATACACATGAAAATTTGATATATGACAAAGATAGCACCCCTAAAATCATTGGGTAAAAAAATTTTTAATGAATGATGTTGGGACAAGTAGATGGTGATTTGATAAAAGATTAAATCAGTCAAGAGTTTATACTATATACCAGAGTATATGAGGATAAAATACTAAGGAATCAGAGATCTAAAAGTAGGAAAATGGAACCAGTAATAGATGAGAATGGGTAAATTCCCTTTTATCTTAGGAACGAACAAAGCCTTTCTAACTATAATCCCAAATCCAGAAAGCTTTTAAAGGAGAAAAAAAAAGTTAACATTTAAACACTTAAGAAACTGCATTAAAAAACTTTAAGAGGGACTGGGCGTGGTGGCTCATGCCTATTGTCCCAGCGTTGTGGGAGGCCGAGGCCGGTGGATTGCCCTGAGCTCAGAGGTTCAAAACCAGCGTGAGCCAGAGTGAGACCCCGTCTCTACCAAATAATTGCCAGGCGTTCTGGCAGGCGCCTGTAATCCCAGCTACTTGGGAGGCTGAGGCTAGAGAATTACTTAAACCCAAGGACCCAGGCGTTGGTGGAGGTTGCTGTGAGCTATGATTCCATAGTTCTCTACTGAGGGTCACAAAGTGAGATGCTGTCTCCATTAAAAAAAAAACCAAAAAAAAACTCTTAAGAGGGCAACGCCTGTGGCTCACTGGGTATAGCGCCGGCCCTATATACTAAGGGTTGCAGGTTGAACGAACCTGGCCCCAGTCAGCTGAAACAGCAGTGGCAAATGCAACAAAATAGCCTGTGGCAGACACCTATAGTCCCAGCTACTTGGGAGGCTGAGGCAAGAGAATCGCTTAAGCCCAAAAGTTTGAGGTTGCTGTGAACTATGATGCCACAGCACTCTACCAAGGGCAACAAAGTGAGA
>NW_003852409.1:25978417-25994767 GCF_000181295.1 Otolemur garnettii | reverse complement strand
ACCCTAAAAGAACTGCCATATTTAAGTCAAAAGACAAGTGACAAACTTGGAGAAATATTTGCAAATCATATCTCAAAGAGTTCATCTCCCAGATATACAAAGAACTTTTAAAAATCAAGAAAAAGAACAAAACCAAAAAGAAAAATAAACAAAAGATATAAATAAAAAATTCACATGAAGGGAAAGTTGCATTTAAACAACTTTCATACTCTTGACCAGGGGTCCTCAAACTTTTTAAACAGGGGGCCAGTTCACTGTCCCTCAGACCCTTGGAGGGCTGGACTGTGGGCCCTGGGATGAGTCAGCTGCTAAGCAGGACAGGCACTGGCAGCAAAAACACCTGGTGGGCCGGATAAATGTCCTAGGCGGGCTGCATGTGTCCCATGGGCTGTAGTTTGAGGACACTTGCTCTTGACAGACCTGTGGAGTAACAAGTACTCTTATAGTCTGCTAATCTCTATGGGAAATTTGATAAATACAACAAAATTACATATGCATTCACCCTATTTGTCAGTGATTCTACTAGTGGGAATTTACTCTAAAATGCACTTTCATAAAATTAATATAATACATACACACAAGGTTCCATACTAAAACATTATTTGGAATAACAAATGACTAGGAAAAAAATTCAAGTGCCCATCAATATAGGACTGGGGCCAAGGTATGGTGGTTTACACCTGTAATCTTAGCACTTGGAAGGTCAAGGTAGGAGGATTGGTTAAGGCCAAGAATTGGAAACCACAGCTTTAAACAGTCACCAGATGGCGAAAGGGAATACTCTGAAGGTGACTGTAGGTAGAACTTTGAAGACAACCTTATTCAGCAATGGGTAGATACCTAGTAATGGGACTGCAGGGTCAAATGGAAGGTCCA
Organism: Otolemur garnettii; assembly: GCF_000181295.1. Classification (NCBI taxonomy): domain Eukaryota; kingdom Metazoa; phylum Chordata; class Mammalia; order Primates; family Galagidae; genus Otolemur; species Otolemur garnettii. The sequence continues at coordinate 25,993,891 of NW_003852409.1, read as the reverse complement.
CCATATGTAGTACTTTTGTAGGATGTGTTCACAAACTTAATTGTCTGACCTCCCGCATATTTGTGAGTGTGTGTGTGTGTATGTGTGTAAAATGTAAAAAAAAAAAAGAAGAAAACTCTCCAGAATATTAAATTATTGTTGCAAGAATATAAATGAGTAAATTATTGTTGCGAGTATGTATCTAATTCAGGCAAGAATCACCAACTGATAATAAGATCATTGGTTAAGTTGTGGAGATCACAAAGTTCCAAAACACTAGATGCTAGCTTGGACGTGGAGAGAAGGGAACACTTCTACACTGCTGGTAGGACTGCAAATTAGTACACAGCCTTTTTGGAGAAAAGTATGGAGAATCTTCAAAGATCTAGAAGTGTTTCTTCCATTTGACCCTGTAATCCCATTACTAGGTATCTACCCAGAAGAACAAAAATCATTTTACCTCAAAGACATCTGCACTAGAATATTTACTGCAGCTCAATTCATAATTACCAAGACATAGAAGCAACCTAAATGCCCATCAACTCCATGATGGATCAACAAACTGTAGTATATGTATACCATGGACTATTTTTAGTCATTAAAAAAAGGTAAGACTTTTCATCTTTTACATTTACCTGGATGGAGTTGAAATATATTCTTCTTAGTAAAGTATCACAGGAATGGAGAAATAAATATCCAGTGTACTCCATACTAATATGAAACCAATATATAAACAATTACATGCTCATAAGAACAATAAAACACTAATATAGTTCAGTTTGGGGGTAAAGGTAAGTGGGGGGGGGAACATATGGCAGTAGGAGGGAGGGCAGGAGGCAGGATCTCCCCTAATGAGCACATTGTGAGGGTGTATAACACTCCCCCTGGGTGAGGGGCTCTTCTACAAATGGAACTTCATGCTGGAAATGAGAACAATGTAACTTAAATATTGTATCCTCATATTAATTTGAACAAAGTTAAAAAAAAAAAAAAGATGTTGTAGAGAAGCAGGACACTTGAAAATTACACTTGGTATCTTCCCAATGATTACTTGCTAATTCAAAGAGAAAACCCTACATGTACAAAGGAGAGAATGGTGAGCACTACCTTAACCAAGTTATCAGACGTCCCATCACAGATAGTGGAACAAACTGATATTATGTACCCGATTTACATGTGCTACAGAAAGCATTCGGATATTTTTACCCTGAGAGAGATAGGTGGGTGCCACATACACACACAAACTCAGCAAATAAAAATATGAAGACGCTCAGGTTTCCAATTATGGTTATACTTATTACTTGTCTATATGATGTTGGTCACTCTGCTTTGTCTTTCAGACACCACATTTTTCCTTTATAAAATAACTTAATAAAAGATTTTATGCTCCCTATAGTTTCTTTGGCAACTGTAATTCTATAGTTCTAAAAACACTTAGCTTGTCTTTTGTTGACCTTATGTCATTGTTTCTTCTCCTTTTAGTAAATGGCATCAGAAAATTTATTTATTTATTTATTTTATTTTTAAGAAACAGAGTCTCATTTTGTCACCCTCGGTAGAGTGCCATGGCAGCATAGCTCACAGTAACCTCCAGCTCTTGGGCTGAGGCGATTTTTTTGCCTTAGCCTCCCGAGCAGCTGGGACTACAGGTGCCTGCCACAATGCCCGGCTGTTTTTTGTTGCAGTTTGGCCAGGGCTGAGTTTGAACCCACCACCCTTGGTATATGGGGCCAGCGCCCTACCCACTAAGTCACAGGCACCACCCAGAAAATGTAAATCTAAGAAAACAATGTTTCCTTCCCTGCTAACTTTAAAAGGTATTTCTCTACTACGATGCCATTTTATAACAATCCCACAGATGGGAAGGCTTTTAGGCTAAAAAGGAATTACTAGTCACCAGATAATTTTAGAGAAAGTGAAAGAATCAATTTTTAGATATTTAGTTTAACATATTTACATAATTATTTTTGTACAGTGGCAGCAAAAACCAGAAATGTATGTTATATTTTAAAGCCTCCTCTGCAGCATTGTTTCCTTTTGGTCTAATCAGAAGTGAAAAGGGTTAACATTTTGACTTATACTTAATTTCTGTAAATCCTAAAAATACTCTTACAGGAAAAAAAGACAAAAGTACTATGCTTCTATGGAAAACCCTGGCTAAGACTTTGAGAAGGCTTAGATATGTAAATTGTTCACACAAAATTTGACAATATCCACCATTAAACATCTTTGGATCTCAGTTTCCTCACCAATAAAATGAAAATACTATATTTACCCTAACTGATCACTGTGACAATTACTTAAGATAAAAAAGTGATGGTCAGAGTAGGACCTCAAGTAGTAGTAGCTATTATTTTTTAATGCCATAAATACAAAAATGGAAATGAATAAACATAGTTTATTAAGTTAACAAGAGCTAAGATTAATAGTTTTTCAAATTACTTCCTCTTTACCTCTCCTAGCCTACTCCCTACCCCCTCCTAAACATACAAAAAGATTTATCCTAATAAGGAGAAAAACAAAAAATGATCATCAGGAATTTCCTGCTCTCCTCCTGGGTTCCGCTATATACTTTTGCTCTTTGCAAGGAAAATACTGAGAGCTCAGTTTAAGATTAGTCTGTAACCTTAAAAGAAAACTCTAACGCAGTGTACTGGGTTCTGTCTCAGTTATGTTTATGGCTAGTTACGCTATCAAGTGATTTTTTAGCCTAACTAAAAAAATAAGTAAAACTTGCTGGAATAACACGTTATACTCAGGTATTTTTAAATGTTACATAGAACTAAAATTAAACAAATTTATCTCCATAGGAAGATATACTATTCTAGACTCAATCACAAAAGTAATATTCCTATAAAGCCACATCACGTTTGATTCCAAGGTTGTATAACATTAAACTTCAAGGGAAATAAAAGATCAGGAGAATCCTGTTCAGTAAAATTAGGTTAAGTAAACAGAACTCTAATTAAAGAGAATTTGTTTTACATACAAATTTTTGCTATAAAATATTATATAATTAATTTCTATTTACCATTTCTTGCTCTAGAAACTTTTAAGGATCATTTCCCCTCACTTCCTGAACTTTCAAAGTAATGTTTGCAAATTGTTTTTTCTGAAGCTTTCTTCCCTGGGACTGATCTTTTATCTAAATAATCAATGCTGTTCTGATTTCATAACTTAGTGATTTTTGTTATTCTTATGTCCCACAGAGGTTCCAGAGTCTCTTTCAATAATAATAGTGAAATGAATGGCTAACTTACTACTTGTATGCACTGGGAACTATTCTAAGTGTGTTGTATGGTTTCTCATTTAATGTCACAATAATACTATGATGGAGATTCTATTATTGCTGCCAATTTACAGTTGAGCAAACTGAGACTCAAGACAGTAAAAGAAACTTTCTCAAAGTCACAAAGCTAGCGGTCAGATCCATCTACTTGACTCCAAATCCAAGTTCTAGATAATGACCCTATGCTCCTGCCACACTGAAGAGCTAAGAGAACAGTGCTAGGACTCAGGTTTACTTTATGCCTCTTAAGACAACAATAGAAAGAAATCTCTCTTACTGCTTTGCTTGTTTCCTTTTTCTAAATATATCTGATAGGGCTAACTCAGATATAATGAAATCAAAATTTTTGTTGCTAAGTAAATAAAACCATGGAATTGAAAAAGTAACTCTACATATACTTTTTTAATTTTATATAATGGAAAATCAAAGTTGCATGTAAAAAAAATCAATTTGACAAATACTTATTTGAGAAGTACTATGTTCTAGGTAACTGGAATTGGTAAACATGACAGATTAAAAATCCTGCCTTAATCCTATCCTTTAGTAGAGGATTCTAAAACAGAAAACAGGTAACAATATCAAAATAAACAATATGAAAATAAATACATTATATGTCGGTAGATAAAGTCCTGGTTAAAATAAAAATTATGTAATTTAGGTAGGGGAAGTTGGCAGTACCAATATAAGAGTCAACAAATTTAAGTACTAAATGAGGTAATGAGGGTAAGTTGTTGAGAAGTAAACCTGAGCAAAGACTTAAAAGTCAGTGAGGACCTGAGGGAGGTATTAGCAAATGGTATCCAGGGGAAGAGTACTATAGGCAGAAGAAACAGTTAATAACAAAGTCTCTAAGAATGTGGTTAAAGTGAACAATCAAGAGAAACAGAGTAAGAAAGGAATTTGTTTTTAATATAATAGGCAACAGATCAGGTAGGGTCTGGGAAGTCACAATGAAAACTCTGGCTTTTATAGAATAGAATATAAAACCATAGAATAAAATAGGGTTAGAACATTTTGAACAGAAACATGATATGATTGGACCTCACCATGCTATGTTGAGAAGAAGTCATAAAGGGGCAAAGATAGAAATAGCATGAGTGAAGAGACTATTGCAATTAACTAGGTGAAAAAATGATGATTCAGATGAGAATTGACTAAGTGGTAAGATGTGATTAGATTGTAGATATGTTTTGAAAGCAAACAGGATTTCCTGACAGACTGGATATGGACTGTGAGAAATAAAAGAGTAAAATTCTTGGCCCGAGTAACTCCTAGAAGACGCCCATGATATAAGATAGTAAAGGAAGGTACACAACATTTTGAGATGAGATAATGAGACCTTTTGGGAGATGTTTAGTTTGAGATGCCCAGACACTGAGTGAAAGAAGAGTAGATAGATACTTAAAGAAAAGGAGTAATCACTTACATCAAATGCTACTGACAGGTCAAGTAAGATGAGAATTCAGATTACCAATTTAGGTCACTGGTAACTGTGACTTCTTCCAAGGATTTCTGCTACAAAGGCAGGAAATATGAGCGCAACGGGAAACCAAGAAAAGCTAAAAGAATATAACATAGATTTCAGATGTTGGCCATCACAGGAAGATAAAAGTATGAAGTATGATTTTGACCAAGTTAACTGCTAGATATAAAAAGAAAAAGGAAAAAAGAAAAAAAGTCAGTACTCTTCAGAAGAACCTAACAGAATTCACATTCTCTATAATATATCACTTAAAATGTTTAACACATAATGAAAAATTGCAAGGCAAATAAAGATACAGAAAAATGTGATTCATTATACAAGAGAATTAGCAGTCATAAATTTCTAATGTAGGTATATATAATTATGCTTGGGTATGTAAGGGAAAACCTGCTCAGAATAAGAGAACAATAGGAAATCTTGGGAGAAAACAGAAACTATAAAATAGAAACACACAGACATTCTAGAAACAAAAAAATACAATAACCAAATTAAAAAAAATTCACTGAATGGCTATAATAATGAATTGGAGATAAGAGTCGGTGGACATTAAGACAAATTAATAGATAGTATCCCATCTGAAAATAACACAGAATAATGAATGGGAAAAAAACAGAGCCTCAGAGATCTATGGGATAATACAAAAGCCCTATAATATGTGTCACTCGAATCCCAGAACAGAAAAGAGAGATGGACAGGCATGAAAAAAAGCTGAAGAAATAATAGGTCAGATTTTCCCCAAATTTGAATTGAGGGAGAAACCCATAAATTTAAAAATTCAAGAAACCCAGAAATATCAAGCAGAATAAACAGAAAGAAAATCACATCTACCCATACCATAAACATCTGAAAACCAAAGATAAAGCAGACAAGAGAAAAATAACACACTACATCCAAAGGAACAATATAAATGAATGCTAACACAGCAAAAACAACGGATGCTGAAAGGAATGTGAGAAGACATATTTAAAGTGTTGAAAGAAAGAAAGTCAACCAGACTCCTCTATCCAGTGAAAATATCCTATTGGGATAAAAGTGAAAAAAAAAGACATTTTCATAAGGAAGTCTAAGAGAATATGTCTTTAGCAGATCTACACTAAATGGAATGCTCAAAGAAGGCTAAAAAGTAAATGACAGCAACTGGAAATGTGAATCTTTAATAAATAAAGAGCAAACAAAAATGATAAAGTGGGTAAATATAAAAAAGACAACTTTTCCTCTTAATATACTTAAAATGCACATTGACAGTTTTTTAAAAGATCTAATAGCTTAATGATAAATCAGCCTCAAAAGTGATTTCTCCCATATTATTCTCCCTTCTGTATTTATAGAAAAGTATAGTACCTGCTTTAGTTTCAAAAAGAAATTTTCAGTAGTACTACGTTTGCTGAAGGGCCAGAATAATCTTTCATTAGGTGAGCAAACACGGACTTTTGTCTCTAGGAGAAATCGAACAGGCTCCTGTACTTCTGTTATTACCAAATCAACAGCTGTGGTCATAAACAGCACTTTATCTAGGAAGAGAGAGGTTAGAGAAGCAAATAAAAAAGACAGAAACATATCTGCTCATATAATTAACATAAAAGTAATTATAGTGATTACAAACTTTAAAACATATTATAAGGCAAATAATCAAATAAACATCTAAAATAATCAAATTGCTACCTTTGAACATTGTTTTTTCTGTATTAGAAATTCTTTTCTTTCTTTCTTTTTTTTTTTTTTGAGACAGAGCCTCAAGCTGTCCCCCTGGGTAGAGTGCCGTGGCATTACAGCTCACAGCAACCTCCAACTCCTGGGCTCAAGCGAGTCTCCTGCCTCCGCCTCCCAGGTAGCTGGGACCTCAGGCGCCCGCCACAACGCCCGGCTATTTTTTGGTTGCAGCCATCATTGTTGTTTGGCGGGTCCGGGCTGGGGATTCGAACCCGCCACCTTAGGTGTACGTGGCTGGCGCCTTAGCCAGTTGAGCTATAGGCGCCGAGCCTAGAAATTCTTTTCTTAGGGAGACTCTTAGAAATAGAATTAGTGACAGTAGTATATACTTTCAAGCTTAAAAAAACGTACTGTCAGATTGTTTTGCCAAAGTGGCATGGGATTTCTTTATGCCACTCTGACCAACAAGAATCCTCACCTTTTAAACTTGGTTAATAATGCCAATACACCCCAAAAGGGAATTCTCACCTTTTAAACTTGGTTAACAATGGTATTTCATACTTTCGAACCACCTGTCTATTATCATTTACCTACAGTGCTATTAATAACAAAAAAATGAAGAGGAAAAATGCTGAGTAAGAGGCACTCATTAAGCAAATTAATGTTAAATTTTCAGGACAGAACACTATGCATCCACTAAATGTCATATGAAATATCTTAAAAACTTGTTCATGTATAGAATATCTGAAAAGCTACACAAGAAACTGCTAACAATGATTCTTTTGGGGAAGGGGTCTTGGAGACTGACAGACCCATTTTTCCCTATATATCCTTTAAATTTTTAACTGTTCATGTTCATGGAGTATCTATAAAACAAAAACTTAGAAGTTTGTAAATAGATAAGTAAGTATGTAAACAGAAAAGAAAAGGAAGAGGCCAAGGGAAAAATGAAGAGGAGGGAAAAATAAGTGGGAAAAATGATACTTTGTTTATAGAGCAAATTTAATAATCAACTCAAGAACTATTCGAATTCTTTGGGTTCACCAGGTAAATGCTGGATATTAGTCAAGCAAGTGGTCCTAATGTTTGGATATCTCCTTGAGACTAAAATTTCTATTAATGATGTCAGCAATCTATATCACCTTTAGGAGTTTCTTCATTTACGACTTGAAAATGTGGGGATTTTGGATTCCAGCTCCCAGTAATAACATAGGACTTTCCATCTGAACTTTTGCCCATAGATTCCTAAAGAAAAGAGTAAAAATAAACCTTAATGTCAAAGTAAGGAAACATCCACCTTTCTGCCTTTACAAAACAGGAGTTGTAGAGAATGTATGCGAATGATTATAGTTATGACTAACGATGTGGGCTAAGCACAGGCTAGACATGTGGCTCACACATATAATCCCAGAATTTTGGGAGACCGAAGTGAAAGGCTCGCTCTAAGTCAAAAGTTTGAGACCAGCCTGGGCAACATGCAAGACCTCATCTCTACAACAAAGCTAAAAAAAAAAAAAAATTAGCTGGGTTGTAGTGTCAATAGGCCTAGGTACTATGGAAGCTGAAGTGGGAGGATCATGTGACCATAGGAATTTGAGGCTGCAGTGAGCTATGATTGTGCCACTGCATTCTAGCCTGGGCAAGAGTCTTGCTCTGTCTCAAAAAATAAATAATTGAAAAAAAAACCAAAACACTGGCTCATCGCCTGTGGCTCAAGTGGCTAAGGCGCCAACCACATACACCTGAGCTGGAGGGTTTGAATCCAGCACAGGCCCACCAAACAACAATAACGGCTGCAATTAAAAAATAGCCGGGTGTTGTGGCAGGCGCCTGTAGGGAGGCAGAGGCAGGAGAATTGCTTGAGCCCAGGAGTTGGGAGGTTGCTGTGAGCTGTGATGCCATGACACTCTACCCAGGGCGACAGCTTGAGGCTCTGTCTCAAAACAAACAAACAAACAAACAAACAAAAAACCCCTAAACACAAAAACAAAAAGATCTATCAATTATATATGGAATTTTTCCTGAAGTTATATGTAAAATAAATGCTTATAAATCATAAATCATATCAAATCATATAAACATTAGGAAAATTCACTCCTAAATCCTCTGCTGAATTCTGTCAAGTGAATAATCACCATTTATTTAGTTTTGAAAACAGATTTTTCATATATTAGCAATGATACAAATACCACCTATTATTGGTAAAGCACATGACAAGTTTCCCAAAAATTCTCTCATAAATTTTCTCTTAAGATTCTGACATTTACCCTACTCAATGATAAAGAAGAATTATCACCACTCTACAGTTAAGAAACCAATGCTTGGGGTGGCACCTGTGGCTCAAGGAGTAGGGCGCCGGCCCCATATGCCGGAGGTGGTTGGTTCAAACCCAGCCCCGGCCAAAAACCGCAAAAAAAAAAAAAAAGAAAGAAAGAAAAAGAAACCAATGCTTATCTAAGGTCTTGTAAATAAACAGGAAGGAACAAGGAAATGCACATATCTTTGTATTGCTTTATAGCTTACCAGCTCACCATCATATAAGTGCTTTTTTTTTTTTTTTTAGACAGAGTCTCAAGCTGTCACCCTGAGTAGAGTGCCATGAGGCCACAGCTTACAGCAACCTCAAACTCTCTGGGCTTAAGCAATTCTCTTGCCCCAGCCTCCCAAGTAGCTGGGATTACAGGTGCCCACCATGACATCTGGCTATTTTTTGTTGTTGTCGTGGCAGTTGTCATTGTTGTTTTAGCTGGCCCAGCAGGATTTAAACCTACCAGTCTTAGCGTATGTGGCTGGTGCCCTACTGATTGAGCTATGGGCACCACCCAACATGCTTTAACATTAGATTCACATGAGTTAAAGTGAAACAACCTTTACTGATGAAAAAGCATATATAACTTTCCAACAATGAGAAATCCTTACCAAATCTAACAAGTGCATGTCACTATTTCGCACATCTTTTCCTGGACTAAGGAGAAGACCAAAACACCTGCAAAGAAAGAACTGACATAAATTTGGAAAAAAAGGATAACACCAGAAGTTTAAAATAGGTCATCTAAAAAAAAATTATTACTGATAGAAAAAAAAGTCACTCACTAAAATTATCAGTAAATGAGATGAGATTTAACTCTAGCCAAACTAAAAATTTATATTTGACATTTTCCAATCTCAGTTGATGTTATATTACCTTTTATCTTTAATAAATGTTCAAATTTCTATTTAGCAGCTCTACTGTACATCTAGATTAAATCAAAACACAGTTTTATGCTTTTAAAACAGATGTATTTCAAACTGTATATTTTCATTTCTAAGTGCAGGTTATATAGTGTTTAATACTTCAGATGTCCTGGCAAATTCAACATAATAAATATTTATTCCCAGAAGTGACATATGGAACATCTCCTAAAAATTATGAATACGTACCAATTCCTTCAAAGTCATTCTAGCTTATGCTATATCAAAAGTATTGTATATTTTATGACAATTTAAGTGATATAAATGTAAATTTTTTAAGTTATTTTATTAAAGTTAAATCTTTGCATAAAATTAAAATCTTTTTTTAAGTTGTCAGTGCCAGAACTATAAATGAACATAATCAAATAAAGTTAAAATAATGCATTAAAAAAATAAGTAAATTAACGTTGCTGAAATACTCAATCTTATTTGAGATAAACAAATTGTTTGCCTTTTATTACCACGTAACTTAAGTTAGCATACTAACTAAAGACTTATGGGAGCCATTTCAAAGAGGCATTAACCAAAATAAACAAAAAAATTTCCTAGGGAACAAAATACTTCGCAAATATATTTCTGAATACTGTATGACTACTCCCTTAGACTGATGAAAACCAAATTTATATTTAAGCTAAATATGCTTACCTTTCAATGGCAAGTTCTTTATTAGTTGTTTGTTGCACATAGATGACAATCTTCTTATCAATTCCTTGGCGTAGTTTAAAGCATTGCCTGTCCTTATCTTTGGGAACTGCACTGTAGACCAACATGTTTCATTAATTTTGCAAAGTAATTTTCTTTTCACACACTAGAACAACTTTTTAAAACAAAGACCTCAAATCTCTGATTCTTTTCTGTGCCTGGTTTTCAAATAATAACAAAAAAGAAAAAAAATCAGTATGTGCCTTTTGATGTGAAAATATCATTAGATATCTGCAAGTAAACTGTTAAAGCATTTATGAACACTAGAAAAACCACTTCTATGCCCCCTAAACTGTGGCTTTAGATTTCTCTTTTTTGTTGCTGTGAAAATTACAATAGATATTTATAAAGTATCCAGCATGTCATCTGGCATACAGAACCCCATGAACATTTATTTCATTTATATTTGTTCACTGATTTATACAAATACATTGTTACCATATTTGTTTAAATAAATAATGAATAAAAATATACTTATCATAGACCTTTTGGGTCTCAAATCGAGGTTTCTTTAAAAAATAGTAATAAGGAAGATATGGCCAACAATAAGCCGTTGCCTAATATTTCCATTAAACAGTGATTAACTTTACTGTAAAACTGTGAAACAATTATAAAATACTAATGACACAGTTAATAAACGCAAGTTTAACTTTAAAATTGAAAGCAAATATTCTTAAAACATCAGTTTACCAAAATAATCCCCTAGACTCCCACAGACCATTTTCTCTAGCTCCTTTGTTCTCAAAGGTAAACGCATCTGCCTGTGGTAATCAGATAATAAGCAGCAAATCTAAATTGTATCTTATTTCTGTGCAACTTTAAGATAGAACCATTAGCAAATAATTTAAATGGCTAGATGAAAACTCTGAGTACCTACTCAAACTAAAAGTACAAAATCCTTTCTGCATTTATATAGTAACCAATTCAAGAACATCTTATGACAATTAGATTAGAAAATCAGAGAATCTCAGCAAAGGAGTCTAGAAGTGACAAGCGTGTTCAAAGAACATTTGCATAGCAAACATTGAAATATTTGTGGCTTACTTAATTTTCATCTATAAGGAGATGGACGAGTCTGAATTTCAAAACTGCTTAGCATTCTGGGAAGATGAGTGGGTGGATTGCCTGAACTCACCTGGTTCAAGACCAGCCTGAGCCAGAGCAAGACCTCGCCTCTAAAAATAGCCGGGCATTGTGTGGGCACCTATAGTTCCAGCTACTTGGGAGGCTGAGGCAAGAGAATTACTTGAGCCCAAGAGGCTAAGTTAAGGTTGCTATGAGCTAGGGTGACAAAGTGAAACTCTGTCTACAAAAAAAAAAAAAAAACCAACGAAAATAACAACAACAACAAAAAGTGCTAATAGATAACACTGGTCTCTATGCTCTGTGGATGCTAAAATGTAAATAATCTCGTCTCCTAGCAATTTAAAGTAACAACAATAAATATAAAGTTATTCCGAATCTATACAAATGCACAAAAAGGAACACAGTAGAGAGTATAATCAGCAGGTATTCACATCACTGAATGTCAGGGGCCTAAGGTTAGATTGTTTTGGTTCTGTAATTATGTCACTGAATGAATCCATGTGGGGAATTTAATATTTAATTCCTGTCATATAAATTAAGAAACTGAGGTCCAAGCTTAATTTCCCTAGGTTTACCTATAAAAAAAAGCACAATTATCAACTGCTCACTTTTTTTTGTTGGAGACAGAGTCTTTACTCTGTTGCCCAGGCTAGAGCGCTGTAGCATTAGCCTACCTCACAGCAACCTCAAATTCCTGGGTTTGAACAAATATCCTGCCTCAGCCTCCCAGGTAGCTGGCACTACAGGTGCCCACCACAATGCAAGGCTAATTTTTCTATTTTTAGTAGAGACAACGCCTTGGGCTTGCTCAGTCTGGCCTCAAAGTCCTGAGCTCAAGGAATCCTCCTGCCTTTGCCTTCCACTCAACTATCCAATTTATCTCATGGAGTTGCTTGACAGATTAAATAAAACAAAAAAGACAAGTTTTGAAAGCACTACCAAATGTGAAATGCAAATCTGAACATCCACGGATTTTCTATAGTAGCATCTCCTTGGTATGAAGATAAATAGAACAGAGGTGTTTATGATAATTTCACATTGAAAATGCCTAGCACTTTTCTTTAGAGAGATCTTAATCTTTCCTATTCATAATAAGAACTTACAGACAAACACATAAATACGTTCAATAAAGGAAAAAGTATGTAAACTAAAGAAAGTTGCTTCTTAAAAAGGAAAATAATTAAAAACACATAGATTATAAATTCTACTTCTCAGGGCAGGAATACACACTGTAGGAAGAACTGGCTCACAGTCTACTTTGAGAATAGAGGCAGATCTAAAGAGAGGACAACAGAGCACAATGCCTCCTATTTTACTCCTCAAACCCAAGTTGAAGCTGCATTGTACACTAAGTTGACCACCAGATGGCATGGCAATTCCAAAGTCTGAAGGGAGAATAAATGTTACCATTTTCCTAACAGTGAATCAGTCATTATGCTTTTTAATTTAAAAGCAAAATTTTGGAAATCATTCATACTTTCACAAAATTTCATGTTACCCATTTTATGAGGTAGTACTGGAGGAAATGGACTTCTACATGCAACTACTGATTATAATCCCAAGATGCAGCCATTTTGTTATATGAGCTATATAAAGAAAAAAAAATCAGTTATCTTGCAACAATAATTTTAAAGGTATAAGGATTTGAGAGTTTAACAACCTCATTTATTTATTTATATATTATTTAGTTTTTGGCCAGGGCCAGGTTTGAACCCACCACCTCCGGCATATGGGGCCAGCGCCCTACTCCTTTGAGCCACAGGCACCATCCTAACCACCTCATTTAATAAATAATGAAACTACTGCCAAAAATAAAGAAACTTGGAAAAAGTTCACATTGTTAATTGTAATAATTTTGCTTTCTACACTAGGGTCCTTTCCATCATTCAAAGAATTATCATTTTACTAAAATAACAAAATCAGTTCCTTCTAACCCTATACAGAAGGTTAGACTTCAGACATAGACCTCATTTCTCCCCTTCTAGTGTGTTCAGATAAACTTTATTGGTAAATCTTGATTCCAAAAGCCTTAAGACCTATTTCTAGATTATTAAAACAAACAAAATCAGTAAAACAAAGAATAGCTACAAATCCAGCTAACTTAGTTTTGGCCATGTTTCTTATGAGCAGTCCACCAGCTATTTTCAGTTTCATTAAAAGAGAGTAGAAACATACTCCCCATATGAAGATTTTTTTATGACTTTAAAATTCTTCAAACTTTACTTCTGTAAATTTACTCACTTCTTTTCCTTTATCACTCATAATAAATTTACAAAGTGTTCCCTATAAAAGCAATCATTTTATGACATGAAAATCATATAATATAGCTTAGTGCCTATAGCACAATGGTTACAGCACCAGCCACATACACCAAGGCTGGAGGGTTTGAAACTGGCCCAGGCCAGCTAAACAATGATGGTAACTGCAACAAAAAATAGCTGGACATTGTGGCGGGCACCTGTAGTCCTAGCTACTTGGGAGGCTGAGGCAGGAGAATCACTTAAGCCCAAGAGTTTGAGGTTGCTATGAGCTGTGACGCCATGGCACTCTACCGAGGGTGACATAATAAGACACTGTCTCCAAAAAAAAAAAATATATATAATGTGACCCAGAGTTTCCCTTCAACTATGGATAATACAGCATTTCAACATAAACTCAAAAAAGTGAATAAAATGAGATGCCCTACCTAAAATAACCTTTACCATCATCTTCTTTTATTTCTAAAGACACTGAGAAGGTAAAGATGTCACTGTCAGGAGTCTGGGGTGCAGCAGTGGCTGAAAGTGGGGTCTGCTTGGCAGAACGGCGGAAGGCAGTGGCAAAACTGTAAAGTATCCGGCTTACCTACAACCAGACATGTTAGAAAATGGGCTGTTATAAGACAAAAAATACTTTTATTAAGGCTGGAAGATTAACTACTTTCGAGAGAATAATTATCTTTCTTTGACTTATTTCTTTTGGTAACATTATCGTTTGTTAGGCCTATAAAGATGCAACACTAACAATAGGCAGAAAAAAGGTCTTAAAGAAAAGAAATAATTGTTAACACTAGAAATCCAACTAAAAAAGTATTTACTAAGTTGTTATAAACTATCTGAACATACTTCTGCTAATAAAAGTAGTCCTAACAGCTTAGCTCTGAAAGAATGGTTTGTGCAAATGTGTTACTGTTAGGATGAGGATGCCTATCACATACCAACCCATCTCCTCTGACACTCTAATCAGAACCTTGGTATTGCTGCTACACCAAACTTATTTTATCCATATTTCAGCTCAGGAGGCTAGAATCACTAAAGCATTAGCAGAGAATTTCATTTCATACTATGGCTCATCAGTGACCATAATAAATAACTGTAACCATTTAAACATAGTTGAGGGCACTGGTGAAGTTTTATTTGCACAAAGTTTCGCTTAAGACTTACAGCTTCTTGTATTTCACACCGGAAGACATGTATTCTGAAGAGCTCTGCATTGTAATGACTTTCAGTAAAAGCAAAACAGTCACTTTCAGGAGTTCCATCATGTCCTCTGACACAGAAGAGAATTTTATAGATAGGGTAGTTTGCGATTTCAGTGTTTGTCTGAGGATCTAAGAGTCTGTTCAGAAAAAATAAGATACAAAGAAATTAGAGAAATTATGAAAAAATTTGTACTATATTCACATTAGGATTAGAGATATATATATCTTTCTAGCAAAATAATCACACAGACAATATGCTTAGTATACTAATATTAATATTTAAGAAATTTTAATAAATGACTCATGTTGATTTTAGAAGTTATTGATTACATGATTATATAGTACTAAAAACTATATAATCCCATGTTTGGGGGAGGCAAGCAGAAATGTATGGATAATTATCAATAAGCACATTTCTTATACAGTCTATAACTAAATAAAGGTAAGATTAATGGGTGAATTCAACTATCAAAATAGATCATTAAAGCTGTGCTTCTGATTATTTTCTAAAAGAGTGACCTAATCTGCTTTTTAAAAAATTAAAAACAGGCTCGGCGCCTGTGGCTCAAGTGGCTAAGGCACCAGCCACCTAAG
>NW_003852409.1:25976999-25978113 GCF_000181295.1 Otolemur garnettii | reverse complement strand
ACACCAAGGCTGGCGGGTTCAAACCCAGCCTGGGCCAGCTAAACAACAAAGACAATAGCAACAAAAAATAGCCAGGTGTTGTGGTGGGTGCCTGTAGTCCCAGCTACTTGGGAGGCTGAGGCAGGAGAATCGCTTACGCCCAAGAGTTTGAGGTTGCTGTGAGATATGATGCCACAGTACTCTACCAAGGGTGACATAATGAGACTCTGTCTCAAAACAGAAAAAAATTAAAAACAAAAAACTGATGCTCCTTCTCAAAGTGAAACATGCTTTTAATGATTCATGGCAAATAAGGGAAGATAGGTTACAAAACAAAATAACTCCTTAAAAAAAAAAAAAGACCGTGAATAAAATCAAAAGGATACCATTTACTAAAAGTTAAAGATACATCATTCATTTAAAATTTATTCATTTAACAAATATATATGTGATACCCACAGCATAGTAGAATCTGCTCAGAACACTATAGGTACAACTACGAAAGGCCTAAAAAGAAATAGTATTTTGGCTTGGTGCCTGTAGCTCAGCCACTAGGGCGCTAACCACATACACAGGAGCTGGCAGGTTCTAACAAAGCCAGCCAGGGCCTGCCAAACAACAAGGACAGTTACAACAACAACAACAAAAATAGCCAGGCATTGTGGCAGGTGCCTGTAGTACTAGCTACTTGGGAGGCTGAGGCAAGAGAATCTCTTAAACCCAAGAGTTTGAGGTTGCTGTGAGCTGTGACACTACAGCACTCTATGGAGGGCAACATAGTGAGACTCTGTCTTGGAAAAGAAAAAATAATAAATAAAAAACTACCATTTCAACATGGGGAAAGCCTAAAGGGCCCTGCTCATAATGAAAATACCTGGAAAGAGAATCCAATTCAGGTTCAAAATTCATAAAAACTCTTAAAAACATGCCTCAAGACATAGACTAGTTTTCTCACTTTTTTAGATTTAAAATATATTAAAACAAATTGTAACTTCAGTTGGTGAAATGACTATAGAATAAGAAACATATAGGAGGGCGGTGCCTGTGGCTCAGTGAGTAGGGCACTGGCCCCATATACTGAGGATGGTAGGTTCAAACCCAGCCCCGGCCAAACTGCAACAAAAAAATAGCCGGG
>NW_003852409.1:25971319-25976875 GCF_000181295.1 Otolemur garnettii | reverse complement strand
AAAAAAAAAAAAAAATATATATATATAGTAATGTGAGCTAAACAAATTTTATTAAAAGCTTTCCATTAATACAATTTGTGAGTCTCTATGAAATAGTTCTTTAAATATTCAAAAGAAAAATCACATGAACAGATTATTTAATTTACTACTATACACAGTTACTCAATTACCATAAGACTTCAAAATGCTTCCGATATAGGGTATACCGATACTCTATATATACCAACAATAAAAGTGTATAATGCACCAGCATTTCTAGATAGTTAAAATTTAACAAGGTATCAAAAACAGTAAAAATGGGTCAACTTTTGACCCCAGTAAGTCTACTCCTAGGAAATTATCCTAAGGAAATAAAAAATAGTCTACAAAGATTCCACTTAAATTCATAACGCAATTATGTGCCCATATAATAATTAATATTATATAAGCTATTATAATTAGAGCCTTTATCAATAAAATATCTTAAAATAAGAGATAGATTATTCACATATAACCCATTCATATGCCACCATAAATTAGAACTTTTAATCATACTTGATATGGAAAGAGGTTTACAATATAAAGTGAAGGAAGTTATTAAAAGATGGCATATATAATTGCTAATTAAAAATGTTGATTCTAAGAGGTGTATAATTATATACACATATACATGTAGGTATATACACACATACACAGACATATATATAGAAATACACAAAGAGGACTTTAATAAGCCAAGATGTTAACTGTGTTAATGGACATGTAGATTTTTTTGCAGTTTTTGGTCGGGGCTAGGTTTGAACCCACTACCTCTGGTATATGGTGTGGGTGCCCTACTCCTTTGAGCCACAGGTGCCACTCAAATTAAGGAGATTTTTTTTTACAACTTCCTTGTGTTCTGACTTTTTTGAAATAAGCAAGTATTTTTAGTAATAGAAAAAAAGTTTGTTTTTTTTAAGCTGCATTTAACTGATTTTAACAATTCTGCATGAACTGCTTAATATAGGTATCTGATTGGCTATCTACAATTAGTGTTATTTAACTAGTGCTAGTTAACATAAACAGTCATTTCTAAAGGCTTTTCTGTGCCTCAGTTTTCTCATCTTAAAAACTGAGGGGGTGGGAGGGTCACAGTGTGTGACACACCTTTTGCAGACAGGACACAATTATAAAGGGATCTTACCTAACAAATGCACTCACTATAACTTTGTTCTTTGTACCCAATGAATCCTCAATAATAAAAAATAAAAAATTAAGGGACTGTACTGTCATAATTAATATTTACTAATAAATTTTTATAATTTCCAAAATCAGCATGAAACTCCAGTTGGCACTTTCATTAAGAACACACAGTGTTCATTTCGGCAGCACATTTATTGAGGGAACACAGAAAATATAAATTAATTTATTAAGCAGACTCTTAGGTCAATACATTTCATTTAGTCTCAGAACATTTAAACTTTTAATGTGCTACACATGACTGGAGTGGGAAAGAGTCTAAAAAACTGTTACAAATGAGTGACCATTTTTCACGAAGGTCACAATCCTCGGAAGATAAAACATGAGTTTCATGGGCTGTGCCTGTGGCCCCAAGGAATAGGACACCGGCCCCATATGCCGGAGGTGGTGGGTTCAAACCCAGCCCCGACCAAAAATTGCAAAAAAAAAAAATTGAGCATTAGATAAATTAAACAAGAATAAAACAACTCTATATGTGATTCATTCCTGCTTCTTTCTAGAATAGATCAGAGATCTAACATAATTTTTAAAAGTATCTTAAGAAGCTGGTCTCACCTCACAATTCCTTCAGATACATTTGGCACTGAGAGGGTTACATCTAGTGAAATCTGACACTGGCTTCTTAAAATGGACATCATCCTCAAGGCTTCCACTTCACTCCGGGGAGCATTTACTGAGGCACAACCTAAATAAGTTAGTTTACTGAAGACTACACTGTCCTCATCCGCTACTGGTGTGAAAGGACTTGACACTTCAGAATCTGAAAGAAGGAAATGATTAACTTCACCTTGATTTTTCGTTGACAGGAATAGAAAGTAAAAGTCTGCAAGTAATATTTACATTCTAAAATTAAGTATTAATAAAACAATATGCCATACCCCAGAAGAAATGCCCATCAAAGCCAGAAAGCTCACACAGAACTGTTATAAACATCAAGATTTAGGTATAGGTTGGGTGTCCCAAATTTGAAATCTAAAACATGAAATGCTCCAAAACTAAAACTTTTTTAGTGCTCACATAACACTCAAAGGAAATGATCACTAGAGCATTTCAGATTTCAAATATCTGAACATGGTGTGATTAACCAGTAAGTATAATATAAATATTCCAAAATAAAAAAAAACCCTGAAATCTAAAGCAGTTCTGCTCCCAAGCATTTCAGATAAGGAATACTCAATATATATTGCTATAAAAATCAGTCCAAATCAGATTCAGTTCTGATTTACTTTTCTGCCTTTTCTACTTTACTAAATATACATTTAGTATTTTTTCGCCCTGAAAAATCCTATCTCTGATCTGCACTGTTAGATTTCTCTCATTTATCATCTTAAACCCTTTCTTTATTCTGTTCTCTCAATCCGTTGCTTTCCCTTTCCCAATAACACCTCTAGTTTTAAGATGGCATTTTCTGAAATGAAAAGTGTCCTTTTTCCATTTTCTTGCTATGCCTTTATGTCCCTTGTTGTAGTCTCCTTTTTTCAACTTGGCAATTACTCACACAGTTACATAAGCCTGGAGCAAAGAAATTTCCCCTCCATTTCTCCAACTTATACCCAAATCCCTTCCCTCAGGAAAAAATCTTTAAGCATTCTGGAAAAAAAAAAACTAAAAAACTAAAAAACAAAAGAGACTCCTTCAGTGTCACTTAACTAAGGTTTCTGTTCCTTTGGTACAAATGAAATAAATACACTTAAAGGGAAAATGGTGTGTGTGTTTACTCCTCTCACATTCCCCTAGATCTACAATCCGGGAATTCTTAGGAATATAATTTTTTTTTGCTTGCTTTGAATCAAACCTAGTACAGTGTGGACACTCAAAAACAGTAACCTTCAGTTAAGCAAGCAATGAAGCAATCCTAACCTCCTTGTCCAGGTTTCACTGGCAGGCTCATCTCTGGTTTTTGGAGCCCTACTAATGGCACAGGGTTAATGGTAGATGAAGCTGAGAGCTGATTAGAAAGCGGCCCATCTCCGTCGCCATCCAGTTGTGACGTTTTTACAAGCTCCTTGTCCCCTGGCTGGTCATCCATTGGAGGATCCATCAGCACATCTGCTAGCTCTTTTTGCAGCTGCTGTTCACTTCCATTGCCTATAATCTAAGGGTCATAAATACATGCAATCAGCAAAGTATGTCCAGTACTGATTAAAATGGGTCCACATTCTAAAGAAAATGAACATTTTTTGATATAAAGATATCTGAATATTTTTAAAAAATAGAATAAATCAAGATCTGCAACAAATAAGGGCCGCAGCTGCTCTCTTAAGTCACACGTTTTTATGAAAAAGTACTCAGTGAATTTGATACTAATACCCAAAATACATGTGATAGCCTGCCAATGTTTTTAAAGTTTTCTACAATATCCTGAATTACCAACAATTAAAATACCTTTGTCTGATAAGATATAATGAGTGTAAGAAGAATATCTTTAGTAGCTTCTCTTACCCTTGAGAACAAATGTATAATGTCTTTACTTTCAAAAGTTATCAACAAGTACGTACCTAAATTTCCACATGCATTTTACCACTCATGCTATTAAGTCTCCTATATTTCTGAGGGAAACTTCTCTGATAAGAATAATTTCTTAAAATTCTGAGAAACTTAAAAAAAGATAAGATGAATGTATAAAACAGTCCTAAAGAATAAAAGTACTCCATCTGAATAATGTCAAGTTTTTTTACAGAGTCATGATGGTTTATTATTATTCAACAAGGAAGTAAATGGTTGGAGCTATGAGACTGTTATAGAGAATGAGGTCTACATATAAAATTAACTCAGGAGCAAAATTCCAACAACAAAGGTATCCCAGCTACCAAGAATGCAGTTCAAACATTTTTATTTTTTTGTTTTCATAATTCTGTAAACTTCAAGTCTCTTGGGCCTGTAAATTATGACTGAGAAACAGGTCTTTTTTTGCCAAAACTTTGCCAAGGCAATTCTTATACTTCAACTACTCTTGCCTTGGAAATAAAGGCCCTTTGCCTCAGTAACAACTTCTATGAAAGAAGTTCACAGTTACAACTCTTTGAACTTCATTCTGTTGCTTTTTTTTAACTTCATTTTATATTTGGAGTTATTGCTAATGGAACTATAAGTGCATCGAGTAATTTTAACTCTTTGTTAATCTTGATTCTACATGTCACAACTACAATGGAATTTCTTTTTTTCTTTCTTTTTTTTGAGACAGAATCTCACTTTATCGCCCTTGGTAGAGTGCCGTGCTATCACACAGCTAGCTCACAGCAACCTCCAATTCCTGGGCTTTGGTGATTTGCTTGCCTCAGCCTCCAAGTGGCTGTTTTGTTTTGTCTTTTTTTTAAATTTAGACAGAGTCTCAAGCTGTCGCCCTGGGTAAAGAGTGAGTGGCCTCACTGCTAGCTCACAGCAACCTCCAACTCCCGGGTTTAAGCGATTCTCTTGCCTCAACCTCCCAAGTAACTGGGACTACAGGCGCCTACCAATTTTTGTAGTTGTCAATGTTGTTTGGCAGGCCCAGGCTGGATTCTGAACCCACCAGCTCTGGTGTATGTGCCTGGCACCTTAGCTGCTTGAGCTACAGGCACCATGCCTTTTTTTTTTTTTTTTGAGACAATCACTTTCTCACCTTGGCAGAGTGCCATGGCATCACTGCTCACAGAAATCTCAAACTCTGGGGCTCAAGTGATCCTCTTACCTCAAGCCTCTGGAGTAGCTGGGATTACAGGCAGCTACCACAACAGCTGGCTAGTTATAGTGACAGGGTCTCAATTTTCTCAAACTTGTCTTGAACTCCTAAACTCAGGCAATCCACCCACCTTGGCGTCCCAGAGTGCTAGGATTATAGGTGTGAACTACCCACCATGCCTGGCCTGAATTTCTTTTTTTCAGAAGTTCTGCTTTAAAACTTTTTTTTTATAAGACAATATCTCACTATGCTGCCCAGGCTGGATGTGAATTCTTGGGCTCAAGCATCGAGTAATTCTACTGTCTTAGCTTCCCAAGTAGCTACCACTATGATGCACAACTTAAAAGAGGGTTTTTTGTTTTTTCATTAAGTCATAGCTGTGTACATTAATGCAATCATTGGGTACAATGTGTTGCTTTTACATACAATTTGAAAACCATGTTGGAAAACCAAGATCAGTAGTTAATAACTTGCCTACTTCTGTATAACAGTTTAAAAACAATTAACTAGATCTCTATTTATAAACATAAATAGCTCTCAATTAAAAGCTAAAAGAGGATGAACTTTGAGAATGCACTGTCATGAAAGCTACCTACGAGAAGAAAAAGATTGAGGTTTATACAGAGAAAAGCTATGGTATAATAAAACCTCTTTGAAAAAAGGGCATATGGGCTCGG
>NW_003852409.1:25965267-25970750 GCF_000181295.1 Otolemur garnettii | reverse complement strand
TAGGATACTCGCTTGAGCCCAGGAGTTGGAGGTTGCTGTGAGCTGTGAGGCCACGCATTCTACCCAGGGGAACAGCTTGAGGCTCTGTCTCAAAAAAAAAAAAAAAAAAAAAAAAAGTAACCTAACAAATACCCAAGATAGGCAGGTCAAATACAGTACTTAATTACTGTGTTAGATGTTAGATCATTTGTGAACATTCACCCCAATTCCAAAATTACTACATTACAACGTAGTATACACATACTTTAATCAACTGAGTTGTTTTTAAGACAGTCAATCAATTTTGCATATGCAAAGCTGGGAAACAGTCAGCAGTGCCCTTCCAGGTTCTCAAACTCTGGTATGCATCAGAATCACCTGGAAAGTTTGTTGAAACAGGGACAACTATATAAGCTGCAAATTAAGTCAGTCAGTATTACTAGTAAGTTAAAATTCAAATACTTGCTCTTCTCTCACCTTCCACCTTGACAAATAAGTCAATCTCAGAAAAAGCCTAGGCATATGCACTTTTAAGAACCTCCACAGATAATTTTGTCACATAGCCAGAATTGAGAAACTATCTTATATCAAAAATCTCAACTATTAATAGCATGGCAGCTTTCAAAAGGCATCAAAATGATCTCTGGAACTTTTTGAAATCCTTTGGCTCCACCCAAGAAAAACTTCTGTTCATGGGCCCCAAGAATTTCATGAGATGTTCATATGGCTTATAGTTTGAGACTCACTGGGCTAGGAACTCACACAGTTCATTTATTTTCTAATATGAATGGCTTATCACGACAAAGGGACCGGTTTAGACTTGGCATTTTGATATTTGCCTACCTCCACTAGAAAGTCTGGGAAAATGAGTACAGGCAGATCCTGGGTTAGGAAGGAGAGGTTCCGTAGTCATGTTCTTTAATTGAATTTGTGTGTAAGGTGGAACAGGTACATTTCCCAGTTACCTATAATAATCTCTGTTCATAAGTGCAAGGTGTATGTCAATCAGATGTTTTTAACTCTGGGACTTATTATAATAGCCCCGTTTCATAAGTGCATGTAAATTGTACTTAAGTCAGACATTTGTAACTCTGGGATTTCCTGTATTCAGTTTTCAACCTAGCTTACAGCTATCATTTACCATGCAATGTAACTTTAGCCAGTGAGAGACAAACAGAAGTTGGCTTGAATAATAGTTGAGTAACTTAAACAAACTAGCAAGTGCTTATATCCAGACTTTTTGTTATAGTAGAAAGATAAACCCTCAGTTGGTAGGGCTTTCTCTTTCTTGCTGCCAACTGCATTCCTAACAGATTACCGCAATCATCTCAAAAATAAATGTAGTTGCCAGGCATGGTGGCTCATGTCTGAGGCCAGTGGATTGCCTAAGCTCATGAGTTCGAGACCAGCTCTGAGCTAGAGTGAGGTCCCCCATCTCTAAAAATATCCGTCTCCAAAAATAGAACATTGTGGTGGGTATCTATACTCCCAGCTACTTGGGAGGCTAAGGCAAGAGAATTGCTTGAGCCCAAGAGTTTGAGGTTGCTGTGAGCTATGATGCCATAGCACTCCACTAGGGGTGACAAAGTGAGACTCTGTCTCCAAAAATAAATAAATAAATAAATAAATAAATGGAATGGTACAGAGTCTAGAAATAAGATACACACATATATGGCCAACTGATTTTCAACAAAGTTGTCAAGGTAATTCAGTGGAGAAAGGTGATGAACAAATGGTGTGGAACAATTAACCTAACAACCATATGCAATGCAAGAACATGAATCTCAAACAGAATTTCGCATCATATATAAAAAATAACTCAAAATGGAGTATAGATCTAAATGTATCCCAACAGGAGAAATCTTTGTGATCTTAGAAAACACAGGTTTCTTAGGACACAAAAAGGAAAACTTGAGGCCAGGCGCAGTAGGTCACACCCATAATCCAACCACTCTGGGAGGCAGAGATGGTAGATTTGCTTGAGTTCAGGTGTTTAAGACCAGCCTAAGCAAGAGCAAAACCCCATCTCCACTAAAAATAGAATTAGCCAGGTATGGTGGCAGGCATTTGCAGTCGCAGCTACTCAGAGATTGAGGGTGGAGGATCCCTAGAGCCCAAGAGTTTGAGGTTACTCTGAGTTATTAACACAGCAGGGCACTCTAGCCTGGGCAACAGAGTGAGACTCTTGTTTCAAAAAAAAAGAAGAAGAAGGAAAATTTGAGAAAATAAACTTTATCAAAATTCAAAACTTGTGCTCAAAAGAGACTGTTGAGACAATGAAAAAACTCAATAAGAAAATGAGCAACCCAATTTAAAAAAGGACATTTCACTAAAGAAGAAATATAGGTGGCAAATAATAATACTAAAAGAAACTCAATACCACAACATCATTAGCTGTTAAGGAAACTGAAACCATGACAGGATGCTGTCATACACCTACACAGACGGCTAAAATTCAAAACAAAACAACTCTGACAGTACCAAGGGCTGGCAAGGATGAGGAGCAACTGGAAACCTCACACACTGCTGGTAGGAATGCAAAATGAGTAATTTTTTACAAAGTTAAACATTACACACATGACTCACTTCTAGGTATTTATGCAATATAAAAACATGTCTACACAAAGACATGCTTGCAAATGTTAATAGTAGCACTATTCATAATCACCTAAAACTTCATATTATCCAAAGAGTTATCAAATAGTGAATGGATAAACAAATTGATGGCTGTGTATTTATAAAATGGAATAACACTCAGAAATAAAAATAGGCTGGCTGTGATACTTCATGCTTGTAATCCTAGCACTTTGGGAGGCTGAGGAGGGAGGATTGCTGGAGCTCAGAAGTTCAAGACCAGCCTGAGTAAGAAGTAAATCCCATCTCTACTAAAAATAGAAAAAACTTGTCAGGTGTTGTGGTGGGAACCTATAGTCCCAGGTACTCAGGAGGCTGAGGTAGAAGAACTACTTGAACCCAAGAGTTTAACATTGCTGTGATCTATGACACCTTGGCACTATACCTAGGGCAACAGAGTGAGACTTTGTCTCAAAAAAACAAAACAGAAAAATAAAGAAACAATAATTAAAAAAAAAAAAAGGCATGTCACACAAATGTTACCATGGCATAACTGGAAGAGTCTACAAAGTTATTCAGCATGCTGTTGACACTGTTGTAAACAAGTTGGGTGAGATTTTTACCAAGAGTATTAATGTTCCCACTGAGGATATTAAGCACTCTAAGATAGCCGAGACAGCTAGCTTCTTGAAACATATGAAGGAAAATGATCAAAAAAGGAAGCCCAGCACTCTGGGAGGCTCAGGCCAGCAGACTGCTTAAGCTCAGGAGTTGGAGACCAGTCTAAGCAAGAGCAAGACGCCATCTCTAAAAATAGCTGGGCATTATGGTGGGCGCCTGTAGTCCCAGCTACTTGGGAGCCTGAGACAAGAGAATCACTTAAGCCCGAGAGTTTGAGGTTGCTGTGAGCTATGATGCCATAGCATTCAACCCCAGGACAACTGAGTGAGATACTATCTCAAAAAATAAAGTAAAATAAAATAAAATAAATCAAAAATTTAAAAAAAAAGGAAAGAAAAAGAAGAAAGCCCAAGAGAATGGTACTTAGGTTCAATGGAAGAGCTGCCCTGCTCTACCCAGAGAAGAAGCACACTTTGTGAGAAACAGTGAAAAGGAGCCTGAGTTGCTAGCACCTATTCTGTATGAATTCATGGCATTATGGCTATAAAAAATAAAAGGCTGTTAAAAAAAAAAAGATCTCTAATGTCACTTAGTACAAATATGAAGATAACAAAACAAATATGAATGAATAATACAACTAAAGGATAGATTTACATTTGTGTTCACCTCCATGTAATCTACATTAATAGGAACAATTCTTTAGTAAATTGTCCTGAATGGAGAAAAAACCATAAAATTTTATGGTTACAGGTACTATAAACACATGGCATAAATGTTCACAAAGATGGAGACTGCATGTTGAATGATTTACCATAATTCTGCTTACAAAGCAGACTGGTAGTAAAAGGTTTGGGATCAGAGGTTGCATGTGGCACAACTCCAGGAGGCACCATTCACAGCACAGATTATTTGAGTGGACTATACTGTATATAGCCTGTGCAAGTGAACTCAGGAGTCATACTTGGGCTCCCAGGTAAAACAGACCAGCTTTGGACATCATCACTGACACTAACATTGTAGTTGAGGGCAAATTACCTCTGGGAATCACAAATCTCTAAAATGAGAATGTCAATATCTATCTCAGAGGACAGTTACAAGGGTTTGATGATATAATAATAATTATTGGGCACTGTATCATGTGGTTTTTATAAGTACTACTTTATTTAATTCTAACACCACAATATCTGCCAATCAGTAAGCTTCCAACAAGTGTCAGTATTCCCAATCTCACTCTCAGCTCTTTCTTTATTAAACTCTAATACACCTAGAGTTGAGGTTGAAAAGCAAATAACCTAAAAAACAAGTAGTTCTACTTTTCATGGTCCAGAGAACTTTAGCACACTTATTATTCATGTGCAAAAGAAGCATATAACATTTGTCCTTTCTAAATATATCAAATAAAGGTAATAACTTATTTGGTAGACTTGGCTACAAGTTTATTTCCTTGAGAGTAAAACTGTATAACCAAAGGACAAAATGTTCCAAAGGCAACATTGAGAGTCATTTCCTGGTCTCAATTTTATACTTCTAATTTTGTAGCCCATTTCCCTTCACTACAACAATACCAACGAGGCTCCACTTGATTTGCCAGTTACACAAAACTACTTTAGACACTTGGGACCTTTCTCTGGGATATTTAAGCCCTCAAGAAAACATATTTAGGAGGTGTGCTGGAGAAATCCCTAGATGATAAGAAAATTAAAGACAAATTTCTGCTGATGATCTATAGTTCCTACTGTTTCTCTCCTACTGCAGTGAAAATATAAATGAAAATAATTCAGACTGAGTAATTTTTGTTCAGCTTCAGTGTGAAAGCAGACCAATCAGGAAATAATATAAACCTTAGTTTTGTCAGAATGCAAGGCATAGAATAACCAAAAATCCAATTTGGACATCTGAAAATTTATTTATTAATTTCAAATCAGCTCAGATACTCATTCTGTAATCTTTGATAAATCACCAAACGTTTGTGCTTCACTTTATAAACAGTAGCTGTTCTGATTATTCGTCTCTTTAACTCTATGAAGGAAGGACCAAAGAAACAAACTAAAGTCAACAATAGGAATTACCAACATTACTTTAAAATAAAAAGAGGAAGAAGAAGAATAGAAATCTATGAATCATACTGAAAAGTCAACTGATAAAAGACAATTTCACCAAATAATGAGATTATGGGCTGGGTTTTAATTTTTTTAGTGTCTGATTTTCTTTTTCTTTTTTTTTTTTTTTTTTTGAGACAGAGCCTCAAGCTGTCCCCCTGGGTAGAGTGCTGTGGCATCACAGCTCACAGCAACCTCCAACTCCTAGGC
>NW_003852409.1:25951002-25965247 GCF_000181295.1 Otolemur garnettii | reverse complement strand
CCTGTATCAGCCTCCCAAGTAGCTGGGACCACAGGCGCCCGCCACAATGCCTGGCTATTTTTTGGTTGCAGCTGTCATTGTTGTTTGGCAGGTCCAGGCTGGATTCAAACCCGCCATCTTAGGTGTATATGGCTGGCACCTTAGCCACTTGAGCCATAGGCGCCGAGCCTAGTGTCTGATTTTCTACATGGATCATGCATACATTATTTTTATGATTAAAGAAAACAAATTTAAAAGAAACAAATCTGCATTTGGGGGGGTCAAAGAAAAGCAAACAATCAATTATACGATATGAAATAGCCCTGACTCTTATGTTCTTTCAAGGTTTTAGACCTTATGTCATAGATTCACTTCAGACATTTTTAATTCTTCAAAGTTTTGCTCTACTGTTAACTACTCTATATAGCCCTTCTTTTTTTCATTCTCATGCAGTTCTGCTCATACCTATATTCTAGCATGTGATGACCTATATCATGACAATACATTTACTGATGTGCCTCTACCACCACCACTCTAACCCCTTTAAATAATCTTGAGTTCATAGTTCAATAATTTTGCTTGTTGAACAAAAGGTCTGCATTACAGAGGACAAGATTATTAGATTTTAAAACAAGTAATACCAGAAACCGAGTCAAAAGACTAGTTTAGGCACTACTCAGTGAGATGAAATGACTTCTGTTATTTGCTAGCTATTTTAATAAAGCTTGGCAACTTTCTTCCAACTAAAAAATATCAAATCAGTTTTTAGGAAGAAAATTATGAGAATTAAAGAGCTTAAAAATTGTCTATAACCTTTCTGCCTAAGAAACACTGGCTCATAAATATACCCCCCCACCAACATTTACAGAGTATCTTTGACTAAGAGCTAAGAAGAATTTATAGTCAGTAGGACAGAGAAAACACAACATGTTCTGATTTTATGAAAAGTTCTAAGATTATGACATATGTTGTCAAAATATTTTCTTAAGAAAAATGTCGGCTCGGCGCCTGTAGCTCAAGTGGCTAAGGCGCCAGCCACATACACCTAAGGTGGTGGGTTTGAATCCAGCCCGGGCCCACCGAACAGCAATGATGGCTGCAACCAAAAAATAGACAGGCGTTGTGGTGGGCACCTGTGGTCCCAGCTACTTGGGAGGCGGAGGCAGGAGACTCGCTTGAGCCCAGGAGTTGGAGGTTGCTATAAGCTATGCCACGGCACTCTACCAAGGGGGACAGCTTGAGGCTCTGTCTCAAAAAAAAAAGAAAGAAAAAAAAATGTCTGTGTTTTCTGGGGGCGATGCCTGTGACTCAAAGGAGTAGGGTGCCGGTCCTACTATATGCCAGAGGTGGCAGGTTCAAATTCAGCCCTAGCCAAAAACTGAAAAAAAGAAAAATGTCTGTGTTTTCTGTAACTACACTATCATATAACATTTGTCTTTAAAGGGTTTACCCAAAGCACTACCCACTTAAGAAGCCTTCCTTGACTATTCCCCCAAGCTAAGTTAGGTTTCCATTCTCTGTTCTACAGCATCCTTTGTTCACCTTTACCATAGCATTAACTTAACTACATTGATGTTAAAAATTATAAATG
Source organism: Otolemur garnettii (assembly GCF_000181295.1). Classification (NCBI taxonomy): domain Eukaryota; kingdom Metazoa; phylum Chordata; class Mammalia; order Primates; family Galagidae; genus Otolemur; species Otolemur garnettii. Next base: position 25,963,677 of record NW_003852409.1, on the reverse strand, counting down.
GCCACAAAATCTCCACAGCTCCTCCATCAACAGGTATAGGTATATACCAAACTCTTGAGTCTACACTGGCCTTGTGACTTGCTTTGAACAATGAAACATGGTATAATTTCTAAGCCTCTTCTTTAAGAGGACTTACTGATGTTACTCCTACCCTAAGACTGCCATGCTGTGAAGATGCCTATATTAAGAGGGAGGAGACCTAGCTATCCTAGTCAAGCCCTGGCCAACACACTAGATGAATGAAGGTGCATTAGCCCAAACAAGATTAGTAAAACCCATCCAGTCGATCCATAAAATAATAGTTTTTTTAAACTACTGAGCTTGAGGTAATGCGTTGCAAAGACTAGTATAAACTACGATAAGATATATATATATATATATATATATATATATATATACATATCTAATTCTAATGCCTGAGTTCCAGTGGGATTCAATCTTGCTGGGGTTTGCTGACTTGCTCATAGTGAATAGTCCTTTGTATACATCTATACATTTTGGATTGCGTGCTTTTCTTCCTCGGGGTTACCTATCGGAATACCACGTAGCCTGGGTAACAAGTATGTTCCTCCAGAGTAGTTTTGCAATTGCTCCTATAAAGTGTCCCAAGATTATTACTAACCAAAGAATATGTAGATGGTGTTAAACTCAAACTCTAAACAAACATGAATGCAAACCAATGGGCACAAATTCTTGATATGACTCCCCTCCAAACCAGTGTCCAAGTTATGAAATACAAGCTTCCTTATTTTCTTCCTGTAACTGTAGGCAGATTCTATCCTCCTCCCCCAATCCTCTCAGTTCCAATGCATATTTCTCTCAAACTCCAGTCCTTATCTCTTGTTCAACTTAGCTTTCAAAACCCAAGCGCCATCATTACAAAGAACAGCAAATACCCCAGTGCTGCCCCAATGTCAGTTCTTAAGTATAGCTTCCAGCTTTCAGGTTATTGTTTTTGTTGCTTGAAGATCTGCACCACTTTTCTTGTGAATACAGCTAAGCAATTAAAAGGATTTTTGTTATGTTTCATCCAGTTTTACGAGTTATTTTATATGTTAAAACATTGGGACATTTTGAGGCTAAGTGATCATATTAACAAAAATTAAAGCTCTTATTTTTTGGCAAATTACTAGTTGTCCAATAAGCTTTCAATAAAACACTCAATTGGAACTTTTGAGACGGAATAGTGACAGAGGGACAGGGTCTTGCTATGCAGTGACTATTCACAAGTGTGATCACTGGGCACTGCAGCCTCAAACTCTTCATCTCAAGTCAACTTTCTGCCTCAGCCTCCCAAGTAGCTGGGACTGCAGACACAAGCTATTGAACCTTGCTCATAGTTCTACTTTTATGTGTATGTACCAAGCACAAATTTTAGCAGCAACACGAAAATACAGAAAAACCCTGGAAACCCTGGAAATTTATTAAATTTCATAATATGTCACACTTAAATGGCAAAAAAAAATGCTCTACAAATCTTTGGTTCTTTTAAAAATCATTTTGTTTATCCCTTTACTAAGAGCTGAGGTTTCAAAAAGAGTGAGCACCATTAAGCAAGACATCTCCAGTATAATAAACTTTTATACCTTCCCTGATGAGATCTACAAATTTAACAGTAATTTTATTATTTCTTCATTTAACAGTTCTAGATACAAAAACCCATATAACGAAAGATGTACTAAAATTCCATGAAAGTACACAGAAGAAACATTTTAAATCAGAAGAACATGTTCTTCAATTTCCTTGTCTATGATACACATCATGTATCACCTAACCATGGCGATACATTCTGAGAAATGTGTCAGTACGTGACTTCATCATTGTGTGAAAATATTTACACAAACCTAGATTGTACAGCCTACTATACACCTAGGCTAGTCTAGTGCTCTTAATTTACAAACCTATAGAACACGTTACTGTACTAAATACTATAAGCAACTGAACACAATGTTAAATATTTGTGTATTTAAACATGTCTAAACATGGAAAAGGTACACGAAACACACGGTATTATAATCTTACAGGGCCACCATTGTTTATGTGGTTCTTCATTGACTGAAATGTTATTCAGTGCATAACTGTAGAAGTTTCTCTTTCTGGTAAACAAGATAAATAAGACCAAAAAAAAAAGTTCTCTAGAAGACCCCAGGAGACCGTCCCATGTACTACACGTGGGTCATCAAATTAGAAACAAGAAGAGTAAGTCAAAAATACTTCAGAAGTTTACACGAAATTTTTCAAATGTTAGAAATTCAAAGGGAGAGAAAGCTAATATATTTGTATCTATATGCTATCTTACTTCCCTACAGAAACTATTCCTAAACTAACTCTTCTACTTATGCACAGGAAACCCTCTTCCCTAATCAAAGATTTCGTTCTGCTGGGCCCAGTGGCTCAGGCCTCTAATCCCAACATTCTGGGAGGCTGAGGTGGGTAGATTGCCTGAGCTTACAGTTTCAAGACCAGCCTGAGCCAGAGCGAGACCTTGTCTCTAAAAATAGCCGGGCGTTGTGGCAGGTGCCTTGTAGTCCCAGCTACTGGGAGGCTGAGGCAAGAGAATCACTTGAACCCGAGTTTTGAGGTTGCTGTGAGCTATAATGCCACAGCACCCTACTAAGGGTGACAAAGAGAGACCCTGTCTTAAAAAAAAAAAAAAAAAGGATTTTAATTCTGTTTTACTGTTAATGTATCTCTTTACAGAATAATTCCTATCAATATATAAATGAACTAAATCACTGACTGGAATCCATATCCCCCCTCCAGCTACCACTGAATTTTCTCTGCTCTCCTTTCATAATAAAAGTTCTTCAAAGAGTTGTCCATATTGCCATTTCCTTCTCACTTCCCACAGACCCATATTAATCCTGGTAATGCTTCAATCTCTCCCAAAACAAAAACCAAAACCACCATTCTTTTTGTGTGTGTGTCAGTGAGACAGAGTCTCAAGCAGTCATCCTGGGTAGAGTGCTGTTGCCTCATAGCTCATAGCAAACTCAAACTCTTGGGTTAAACAATACTCTTCCCTCAGCCTCCCAAGTAGCTGGGACTACAGGTGCCTGCTGCAATGCCCAGCTATTTTTTTTATTGCACTCGTCATTGTTGTTTAGCTGGCCCAGGCCAGGTTCAAACCTGCCAGCCTCTGTGTATGTGGCTAGTGCCGTTAACAATAAGCTACACTGAGCTTCTTATTGTGATTTTGATTTGTATTTCCCTGATGCTGAGCATTTTTTCATATGCTTGTTCGCTACTAGTCTATCTTCTGAAAAGTTACTGTCCATGTCTTTTGCCCACTTTTTAATGGGGTTATTTCTTGCTGATTTGCCCAAATTCTTTGTAGATTCTAATGATCAGACCTTTATCAGATGTATAGTATGCAAACGTTCTCCCATTCTGTAGGCTGTCTATTTAATCTAATGATTGTTTCCTTGCCTGTGCAGAAGCTTTTTAATTTAATCAAGACTCGGTTATTTATTTATTGTTGCTATGATTGCTTTTGGGATCTTATTCATAAATTCTTTGCCTAGGCCAATGTCTAAGTGTTTTCCCCAAATTTTCTTCTAGAATTCTTACGGTTTCATGTCTTAGGTTTAAGTCCATTATCTATCTTGAATTAATTAATTCTCATTAGTGGTGAGAGGTGTGGATCCTGTTTCAGTCTTCTCCATGTGCCTATCCAATTTTCCCAGCACCATTTCTTTCCCACAGTGTATGTTTTGTTTGCTTTGTCAAACAACAGATGGCAATGATGAGGAAGGTTTTATATCTGGGTTCTCTGGTCTACATCTCTGTTCTTGTGCCAGTGTCATGCTGTTTTGTAGCAATCTGGATGGAGCTAGAGACTAAGTCAAGTACCACAAGAATGAAAAACCAAACATCACACATATTCATTATTGGAACTAATTGGCCAACACTTATATGCACATATGGAAATAACAATTGAGATTTGTTTTAACCACTGATGGTCTCTTCCCAACTTATACCTTTTCATCATTTTCTCAAACTAGCAGGTCTATAATTAAGTATCCAATTTATCTACCAATCTCCTAATTAACTTTTACCATAACCTTTACTGTTTTTGACAGTAATATTAAGCTTAAATTTATTTATACTTTGTTGTAAACGAAGCCCATGCCTTTGTGAAGAGATCAGAAGCTATATGTTTTATGGCCAGCTTTTCCCCACAGGCACAATCTCTAAGCCATGGTTTTGGAACTAGAAGTAGGGACAATGGCACATTTCTCATCAAGTGACATTCCAGCTTTGGTTGCTATGCCCAAAATAGAGCCTCCATCCAAAAGCAGGGGCTTGGCAGAATAAGAGAACCCCCACTTTTTAGTCGTATGTGACCAGCAGTAGGCAGCTGCAGGGAGGATGAGAAATGCTATGTTCTCTCCTTCCTCCAGAAGATAGCCCAAACTGGGAGCTGGGGGAGAGGGAGAGGGAGTCTTGTCTTCTTGGCTGTACCAATCTGGAATGGAGTGATTATCTCACTCAGTTGTGACAGAGGAAGGAAGGAGTGGGTCTTGGTACAAATAATATATTCTTGCTGCTCTTACCAAATTTTATTAAATTACCTTGGAATGTTTCTTCATTTGCTATTTATTTCCTTCAGAACACTTCCAGAGACCTTAAATGTTTTAATAATTGTCACCAGATTTGCTAGGGAATAGGGTTAGATCATGTTCCTATTCAACCCTCTCTAAAAATTCCCTTCACATTTTTTATAAGGTCTAAGGTACCTACTAAGCTCCAGAGTGTTCTACATGATCCAGCTCCTGCCCATCGCTGGATCTCAACTCTTTTTTTTTTTTTGAGACGGAGCCTCAAGCTATCCCCCTGGGTAGAGTGCCATGGCATCACGCTCACAGCAACCTCCAACTCCTGGGCTCAAGCGAGTCTCCTGCCTCAGCCTCCCAAGTAGCTAGGACTACAGGCACCCACCACAACGCCTGGCCATTTTTTGGTTGCATCCATCATTGTTGTTTGGCGGGCCCAGGCTGGGGATTCGAACCCGCCACCTTAGGTGTATGTGGCTGGCGCCTTAGCCGCTTGAGCCACAGGCGCCGAGCCTGGATCTCAACTCTTAACAGTTTCTACTTTCTTCACTCTGTTCAAATCTCTACCCTAATAAGGGTTAAGTTCCTCAGCTCTTCGTATTTATTCTTCCCTCCTGGTTGCTCTTTCCTCAGATTTCTCTATGCCCTTCTTCCTCTTTTCATTCGGATCTTACCTCCAATGTCATGTCAAGACCTTCTAAAATAGCACCGGTTCTTTATTTACCTTTTTAGTTTTACTGTTTTCTTCCCTGAAGACAATGTCTTACTCTGCTACCCAGGCTGGAGTGCAGTGGCATGATCAGAGCTCACTGCAACCTTACACTCCACAGATCAAGTGATCCTCCTAGCTCAGCTTCCCAAGGAGCAAGGACTACAGGCATTTACCACCATGCCCAGCTATTTTTAAAAAATTTATAAAGGGCCGGGCCTAGTGGCCCATGCTTGTAATCCTAGCACTCTTGGAGGCCAAGACAGGTAGATACCTGAGATCAGGAATTTGAGACCAGCCTAAGCAAAGCAATCCCATCTCTACTAAAAATAGAAAAACTAGCTGGGCTTTTTTGGCAGGTGCCTGTAGTCCCAGCTACTCAGGAGGCTGAGACAAGAGGTTTGCTTGAGCCTAAGAGTTTGAGGTTGCTGTGACCTATGACATTACAGCACTCAACCACAAGATGACTGAGACTCTGACTGAGAGAAAAAAAAAAAAAAAATTATAAAGATGGGGTTTCTCTGAATTGTCCACACTGGTCTCAAACTCCTGGCCTTAAGTGATCCTCATTCTTTGGTCTCCCAAAGTGCTAGGGTTACAAAAGTAAGCCATAGCACTCAGCCAGTTTTACAGCTTTTTTTTGTTTTGTTTTTTTTTTTTGAGACAGAGCCTCAAGCTGTCACCCTGAATAGAATGCCATGGCATCACAGTTCACAGCAACCTCCAACTCCTGGGCTCAAGTGATTCTCCTGCCTCTGTCTCTCATGCGCCTGCCACAACACCCAGCTATTTTTCGGTTGTAGCCATCATTGTTGTTTGGCGGGTCTGGGCTGGATTCAAACCTGCCAGCTCAGGTGTACATGGCTGGCACCTTAGCTGCCTGAGCCACAGGCACCGAGCTCAGTTTTACTGTTTTTTATTTATTCCTCTAGATATTTATGAATGAGAGTAAGAGTTTTCAAACCTTTGACAAAAATCTTTAAAGGTCAAGGAACAATCATGATATTGTTCACTTTTTATCCATATGTCCTGATTTTTCTTCACAGAACCTGAATTTACTAAACATATTTATTATGTGCTTATGAGTCTATTTCTTCAGTACAATAAAAGGGGTAGGGATTTTGCCTTGTATGGTTTACCATTGTATCCCTGGTGCCTAAACTAGTAACTGGCACATAGTTGTTACTTAATAAATGTTAGTTGAATGAATAGACTGCAAACAGGAATTGAAATATTTTTAAATATCTGTTTTTATTTGTATCTGTAAAGAGCAAAATAACAGAATATGGGAAAAGAAGTAATAGTTGTTATGTTGGCTGAGAGAAGACAAAAAGGAGTGGTCAACAGCAAAGTATTCAAAGTTCTGTTTCAATAATCCCAACCTATGTTTATAAATAGCATTGCTGACCTGCAAGTGCCCTTACACTACACACACCAGGAACAAAGAAACAAGCATCTCTAATTCAATGGAAAAGTGAAAAAAATACTAAAATGACAAATTTTTATACTATAAAATTTTGACATTTAGGGGTATTAAAAACTTTAAGAAACTAATCAAAGGTCAAATACAAATTTCTAAGTATAAATAAAATTCCTTAATATTAAAGAAAACAAAACACAAGAAAAACTCCACAGTTAACCACCTCCCAACATTGACCACCTCAAGTTAACCTAATTTTCATAAACTAGACATGCACCATGTGTATGTATCAGTATGGCAGGCCTAGTTCCTTATGTTGACCAGTTTGTTACAGTCCCTTGGGTGGTCAACTTATAGAGGGTCTACAGTATATTATGTCCTTTTCTTTTTAAGGCCAAATTTTGCAAAAGGCTTAGCAAAGCTAAGCAAAACAAAGTTAGGTTATACAGTTTTACCTTGAGTCCTGTTTTCTCATCATCACTTCCATTATTTGTAGATGGTGTCTCATCTCCTTGCCTGGAAACCAAGACAAAATCTTCACTATTAAGAGTAGATACTGAGTCTGAAGAGACACTGATTTTTCCAACAGAAGCTTTGTCATCCATAACTCAAGAATGAAGCTCAACTCATGAATGATTAAATATTTTTAAATGCCTGAAAAACAAAAACCATAAAGATACTCATATAGAATGCCAGATATTCAATTATGCTCTAAATTTTACAAAGCATATATGAAAAACTTTTTAAAAAACACTTCCTAAAATTTTACCCAGGACTTTCACAATTTTCAGTTTAAGCTTATTAATCAAGATAGTTTATGCTTTTCAGGGCTAAGATATTTCAGATTTCAAAAAGATAAATAAAACATATTCCCTTCAGAATAACCCTACTTACCTACAGTGATTTCTTCCGCATATGTCGCAACTCTATTTTTGGCCTCCAAAAATAATGAAGTACTAAACTTCTGTTTTCTACCCTTTAATTTCTAAAGCTGTACACATAAATAAAATTGAAAGCACTTAGTTATTATGAAAGCACAATAACTAAGGTTTTCCTAGCACTTACTGATGCTTAAACTTAAAACATTATCACATTTTTAACAAACAAATGTTCACATTAACACTCAAAAGAGATAAAGTCAAGGTACATAATTTAAGCATAAGTTATAGAGCTGCATAATACTTCACAAGAAACTAGAACTCTATTAAACACTCAATTTTCCCACAACACAGCTTCTTAGAATCAACTCAATATGAACATTACTCAACAAAAGAGTTTCATGTCAAAAATTCTCAGCAAAAACTAAAAAGATGTGTCACTTACAAAAAATCATTCAATTATTTATTGACTTGCGGAATAAAGCTCAAATTCATATACCACTTTAAAACTTAGTTCTGCATCCTTTGTGGCAATGCTTCATTTGGCTGTCAAAACATCAAAAGAGCACTACATTATAGTCAGTGTTTTAACCAACTAACAAAAGTAGCTACAGCTGTTAGTATTCACCCTCGACTGCTGAATTTGACTGGCTTAAAAAAAAAAAAAAGTAGCTACAGCTCCATGATTGTTTACTCAAAGAGAAAAATTTCTGAAAATCTGTTTAATTTCTCTAATTGAGAACTCCTGATTTATGCTTTGGCTTTTTTAACTGAATATATTATTTACTGAACATATAACAAATGTCAAGCATTATTTTCACCTTGAAAGCTAACATATATGATACCTGGCAACAGGAATTACACAATCTGTGAGTAGTATAGTTGGAGGGAAAAGTTAAAAATTATCAACATTGTCAAACAGATAAGAAAACAGCAGTCTTAAGTAAGGTAATTCCAGTTAAAGGCAGAGCTAAAACTAGAACCTTGGACTCTGCTTTTTATTTAAATTAATTCCCCTGCTTAAAGGCTAAGCCAGGTTTGCATTTTATAAGACCAAATCTAAATACTTAACACTTCAGAATGTACTTTTGAAAAATTAAAAGAAAAATGCTTTAATTACTTCATTTAATGAATACTTATATTTACTGCCTAGTGTATAAATATGAGCACACTATGATAAAAGAAATTAAATTCTTGCCCAAAAGGACTAACAGATACAGACTGAAGGTAAAGACACGTAGGGGAACACACTGGGAGAGGGGCTAACTTAGACTTCTGCAAAGGATATATACTTTAATAACTCTAGGTATTTGCCCTCACAGGATCCTCTTCCTGTGGTGCGTCCGTATTTGATCAACTCCAACTCATCATTCATCTACTCATATCTTCTCAGTCCACTTGCCCAATCTCACTTCACAGTCAAATGAACTGTTTCCCTTTAATTTGTTCCCATGGCATTTACCTTTGACTTTTTTTTTTACAGTATCTATTGTTATTTTAATAATTTGATGGTGAGTGCCCCCTTAATTATCACATCTATATTTCACAGATGAGGAAAGGCTCAGAGAGATGGTATAACTTGAAGATAATGTGGTTAGAGGCAAAGCTAAAAATTAAACCCAGTTATCTATCACTCCAAAGGCTGTGTTCTTCCCATTAGATTATGATGCCTTTGTAATGCCACAAATTTGGGCTTTGTCCCAAAACATTCAACATTGGGTGAAGGCATCTTTCTTCTTTTAGAACTTGCACTTTAAGAGAGGTTGTCATGCTTAATCTATTAAATCTTTTCTCTATCTTTTAAAATGTGGTTAAGAGTAGGACAGCAAAGGGTCTGTGAAAATGTTCTAAAGCTGTATCTCAGAGAAACTGACAACTTTGCATAATACTTTGGACTCAAAAATAATATACTTTGGAATTCATACTATGGAATTGAGAAGATCTGACAGGCTCAAACTTCCACCTATTTTCTTTGAGAAGGTGATAGGAAAATACACTGTATAAGATACTTTATTGTTTGTTTTGGCAACTGAAAGTAACTGAATCACTCAGCAGGAATGAGGTTTATCAAAACACTATGTAGTACAGGAAAATTCACACAATACTTCTTTTCTCCAGCCTCCATGGAGGGGAGCCCACAAGCTCCGCATGCTCTGGATAAGAAAACCCCTTTCCCAGCCTCAACCATGAAGAGATACCCCAGAATCTGGTGTACTTGTGGATATATTCTAGACATTCATAACTTCTGTCCCAAGACTGTAAGCACTAATTTTGTTTTTAATTCCTACTTACATCAGTTACCACAAAAAGTCGTATATTCTAATTCTTCATCCTTCACACTGTGATTCTAATTCACATGGACAATAAAAAAAAAAAAATCTCCCCCCAAAATACTCTAAATGCAATCAGTATAACCTAATTCTTTGTGCCCTCAATGAATCCCAAACACTAAAAAAGAAAATAAAAATTTAAACAAAATAAAAAAAGGAAATAAATGCATTTGTGAAAGAGCTGTAATAATCATACAGTACTCAAATACCCAAAAGAAAATTTAAAAATGGCTGCGGTGGCTCCATAGCACCTGTAACCACTTGACACACTTTATATTTTAGTAATTTGTTAAGTTATCATGTAAACTAGAACCTATACTTCATGAGGGCAAGATCTTTTGTTTTATTCACTGATACACCCCTCGCAACTAAACAATGCTGAGTTATTTATTAAAGTAGGGAAAACCAAGTAAAGACGAAAAAGAGCAAGAACCATTCACCTTTTATAAACTGACAATTAGAAGAGTAAGTCATATTTGTTACTGTGAAGCACATAAGCAGGAATTAAGAAAAACCCAAGTTAGAATACTGGCTCTACTTCTGACTAATAGTATAAGCCTGTCACATTTAGCCTTGGTTCCCATAAGAGAAAATATTAAATCTATCTATCTCATAGAGATATTACAAAAATTACTAAGGACTGTATCTATAAACCATTTAACAATACATATAGAACATTATAAACACCAAATAATTATAGCTTTTCAAAAACTAACTTCCAATTCAAATTAACAGATATTAACTGATTTATACTATGTCAAAATAAATAAATGCAAAAGAATATTTTCCTTTTCTTTACCTTATGTATAATACAAAGGAATAAAACTGCCTCATCTCTGTATAATACAAAGGAATAAAATGTATACATTCTTTATCTCATTTTATCATTCTAATAATTCAGTCCTTATTTTTATAGAAGTGATGAGCCTAGAACTACTGATTTTCAACTGATGTGCTGTAAAATTTTTAAAGATTAATTATTTTTGAAAGAAGTTGAAGCACAGTATGTTCATTTCTTTTTTTACTCTTTTTTTTAAAATCAACATAATTTAAGTGTGCTACAGAAGTTTAACTAGAGGTTCAAGCCAAGAGATTAAAAAAAAGGTTGAAAACCCTGGCCTACCCTCGTAACATCCAATTACCAATAGGGCCAGTTTGATGAGTGCATGTTCAGGGTGTTTTTTCTTCTCTGCATCATTTTTAACAAAGTCAAGTCACTTGACATGATAGATAATTCATTTATGTAGCCTCCTACAATCAACACAATCAAAAGTTCAATTACTCACTGTTTTTACTACATCTACTCTTTCATCGTTTTTATTCTTACACATAAAAGTTCAGAGATATTTTTTGCAAATTAGTCTCATGATACCAAAACTCTATATACTTTTTGCCCAAAATGACTAATCTGTGCCTTGAGTCACAATTTTATGTTGCAAGGAATATTAACATAAAATGCATCTTAACAATACTGACTAAAGAATTACATTATTTCTCAATCTCATCTTAAACACTTTAGATCCAGCTAATGGAGAATGAAATGGAAAAAACTGGCCAAGATAAAGACTCTTTTTGACAGTCTTTCAAAAGCAGTTGGCCCGTGGATAATCAATATTTATTTTCATTGAAACTTTTTTTTAAAGATAGTATAATCAGATATTTGTCTTGGTTGTAGTTACTAACACCACTTTGTGCAGTAACATAAACAGTGAACTTGCAGTGGCATGGATTTGCCAAGGTGCAATTAGCAGAATCAAAAACTAACTCTAAGTGACACACCTAGCTTAATAAGAGGTGTGAGTGACACTCTTAATTGAACTTGACATGCGTGCTAGTGAACAGACACTAGTCCACAGCTTGGTTCACCTTCATTTCCTTGGTTTTTTTTGAGACATGCTTCTTAAAGAAATAGTATTAATTTAGTGGGACTCCCCACTTTCACTGAGAAGTCAGTCCCTCTCAAAAATATGGCCTTTACTTCTCACCAACCTTCACTGAATCACTTCTTTAAAAACCAACAGTAACACAATTTTCAAAACTCAATTCTCTCAGCCCTCATCTTATTTCTTCCAGCTAAAATAATGAAAATAATGCCCATTTCCTTGTTCTCAAAACCAATTCCATGTGTTCAAAACCAAACCATGTAACCCCCTCATGTCAGCATATTCCTTCTAGGTTCTCTAGGATAACAAGCACAGATTCTAGATAGATAGACAGATATAGAGGGACAGATCCTTGACTCCTTTTCTTATTTTCCCTTGGAACTCTAATGGATTTTAGTTCCAAACATACCCCAAATCTATTCATTGTTTACCATCCCTCATGTTACCAACTTGTATTTTATTCTCTTTCAACTCAACTACAACAAAAGTCTTCTGTTCTAGGCCTCCTAAGATCACTGATTATCTAGCCCCCATAGTTAATCTTTAAAATTTAGATTTAAGAATATCCCAACCCTTCCCCCTTTCTCAAAACCTTTACTTGCTTCTGACTAAAAAACAATAAAATCCAAATTCCTTATATCAGCTGTTCTTAAGCTGTGGTTGAGACCCACAGGAACTGTATTAAAAGGCTGCGGCAGGCTCGGTGCCTGTGGCTAAGGCACTAGCCACATACACCTAAGGTGGCAGGTTCAAATCCAGCCCAGGCCTGCCAAGCAACAATGATGGCTGCAACCAAAAAATAGCCGGGCATTGTGGTGGGCGCCTGTGGTCCCAGCTACTTGGGAGGCTGATACAGGAGACTCGCTTGAGCCCAGGAATTGCAGGTTGCTGTGAGCTGT
>NW_003852409.1:25946995-25949019 GCF_000181295.1 Otolemur garnettii | reverse complement strand
TTTTTTTTTTTTTCCAGACTCTGAACTTTGTTTCCCTGCACTAGTTTTTACATGAATTTCTCAGAGCCTGTCCTGGGAAAGGGTGGGACAAATCTAACAAAACTCAATGAAATACCATCCCTTCTTTATAAAAATAAATTCCTTTCCACCACTACCAAGTGCTAAATAATAGAGGTCTTTGTTTTAAGTCTGACTCTTATTTAGGGGCTGTTTCTTTGAATTATTTTAGTGAGCTAAGAGAACCATAATAATAAAAACTTTCCGAAAAAGCAACCAAAACGTAATCATCTTGAGCCTACTTGCACTTAAAGGCAAGAAAAAGCAGCTTACCTGAAATTCCCTCTTAGGCAAATTTTAATCTACCATGCCTGTAACAATTTACTAATTCAAATTATTAATGATTTGTAGTTCAATTCTAAGATGAACTAAAAAAAATAATAGAATTAAAGTATGAATTTGAAAGACTAAAGTTTGAAAATAATTTTTATAAGTTGTAATCTTTTTGCATTGTGTTTAAAGATAAATAACATAAATGTTACCATCTTAGCCATTTTTCAGCATACAGTTCTGTGTCATTAAGTACATTCATAGTGTTGTGCAACCATTACTAGAACTTTTTTCCCCAAGTGAAACTCTGTACTCATTAACACTAACTCTCCATTCTCTTCCAACCCCCACCCTGGCAACTACGATTCTACTTTTTTGTCTCTATATATTTGACTACTCTGAGTATCTAATATGAGCCATGGAATTATACATTTGTCCCTTTGTAACTGGCTTACTTCATTTAGTATGTCTTCAAGGTTAGTCACCTTGTCAGATTTTCTTCCTTGTTAAGGCTGAGTAATATTCCACTATACACATAACACATTTTGCTTATTCATTCATCCTTCAGTAAGTTTTTAAAGCCTGATTGTAACTTTATAGAATCTTCAGATAAATTTACAAAATCAACACAGCAGAGCATCTATAGAAGAGAGCCAATGTTTTCAGAATTATTGCTCAGTTTCTCTTTTTTTTTTTTTTGGAGATAGAGTCTTGCTCTGTTGACTGGATTAAAGTGCAGTGTGTCCTTGCAGCTCAAATTTCTGGGCTCAAGCAATCCTCCTGCCTCAGACTCCCTAGTAGCTGGACTACAGATGCCTTGCCAACTTTGCCATTTTTCTAGCTCAAGCAATTCTTCTGCTGTGGGCTCCCAAAGGGCTAGGATTACAGGTGTGAGCTACTGCATCCAGACAGTAGTCAAGTTTTATCAGAAAAGTTTTAAAATTTAACGATCTAAGAAAAATAAAAGACTGGGAGTTGAACTCCTGTTTCCTTTTTTCATTTGACTTTCTGTACAGTTTTGTAGCTTCGGTTATATAAAATCAGAGGACTGAACTCTTTCTATTCTTTTGTGTATGTGAGTATCCAGGAAAGAGAGAAAAATTATCAGGTGCTTTCTAGTACAATTTCTTCAGGTAGGCACAAGTAGCTTGATTTTTACAAATGAGAAACTGGGTCTCAGAGTGAGTAAGTAGCTTACTTTCAGTCATATACTAACTAAGTGCAAGACTTGGGATATCAATGTCTTTCTGATCCCCAAATGGGTATCTACCCACTATACCATGATACTTCTAATGAAAGGTACAAGAGGTAAGAAGAAGAGATGAAATGCACGTAGAACTACTCATTTAACTCTACTCATCTGACTGCGATTATAACACCTGAAAATGTAAAAACCCATAAATGATTTTCTCATGTTTCTGTACATAATTCAGCAAATAGCACTTTAAGTTTTTTCAGAACTCTAGGTATTCTGGCTATATGCCACTTCAACACATTATCTCTGAAACTAAATATTTGAGTTGTTATTTGGATGCCATTTCCACAACAGAAACTACCCCTGGGAACACATGGGAAGTTAGCTTAATGTTACTGTACTTCTTATTCCAAGATCATATATATCTGACCTTGCAATTATAGATAAAAAGAACTTCGTCTTTACTTTTCCTGAACAGATTTCTTTTTTTTTTTTTTTTTTT
>NW_003852409.1:25939033-25946714 GCF_000181295.1 Otolemur garnettii | reverse complement strand
GTTAGCATTTTATAAATATAAACATATGAATATTTTTAGGCAATGCAGAGTTGTTCAAAGATCCTTCCTCCTTTTAGTCAATATACTTTCTTCTCATCCATAATTAGAAAATCAATCATTTCACTTATTATGTTTGTATTACTCACTCCTCCTTAATCTATGTGAATTAGACAATTCTATGTGAATGAGAATGATTAGCAAGCAAATCATTCAATATGTGACCAAAATCCTTACAAGGTAAATGAAGAAAACACAGTTTTTCTTTTCCATAACTTCTGCTTGATTTTCAAGCGAGTGTGTGCAGGCAAACCACAAATGTTTGGCAAAAGACACATGTATTTTCTGCACCTTCTGATATGAGAAGGTCCTGGCCATAGTTATATAGGGATGAAGGGACATTTGGTCTGTCTTAGAAAGGATGAGCAGTCAATAAGCATTTACAGACTACTGTAATAGGCACTATGTAAGAAGACATAAAATTTACAAATATTTTAATTAAGTTCCAAAACTGTTTTTAAAACTATGTGAAAGATCTTTGCTTATAACCAAAGATAAGAAACTTAAAAAAAAAAAAAAAGACTTCTACCAGAGAATTTTAATGTAAGCATTTAAAGTTAGAAAGAAATCAAATTTTTCCTGATCACAAAGAATTCAACAGGTAACTATAATAAGGATATAATCATTTCTCTTCTGCAGATATATCACAGGTCTAGCCATAGAAAATCATGTATCTGGCTCGACGCCTGTGGCTCAAGCGGCTAAGGTGCCAGCCACATACACCTAAGGTGGCGGGTTCAAATCCCCAGCCCGGGCCCGCCAAACAACATGATGGCTGCAACCAAAAAAAAGGCCCAGGCGTTGTGCCGGCGCCTGTAGTCCCAGCTACTTGGGAGGCTGAGGCAGGAGACTCACTTGAGCCCAGGAGTTGGGAGGTTGCTGTGAGCGTGATGCCATGGCACTCTACCCAGGGGGGTAGCTTGAGGCTCCGTCTCAAAAAAAAAAAAAAAAAAGAAAATCATGTATCAGAAGATTTATGTGACATATTCCTACTCTTGAGTTTATCAGCATACCTTCAAGTGCACAAGAGTTTATTACCTCTACAATAAAAATATTAAAATGATTAACACAAAGCACTTTCCATTATTATACAAATGCTCAATTTAGCCTTCAATATTGTCGCCTATTACTCTGATGATATTTAATGTATGTACCCAAGGAAAGATTCTGTACATCAATTCCTTTAACTGATACAAAAGTCATCCTCAGAAAAAGGAAAACAAGATTATAACCACAAGTTGTTGGTTATAATTACCAAAATGTATAAGGAAAAATGGGAAAGAAAAAACCCTTAAAACATCCAAATTATTGCTTTGAGCTAAATAATATTATGCTAAACCTGTCCCATAAATTCATTTGTTAATGCACCTTAAGAAATGCAGATTTTAATACAGAGAAAAACTTATCACCACAAATATTTACAGATAACAAAGAATAGTGATTTGTAACACAAACACTGCTGTAACCTTAACTAGAAATATATAACAACTATTCATGACGTCTTGGAGAGGTGCAAACCCCCAAATATGGCAGCACTGCTATACAATTAAGAATATATATTTCTCATGTTTTAGAGCTAAGATGATATATACTATTTAATGTCAAGTATGAACTTAAACAGTTTTAGGGCTGTATTTTACTCTTTAGTGATCAGCAAAAGAGATATTTTTGAGAAAAGTTAGTCTTTATTGAGCTCTACCCCAGGAGAAAAAATAATTTTTGAAATATTCTTACTGATGACTACACCTCAGTGGACTTACAAAGAGAAGGGAAATTTCCAGTCCAAATTCTATAACATGTTCATGACTTGCACACTTCCATATTTGGTCAGTCTTTGCACATGAAGAGAAATAAGGCTAGTAGGATCAAAACGAATCATCCTAAGTATAAATGTCTATTCAATAGTTTTTGCTTACAAGTTTTCTGACAAATAAAGATGCCAGGATCAACACAAAACTGAAAGGGCAGGGAACAGTGGGGATGACTAGATAATTTTGCTGAAAAAGCAGCAGCTGGCTCGGCGCCTATAGCTCAACCGGCTAAGGCGCCAGCCACGTACACCTAAGGTGGCGGGTTCGAATCCCCAGCCCGGACCCGCCAAAACAATGACGGCTGCAACCAAAAAATAGCCGGGCGTTGTGGCGGGCGCCTGTGGTCCCAGCTACTTGGGAGGCTGAGGCAGGAGACTCGCTTGAGCCCAGGAGTTGGAGGTTGCTGTGAGCTGTAATGCCACGGCACTCTGCCCAGGGGGACAGCTTGAGGCTCTGTCTCAAAAAAAAGATACTCAACAGTATTTTTATGAGCTTATTATTTTTTGAAGCATGTATCTAAAGTTTATTTGCTAAAATAATTAATAGGAGATGATGAGACATTCATAGGTGTTTTTTTTTTTTTAACGAGAAGCACTGAATAAAAAATGATTTCTTTAAAATAATCTAGGCTGTAAAGTGCAATTATGTTATGGGAAAAATCATGTCCCCTCATGTATGTAACTTATGTTCTTCTTTCAATATGCAGTAGAAAAGGTAGGTCACAGGTGTCTTCAGTTTTAGAGTTCCATTTTAATCCTGGGTAAACTGCTAAGAAAATTACATGCCAAAAATGCCAAAAGGCATATAGCTGAAGGCCCAACTTTCCAGACAAATGTATACCTTATTAATGTCAATGAGTTAAATGTAAATTGAATTACAATACTGAAAGAAGTGTATCACAACACTTCATAATAATTCATTTTAATCATGAGTTTAATACTTTGTATTACAGTTATATGTGAATTTTAAATGTTACTAATACATACAAATCCATCATAAATTCAAATCTTTTTTTTGAGACAGAGGCTCAAGTTGTCGCCTTGGGTACAGTAGTGTGGCGTCACAACTCACAGCAACCTCAAACTCTTGGGCTTAAGTGATTCTCTTGCCTCAGCCTCCCAAGTAGCTGGGACTACAGGTGCCCGCACAACACATGGCTATTTTTTGGTTGTAGTTGTCATTGTTTGGAAGGCCCAAGCGGGATTCAAACCCACTAGCTCCAGTGTATGTGGCGGATGCCCTAGCTGATGAGCTACAGGCCCCAAGCATTAATAGATTCAAATCTTATTAATACAAACTAAAGTCTACAAAGGAAACTTACAAAGATCTCTCTCCTCTATTCATTCTCAGTTTTTATAAATAAGTTCTACTTTAAAGTTTTCACTATTTAAAAAAAAAGCACTATATACATACTTGAATTAAGGCAATAGTTCCTTCATTAAAAAAAAAAAAGTTGGATGCGCACTTCCTTAGTACCTAAGCTTTTTTCTCAACTTTTCAAACATCAGTTTAATGACAAATAGTTCCATTCACCCTTCATTGTTCTAGTCTTCCTAAATAAACAAAGCAGCTGGAAACACACACACACTCTCACTAGTTACTACCCCAGTCACATGTAAGTGAATACAGGAACTGATTTGAATGAAAATATCAAATTAATTGTGAAACCTTGTTTCTGACTTTATCCTATTGTTAAAAAATAACGACACCAGTCCAAAAATCTCAAATTGAAGTTGGATCATGATTTTAAACTAACGGAGCACTAGTAGCAGGAACACTAGTTGCATGATGACTTAACACTGTCTCCCAGGACACTTGCTTCCAAGAAAAAGAATTCTCGAGTAACTGGAGTACGGAGATGGGTGTAAAGCAGACCAGACGATAACAGTCTGAATGTCAGAAGAGTAGGGACAAAAGTACTACCAGGCAATGGACAGCGAACTCCTGGAAGTCGGGTTATCCTTACGCTCAACACATTAAATAAAACCTTGAAGGTTGCTAAGACTCAAAAGACACAGGTATTGAGGGAGATGCTTCAAATGGAAGAGAATGGGATGCCAGGAACCCTTTTAATTTAAGGCGGGGAAAATGAGAAACATCAACATGAGAAAGCAGGGTGACACTGAAAGAAAGCAAGTGCTTCAAAACAGGCACAGCTCAGCAAGCCAGCCAGTGGCCCAAGCCAGCCTAAGCAACAGATAGAGGCCTTGTGCGAGATGGGGAGAAACTGAGGCGGAGTAAGAGGCCAAATTCCCAAATAGGACCAATCTCAAAACACCCGAAAGTCAAGGCACAAACTGGCTTTGCTCAGGGACCAGAGGGACGGCCAAATATGCCAGACTCAGAAGACAGACACTATCCAGACAGGGGGAACCGGTTTGGGCAGGGGCTGCCAGAGCGTCCCATCCTGCGCATGCGCCCTCGCCCCTCCGTCGCAGTTTTCCCCCTCCCCCTCAATCACGGCTCCCCTCAGAACTCGGCCCGTCGAGGGACCTGAGCACAGCCCCACCGGCCCAGCTCTGCAAGCTGAGAAGACGGCTGGACTCCCCACAAGAGTAGTCGGAAAATCCTCCCCCGAGGTCAATGTTAAGTAGGGTGGGAGGAGGGAAACGCGGCCCTACCCGACCCGCCGTCTCCTCCTCCGCCGCCTGCCGTTTGCTGTCCCGGAGGCTCCGCCGCTTGGGCCTTCCCAGACGCCCTACCCCCGCCCTCCCCGCACCCCCTCTCACGTGAGAGAGGCTTCTTCCGCCCTCCGCCCCGCCTCCTACCCTATCTCATAGGCCCGCAGCCAAGACGTGTATTCCCATTGGCCCAATACCAGGCAGTGAGGCGGGGTTCCTTTCCTTGGCGATCCACCTGGATTTTATCCCGCCTTAAGACTGTGAGCCTGCGCGAAACGGGAGTCCAATTTAGGGCTGTGGTCAGTGTCTGGGCTTGGACAGACAGCAACCATGGGATTGCAGCTCGGACTGGGGGCAAGAGTGGCAAGGATGAGCGCGGGTTTAAGTACCACCACTTGAGTCTAAAAGAGGGTAGACTGTGACTCCAAAGAATATTGGTGCTAAAGCCAGGACTCCTCTGCTCACCTTTCATTTTCAAGTCCTGTTTGAAAATGAGCATTTAACATTGTGACTAAATTTACCCGGCGTTTACAGAGGGTGCGTACTGTGCCAGCGATCGTAAAGGATGTTTGTACAGGCATCTCATTTCAGCTTTATCACAAAATTGTGAAAATGGGGCGGCGCCTGTGTCTCAAGGAGTAGGGCACCGGCCCCATATACCAGGGGTGGTAGGTTCGAACTCAGCCCTGGCCAAAAACTGCAAAAAACTAAAACAACAACAAAAACTCTGTGAAATGGTTTGCCTATAGAGCGGTGCAACTCAAGTTACAAAATCTAGTGTATAAATTAAAACTTATGATTCCCCAAATCCAAAAGCACTGGTATAAAATCATCTGCTTTGGTACTTTCAGGCACAGAACAGATAGAAACGAACAAAGTTGTTTAAAACTGACTCAAAATAAGGTGTTTATTTAAAAGTTTCAAAAGCGAAAACAAGAGCAAGAGCAAAATATAATGAAGCTTAAAAGTTCCCGTCTTCAATGAATTCACATTGTAGTTGGGAACAGAAACAATGATTCATAAAGGTGTTACTTACGGGTTTGTTTTTGTTTTGTTTTAAACAATAAGGTCTCATTATGTTGCCCAGGGTAGAGTGCTGTGGCTAGTCTGTGGCGGGATAAAATCCAGGTGGAATGCCAAGGAAAGTAATAACATACGGCAGCCTTGAATTTCTGGGCTCAAGAGATCTACTTCAGCCTTCCAAGTAGCTGAGACCACAGGTGTCCACCACCATACCAACTCTTAAGACTGGATAATTTATAAAATAATTTCACAGCCTCTCCCAACTTTCCTTATTCAAATAAAATAATGCTCCTTTTCTGGTGAACGAGTCACCTGGAAAGTTTTCTTTTCTTTTTTTTTTCCAGTTTTTGGCCAGGGCTGGTTTTGAACCTCTGGCATATGGGGCTGGCGCCTTACTCTTTGAGCTACAGGCACCGCCCCCTGGAATGTTTTCTAGTGGATACTGCATCCAAAGTTAACAAGACAAAAAGCAATAAAAGAAAAGCTGTGGGGCAGCTCAGGCTCCATATAACAGAGGTGGAGGGTTCAAACCCAGCCCTGGACAAAAACTGAAAAAAAAAAAAAAAGAAAAGCTATGTTCTGTTACAGTCCCTCTTTCTGACTTCTTACAATAGATCTAGCTACACCCAGGCAAGAAAATAGTGTGGTTTCTGTTCTTATACAGCCATAGAACATTTTAAGGTATGCAAATAAAGTATTAGGAAGAAAACAAATCCTCTGAATATCTGACAAAACCATGATTAACTTTTATAACCTTTTTTTTTTTTTAAGAGACAGAGTCATTTTGTCACCCTCAGTAGAGTACCATAGCATCACAGCTCACAGCAACCTCCAGCTCCCGGGCTTAGGTGATTCTCTTGCCTCAGCCTCCCTAGTAGCTGGGACTACAGGCCCCTGCCACAACCCCCGGCTATTTTGTGTTGTTGCAGTTTGGCCAGGGCCAGGTTGGAACCCACCACCCTAGGTATATGGGGCCAGTGCCCTATTCACTGAGCCACAGGTGCCACCCTCGTAACCATGATTCATATGTATGCCCAACTATATATATAAATCTTATACATAAGATATAAATCTTATATTTTTTAAATAAAATTTTATTATACAATCAGTACAATATGCTTTTGAGAAAAATAGAAACTGAAAATAAAGACATCACATCCAACTCAAATGTTAATACTTTATTACATATCCTTTAGTGGGGTTTTTTTTTTTTGAAAATGAGAACAGTTTTGTAATCTGCTATTATCAATTAACAATATCTACATTATTTCAGTAAAATTTAATTTACGAGATCACATTCAAATTATGTTAGCTTAAGAATATTTTTTTACAGCTGGCTTTCCCAAGTCAGTAAAACCATTACAGGTAAATTTCCTCACGTAAAACCTAACTACAATCAAACATCCCGTTGACCAAATTATATTTTTCTACAACCAGTATTTCCAAATCAGTATTCAATCTAGAATCACATATAGTATCTAGTTATATTCCGCAAATCTTTTTAAATACCATACTTAAGGGCCCCAGGCCTGTAATCCTAGCACTTTGGGAGGCTGAAGTCGGGGGAGTGTTTGAGGCTTGGTGTTTGAGACCAGCATAGGCAACACAGTGAGACTTCATCTTTACAAAAACAAAACAAAACAAAACAAAACATTACCTGGGCACCGTGGTGCATGCCATTAATCCCAGCTATTCCTTAAGTTAAGGCAGGAAGATCACTTGAGCCCAGGAGTTTGAAGTTATACTGACCCAAGTTAGGTTCAGCTATGACTCAGCCACTGCAATCCAGCATGGGTGACTGAGCAAGACCTTGTATCAAAATAAATAAATATGAAACTTAACTGAAAAATTCAAAGATTAAAGTCGCCACTGCAGAAATGAGGCCATTTGAAGTACAAAATTTCTGGATTTGAATGGTTGCTTCTCAATAAGTCATTCAATTTGTTCCTCTAAGACTTGTATTTCCTGCAAAGTGGAAGTTATACCTGAAGGGTTAATGGACTCAAGGCAAACATTTTGGACTGGTACACATTATATGTAATGTTGTGTTATACTTGATGTTTCATTATATTAGATACAATATTATGGTATCTAATATCTTGATGCTAATGTTGGCCACTAGGTTAGTGATGACATACACACTGTTTTTATTACTGTTTTTTTTTTTTT
>NW_003852409.1:25934310-25936559 GCF_000181295.1 Otolemur garnettii | reverse complement strand
AAAAAAAAAAAAAAAAAGAAAACTAAACATTTGGCCAGGCTTGGTGGCTCACACTTGTAATCCTAACACTCTGGGAGGTCCAGATGGGTCGACTACTTGAGCTCAGGAGTTCAAGACCAGTCTGAGAAAGAGTGAAACCCTATCTCTACTTAAAACAGAAAAACTACCCAAGCATTATAGTGGGCACCTGTAGTCCCAGCTACTTGGGTGGCTGAGGCAAAAGGTTCTCTCAAACCCAGGAATTTGAGGCTGCTGTGAACTATAATGTTATGGCACTTTACCCAGGGTAACAGAGTGAGACTCTGTCTCCAAAAATTAAAAAAAAAAGCAGAAAATTGAATATTTGATTATAACGGGGGACTCAGAGAATTAGCTTCTTTTGCCCCCAGGTTTGCTGCTTTGTTTTTTAATTGACTGTGTGCTTGGGATCAGAATCGCCCTAAGGTAAGGTGACCAGACGTCCCACTTTTGGCGGGACAGTCCCGATTTTTAACAATTTGTCCTGCATTGCGCGGCGTTTTAAAAGTCTCGATTTTTGGAAAGGATGCACGACAATCTAGGGAAGGGTGGGACAACGGGAAGGGAATACATGGTTTTCAGCTGCTGAAAAGGTTAATGTAACCCCATTTGGGAATGAAGAGGTTAATGTAACTTCATTTGGAAATGAAAAAGCTAATGTAAACTCCCTACTCCCCTCCTGGGCAAGGTCACCCAAGTGGACTGGCGCCCTACTCCTTTGAGCCACAGGCGCCACCCTATACATAATTTTTTTTAATATATTATATTTGTAAATTGTACTTATGTTGAAATTTTAAAAAAATTACAATACTATTTTTGCGTTCTATGAAAATTTTTGTTGCTCCATAGAGACCAAATTTTTAATCAAGAACACACGCCTCCTCCGCCCCACCCCTGCCCAACCCCAACCCTGATCAATGGTGTCCCACTTTACCAATGTTAAAATCTGGTCACCTTAGCCTAAGATGACAGCTTAAGGTCTTTTTTTTTGAGACAGAGCCTCAAGCTGTCACCCTGGGTAGAGTGCCATGGCTTCACTGCTCACAGCAACCTCCAACTCCTAGGTTAAAGCGAGTCTCCTGTCTCAGCCTCCCAAGTAGCTGGTACCACAGGCGCCCACCACAACGCCTGGCTATTTTTTGGTTGCAGCCATTATTGTCATTTGGTGGGCACAGGCTGGATTCGAACCCGCCACCTTAGGTGTATGTGGCTGGTGCCTTAGCCACTTGAGCCACAGGTGCCGAGCCACAGCTTGAGGTCTTCTCGTGTCTTTTCTGAGCCTGCATCTTTCCTTGGTTATATACAGTAGCTTTCTACTTTCCTCTAAGTAGTTGCTTTTGGATCTTAATCCTTAAATGTCTGACTCCCAAATGGGATAATAGGTAAATAAACAAACAAAACAGATGCAGTTCCTTTAAAATCCCTGGAAGCCAGTTTAGCTGATGGGGGTTGAAACAATGGCAGCTAGCCTCTGTGCCTGCACCTCAGTGATCAAAAGAAGCAATCAGCAATCAGAACACAGATAACCCAGTACTTTGAGGACAAAGTTCCTATCGCCCACCCTGGCTCCAGCAAGCCACATTAGGAATGTGAACATAACTGCCTTCCACAGGGTTATGGGACTGTTACCACACTAAAGGCTAACATTGATTGAAATTAGCCTCAATTTACCAGCCGAGCTCTCCCTGGAAAGATGCAAGCATTCAAGTAGATTCCAGAGTTCCCAAATAATAACTTCAGGGAGTTTCTGCCAATATGTACAATCCTTGTCTAGGTGGAGAGACAGACTCCTTGTGATTGCTACTCCATCTGAAGAATAGAAAATAAAAAAAACAAGAATGAAGAAAATTGAACAGTGAACAGAGCCTAAGGGACCTGTGGGACACCATCAAGAAGACAAACATAATGAACTGTGGAAGTTCCAGAGGAGAAGAGAGAAGGGGCAAAATAAGTATTTCAGGCAATAATAGTTAAAACTCACCAAATTTCATGACTGACATGATGTACAAGTTCAAGATCATTAAATTCCTAGCAGGAAATACTCAGAGACCTATACCAAATACATTACAGAAAGCCAAAGAAAAGAAAATTTTGAAAGCAGCAGCTATAAATAATTTGTCACATACAGGGTTCTCAATAAAATTTTCAGCCAATTTGTCCTTTAAAACCTTGGAGATCGGCTCGGCGCCTGTGGCTCAAGCGGCTAAGGCGCCAGCCACATACACCTAAGG
>NW_003852409.1:25933029-25934053 GCF_000181295.1 Otolemur garnettii | reverse complement strand
AAAAAAAAATCAGTCAATGAAAAATTTTGGATCTGACAAAATTTCTCCTTCAAAAATGAGGAAGGCTAGGTATAGTGGCTCATACCTATGATCCTAGGACTCTGGGAGGCCAAAGCAGGAGGATGGATTGAGCTCAGGAAAAAAAAATGGAAAAATTAGCCAGGTATGGTGGCATGCTTTTAGTTCCAGCTACTTGGCAGGCTGAGGCAGAAAGATCACTTGAGCCCAGGAGTCTGAGGTTCTGAGGCTGTAGTGAGCTATGATGACACCACTGCACTCCAGCAGGGATAACAGAGTAAGATTCTGTCTTAAAAAAAAAAAAAAAAAAAAAAGGGAGGGCAGTGCCTGTGGCTCCATGAGTAGGGCACAGGCACCATATACCAAGGGTGGCGGTTGAGAACCCAGCCCCAGCCAAACTGCAACAAAAAAATAGCTGGGCATTGTGGCAAGTGCCTATAGTCCCAGCTACTTGGGAGGCTGAGGCAAAAGAATCGCCTAAGCCCAAGAGCTGAAGGTTGCTGTGAGCTGTGACACCACAGTACTCTACTAAGGGAGACAAAGTGAGACTCTGTCTCTGGGAAAAAAAAAAAAAAAAGAACGGTGGCACCTGTGGCTCAAAGGAGTAGGGCACTGGCCCCATATGCTGGAGGTGGCAGGTTCAAACCCAGCCTCGGCCAAAAACTGCAAAAAGAAAAAGAAAAAGAAGAAAGGAAGAAATTAAGACATTCTCTGATAAACAAAAGTTCATTACCACTAACATTTCTGCCCCCTTTTCTTAGAGACAGATTCTTACTTTATCAAAGTTGGTAGAGTGCCATGGCAGTGTTTCATAGCTCACAGCAACCTCCATTTCCTGGGCTTAGACAATTCTCTTGCCTCAGCCTCCTGATTAGCTGGGACTAACAGGTGCTGGCCACAACGCCCAGCTATTTTCTTGTTGCAGTTTGGCCAGGGCTGGGTTTGAACCTGCCACCCTCGGTATATAGGGCCAGCGCCCTACTCACTGAGCCACAGGTGCCACTCA
>NW_003852409.1:25925154-25932843 GCF_000181295.1 Otolemur garnettii | reverse complement strand
TTTGGATTTGAACCCGCCACCTTAGGTGTACATGGCTGGTGCCTTAGCCACTTGAGCCACAGGCACCAAGCCACCGCCCACATTTCTGCCCTTTAACAGATGCTAACAGGAATCCTTCAAGTTGAAATGAAAGAACACTCAACAGTAACTCAAAGCTATATAAAGAAATAAAGATCTCTGGTAAAGATAAATATAAGGACAATTATAAAAGCAAGTATTAGTGGTTTCTAACTCTACTTTTTGCTTTTTATGTTTTAAAAGACAAATGCATAAAAATATTCATCTAAGTTACTGGGCAATGTATAAAATGATGTTATCTGTGACATCAATAACAAAAAGGAGAGAAAAGAGCAGAATTTTTCCTTTCCTTGTTATCTGTTACATCAGTAACAAAAAGGAAAGGACAAAGCAGAATTTTTCTATGCTACTGAAGTTAAATTGGTATCAATTTAAATTAGGTTGTTGTAACTTGGATATTAAATGTAATTCCCCATGGCAACCACAAAGGAAATATCTATAGATTATGCAGAAGAGTAAACAACAGGGGAATAAAATGTTTCACAACCAAAGAAATCAACTAAACACACACACATATACACCACACACACACACACACACACACAGAGCAGCAATACAGGCAATAAGAATCTTAAAAAGCTATAAAATGCACTATACACAAATAGCAAAATGACAGATATAAACCCCACCTTATCAGTAAAATTCCTTTAGGCTGGGTGCATTGGCTCATTGCTTGTGCTCAGAAGTTGGATACCAACCTGAGCAAGAGAGAGACCTCAGGCCTCTTTGCCTTTTGCTCTACTTGCCCTGGCAATGGAGGCCTGTTTATTGTCTATGGCAAAGATATCCAGCCAGATAAGTAAACTTTCTTACTCTATAACCTATCTTTCTCTTCCTCAATAAAATTTATTTTATGCTTTCCTAAAAAAAAAAAAAAAAAAAAGTGAGATCCCCATATCTACCAAAAATAGCAAAATTACTCAAGTGCTGTGGCATATACCTGTAGCCCCAGCTACCTGGGAGATTGAGGTAGGAAGGTTACTTGAGCCCAGGAATTTGAGGTTGCAGTGAGCTATGATGATGCCCGTGCACTCTAGTTGGGGTGACACAGTGAGACTCTTTTCTCCAAAATAAATAAATTTTAAAAAATTAAAATAAAATTACTTTAAATATAAATAGCTTAAACTCTCTAATCAAAAGACAGAGGGGGGCAGATGAATTAAAAAAAATCATCGAACTAATGTTGTCTATAAGAGATTCATGCAAGATTAAAAGACACAAATGGGTTGAAAGTGAAAGGATAAAAAAAGATATACCATGCAAATTGTAACCAAAAGTGACCTGCAATGGTTACACTAAGATTAGACAAAAACAAATTTTAAATTTAAAAATGGCTACAAGAGACAAAGAAACACATTATATATTAATAAAGGGTTCAATAAAGCAAGATTATATAAAAATTATATACATTTATACACCAAGTAACCAATTCTCAAAACATATAAAGTAAAAATAGACAGAATCAGAAAGAGTGATATGCAGTTCTGCAATAATACTGGAGACTACAATACCCAATTTTCAAAAATGAGTAGAATAATCAGAAATGAGTAAGGTAAATGAGGAATTGAATATCATAATAAACCAAGAAGAGCTGACAGACACATTACTAACATTCCACTTAACAGTAGCAGAATATACATTCTCCTCAAGTACACATGGGATATTGCCAGGATAAACCATACAGTAGGCCAAAAATTAAGTTTTTTAGATTTAATAAAATTGATATCATGCAAAGTTATCTCCCCTGAGGAAAACAAGATGAAGTTAGAAATAAATAATAGAAGCTAAACCTGAAAATTCAGAAGTACATTGAAATTAAAAACCAATGAGTATACTCTGGTTTTTCCTCTGATTGAATACAAACCAGTGAGTCTTTGAATAAATCAATAGAGAAATTAAAAAATACTTACAAACTAAAGAAAATAGCATAACTTACCAAAACTTAACAGGCTGAGTGAAAGTAGTGACCAGAAGGAAATTTATAGTTGTAAGTAACCACATGTAATAAAAAACAGGATCTTAAATCAATAACCTATCTTTACACCTTAAGGGACTAGAAAAAGAAGGGCCTATATTAAACCCAAAGCTAATCAAAGGAAGAAAATAAAATAGAGCTGAGATAAACAAAATAGAGAATAGAAAATAGAGAAAAATCAATGAAACTAAAAACTGGCTATTTAAAAAGAACAACAAAATTGGCAAATCTTTAGCTAGTCTGATGAAGAAAAAAAGAACAAACACAAAAATAACCAGTCATGGCTCAGCACCCTTTGCACAGTAGTTATGGCGCCAGCCACATACACCAAGGGTGGCAGGTTTGAACCCAGCCCAGGCCAGCTAAACAATGACAACTACAACAAAAAATAGCCAGGTGTTGTGGCAGGCGCCTGTAGTCCCAGTTACTTGAGAGGCTGAGGCAAGAGAATCACTTAAGCCCAAGAGTTGGAGGTTGCTGTGAGCCATGCACTCTACTGAGGGTGACATAATGAGACTCTGTCTCAAAAAAAAAAAAAGTCAGAAATGAAAGTAAAGACATTACTACTACTGACAATATAGAGATTAAATGACAATATAGACATTCCTACTACTGACAAGGAAGGAGGAGGACACTTGATCTTCTCCACTGATGCAGAAGAGGTATTTGACACAATCAAATATTCTTTCACAATAAAATGTTTCAGAGGAGGAAAAGGGAGAACAACTCTCAGCATAATAAAGGTATTTATGAAAATCCTACAGTTAACATTACACTCAATGGTTTGAGATCTAAAGCTTTCCCAACATCATGAATAAGACAAACATGCCCATTTTCACTGCTACTGTTGAATACTGTTTTGGAAACTGTAGCTGAAGGTATTAGATAAGAAGAACAAAAAGCATTCCATTTGGAAAGGAAGAAGTAAAACTATTCAATACCATCCTATATATAGAAAATCCTAAAGAATCCACTAAGGAGCTATTAGTGCTAATAAAAAAATTTAGCTAAGGTACAAGATCAACATACAAAAATCAGTTCTTTCTACACACAAGCAATAAGTAATATAAAAAGGTAATTAAGGAAGCAATTCTATTTAAAATAACATCTAAATGAATTAAATATGCTGAATTATAAAAAATTGCTTTCAGGAGAAATTAACAAAGCCCTAAAGAAATGGAAAACAGGCTCTGTGCCTGTGGCTCAAGTGGCTAAAGCGCCAGCCACATACACCTAAGGTGGTAGGTTCGAATCCAGCCCGGCCCGCCAAACAACAATGAAGGCTGCAACCAAAAAAATAGCTGGGCATTGTGGTGGGCACCTGTAGTCCCAGCTGCTTGGGAAGCTGAGGCAGGAGACTCGCTTGAGCCCAGGAGTTGGAGGTTGCTGTGAGCTGTGATGCAACAGCACTCTACCCAGGGTGATAGCTTGAGGCTCTGTCTCCAAAAAAAAAAAAAAAAAAAAAAAGGAAAACATTGGGAGGCGCCTGTGACTCAGTGAGTAGGGCGCCGGTCCCATATACGGGAGGTGGCAGGTTCTTCAAACCCAGCCCTGGCCAAAAACTGCAAAAAATAAAGGAAAACATTCCATGTTCATAGATAGGAAGACTTAATATAGATGTCAATACAGTACTACCTAAAGTGACCTAGTACTCCAAAAGCCTTTTTCAAATGAATCTTCAAATTCACAAGGAATTACAAAAGGCCTTGAGTAGCCAAAACAATCCTGAGAAAAAAGAATAAAGTTGAAGGACTCACACTTTGAGACTTCAAAACTTAATACAAAGTTACAGTAATTAAAACTGTACAGTACTATCATAAGAGCAGACATATGTATAAAAATACAAAGCTCTGAAATAAACTCTCCTCTATATATAGTTAATAGATTTTCAACAAGGGTGCCAATACCAATGGGGAAAGATGAACTATTTTAACACACGATGCTGAGAAAACTGGATATCCGGATGCAAAAGAATGAAGGTGGGGACAGTTAGTGGTGATGGTAATGTAACACTGTGACTGCACACAAGGTTTTCAATTTTAAACCCATTAAACTTTACACCTGTAAATTATTAATATGATAACTGTTATGCACATTTACCATAATAAATACGCCCCACCCCCGCCAAAAGAAAGAAAAAAATGGGGAAGACCCAGTGAACAACTAGATTGGCATGGAAAAGAGCTCTAAAATGATACTTAAGGTTTTTGGTAGAGAAGAATGCCTAAGTGATGTGTTCACCAACACAGAGACTACGAGAGATAAGCAGAGCAGGTCTACAGATGAACTTGACATAATTAAAGGGTACATTAAGATACCCAAATGAAGATATTTTCAGTGCAGTTGGCTCTGGAGCTCAGGAGAGTTGTCCGCGCTGGCTAGAGGTATTTGTAAATGGTCAGCACAGTAGCACGTAACGGATGCCACGGGAAGGCAAGAGACTGCCCTATTACTGACTAGGAAGAAGAGACCCAAGGCAAGATCCTGAAAAAAAAACAAAAACCCAAAGCAGGAAATAATACCGCTTTCCGCTTTCCGGACTCGCGCGCCGACGAGTCCACACTTGTAAGCGAGAGGGACTTACCAAGGCTGAAGCGCAGAGGCGCTGTTGGCCCCCACAGGCAGCTGACCAGCGAAGCCCAACTCCAGAACAGGCGCTCAGAATGGGGCCTTGGGCAGCTGGTCCTTACCAAGTGCACAGGTCCTAAGCCGCCGACGCTAAAGATCCGCCACACCGCCGGACTCCAGCAGATACTATAGAGTCAAGAGCGCTGGGCATTTTGTTCGCGCCCCGCCTACAACGGGGAAAGTCCCTCGCCGGGCCCCGTTGTCCTCCGAGCCTTCCGATTGGTGGAGAGACCATGGTACCTGGAAGTTGTCTTTGTCCGGCCAGGGCTGCCCTTCCGGTTCCGTTGGGTCCCCCTTTGGCTCGGGTTCCCTGCCCCTCCCCCTTCCCGGAGCCCCGAGGGGCCGGAGCTCCTGGCGGTGTGGGATCCAGACGGCGGCCTTCCCCCGGGTCTGTAAGTGCAGAGGCGGCCGGAGCGCCGGGCTGGGGTGTGGGGTCTCTCAAAATGGATCCCCCTTGGGGCCCTGGATTGGCCGGTACCTGCCTTGGGATGGGGGCCGAGGGGCTAACCTAGGCCCCAGGAGTCTTCAGGAATCCCGGGTCCGACCCAGGCTGCGCCCCGCCCCTTTCCCTTCTCTGGGACTGGAGTGGGGAGCATGAGCGTGTCCCAGGGACCGCCTCCTGGAATGCCAATTGAGGGCCCAGCAGTTGGCTTGGAAGCTGGACTCTGCTAACTTGTAAGAAGTGCCAGAACTGAGGCCCCTGAGAAAATGAGCCTCGGCAGCCAGCCCAAGACAGGGCCTTGAATGCCAGATCCGCGAGAATCACTATCAATGCTAGGCTACCCTTTTGCATTTTTCCCCCCAATTCAGCCACTGTCCACAGCACTTGTCTGTTGCTGGCGCTAGGCCAGTCGCTAGGGATTCGTAAGATACTAACATTTGCAGGGGCAAGTTTGGGAGTCAGATACAAACAAGTGTTTCTGCAACATACATAATCAGTCATATATGTATGAACTGCTAAAGGGACAGTTGCTGGGAAGACTTTAGAGAGTGACGTCTGAATTATACTTCTTGGCGAGGATAAGGTTTTGAAGAGCTTTTCTGGAGAAGGAACAGTTGCAATGGAAAAATGAATATAACTTGAGGGGGAAGAAGAACAATGGGAGAGCTCCTTTGCACAGGATGGTATATGTGTGTATGAGGCTGAGAAAATACTCTGAGGTCCAGATAATGAAGGATTTAATCCCAGAGAAAATAGGTAGATTTTTGAAGAATTTTGAGCAGGAGACAGATAAGGTCATTTTTGCCTGCATTTTGTTCTGTAGAAAGCCTATAGAAAAAGAATTTCTATTAACTTAATCTAGACTGTTTAGCTAAAGGGTAGGAACTCTTACTGGAGATTCTTATGAAGGAATAAATGAAACCAGTCTGGTGAGAGGCACTGAAGTCTTGAAATACAGTTACAACAGTGTTGTTTGAAATGTGCTGGAGATAATTACATTATGACTTCAGAATTGTGTGGTGAAGGAGTGAGAGTTATTAAATCTAATTCTTAGGTTCTAGGTTCTTTGGCATTTGAAGAATAGAGATAAAACCATAAGCATAGTGTAGATTACAAATTCGTTTTTTGGACATGTTGAATTAAAGGTTTAATGGGATAGCTACTTAGATCTGTCCAGCATCTGGTTGAAAAATGCAAGTTCAGCTGAAATCTTATGGCTAAAAGTAAAGGTTAAGCCATAGGAATAGCTCATATCAGGTAGGGAGTAAAGCCATGGGAATAGATCCAGCAACTAAGAAGAAACAGTCACAAGAAGAGAATTCTGAGGAGATCATTTGAGGAATGAGAGAAAAAATGATTGCATTTCTTTTATGAAGAGGTCATTGATGACCCTTTAAACAAATTTTTTATAGAGCAATAAGGTGATGATGTATGAAACCTTGGTCACCTCAACTGGTTTGGTGTTAAATGGGACTGAGAAAATGTCAGGTGAAGGATTTCACAAGAAAATTGAAAGGCTTTATTTACCTAACAAATGCTTATACGACACGTACCATGAACTATTCTAAGCTCCTTAAAAAATTAACTCATTTAACTTTCCATAACAACTCTGTGAAATATTTTGCTATTGATAGATGAGAAAGTGAGGCAGAGTAGTTCAAGATCACACAGCTAGTAAGTGGTTGAGCAGAGTTTTGATCCTAGGAAATAAGGCTTCAGAGTCCATGGTTTTACCCACTGTACTATGTAGTGACTGAATATAAGAATCAAAATAGTGGGAGAATGTTAAGCAAAGATAGGCTCATTGATAAGAACAGAGATGCTTGGAAGGAGACCCAGGTGGAGAAGAAGGTAAGTAATGGGTTTGTACGTGTGTTATATATTTGATTTTTACTTCCTTTTCCCCATCTTAAGTCCTCTTCCACTCTGTGTCAATTTAGGTAAATTTCTTCCACTCTCATGCTTTCATTTATCACTTACCATTTATAATGAGGTATTCTCTTCAGTTTCAGACCGATATCTACCCAACTAACAAATCTTCATCTTGATGTCATACAGTCTTCTCTGGCTCAAGACTTTTAAGGCCGAACTCATGATCATCCTTTCCAGTATTCCCTACCTTATTGAGTGATGCTCAGTGAAAGATATCCAGTCACTCAAATCAAATATCTTAGAGTCATCTTCACCCTTCCTCTAGTATTCCTCACATTGCTCACCAAGTCTATAAGTTCTTTGAAATGTCTCCCAAATCTGTTTTCTCTCTCCATCCACATTATCATTGCCTCTATTTAGGCCCACATCATTTCTGTCCTGATCTGTTAGAGTAATAGCATACTAAAACATTTTCCTGCCTCCACATTTACTATTCTCCAAAATTTTTAAAAATCTTTTTTAGTTTTTGAGCTTTAAATGTTGCAAGAGGTTAGGCATCATGCATTTCTGATGATAGAGAAGTAGCCTAGAAGAGATATTTTTGAGTAGCTTGAATTGAGGTGAAATTTGGTTAAGGTTAGACATGAGGATTGAGACTTAGTAATTCTTAATATAAGAAATGAAACATTGGCTC
>NW_003852409.1:25921229-25924255 GCF_000181295.1 Otolemur garnettii | reverse complement strand
AAAAAAAAAAAAGAAAAAAGAAAAAAGGGCATATGATGTTAATGAGAGACAAAGGTTTCCAAGTAGTTATGAGTGCTAAGTTGGAAGACGGGTACCTTTAAAAAGTAGATGAGGAAGCTGATTGAGATGTAGCGTAGATGTTTATTATACATGTAAAAAAAATTTTTTTTAAATCAGTAGTTGTTAGAGGCATTTGAGACAAGAAACTATTTTCTGAGGCCTAGCATAGTGTCCTAGGCTCACACCTATAACCCCAGCACTCTGATATGCAAAGGCAGGAAGATCGTTTGAGGTCAGAAGTTGGAGACAAGCCTGGACAATATAGCTAGACCCCATCTCTCAAAAAAAATTAACAAATAGCTGGGCATGGTGGCATGCACCTGTGATTCTAGCTACTCAGTAGGCTGAGGCAGAAAGATTGGTTGAACCCAGGAGAAGCCTGCAGTGAACTATGATCATATCACTGTGTTCCAGCGTAAATGAAAGAACAAGATCTTGCCTCTAAAAAATAAACTCTTTTCTCATGGCTCATATTACAGCAGTTAACATTGTCCAACCTAGTATATTCACTAGTCATTCCTTTTTGATTACTCTTATGTGAACAAAGGGAAACTTTCAAGTCAGTTCTTAAAATTGTGGAAGAATTGTGTAAATACAAACAAAGAGAAAGTTATGTGAGATTATTCCCATTGCATTGATGTTTGAGAAATGATCATTCAGAACTTTCTAATAAAAACTCAGTAATGAGTGGTGCCTGTGGCTAAGTGAGTAGGGGGCTGGCCCCATATACCGAGGGTGGCAGGTTCAAACCCAGCCCCAGTCAAACTGCAACTAAAAATAGCAGGGCATTGTGGTGGGTGCCTGTAGTCCCAGCTATTTGGGAGGCTGAGGCAAGAGAATCGCCTAAGGCCAGGAGTTGGAGGTTGCTGTGAGCTGTGTGACACCCCAGCACTCTACCTAGGGTGATAAAGTGAGACTCTGTCTTTACTAAAAAAAAACCAAAAAAACAAAACTCAGTAGTATTCAGATATAATCTTATTAATATGGTAATAGATGATAAGGACCTGTGTCATGTCAATGACAGTAAGAATCAAGGAAGAAAATTTGGGAAAGAATCAACAGAATGTGGTGACATATTCTATATAATGAGTTGCTTCTTACATTATTAAAACCTCTGCTAATAGAATTGTGTAAGTGACTTTTACAAATATTGTAAGTTCTACTATATTTGGAAGTTATATAGGTGGGGAATCTGAAATCAAATGTATACATAATTTTTATTCTTTGCTTTATTTACAGATGCATTAAGTTTCAATCTACAAAAATAAATACATAAAAGATAAAAATAACAAAGTTGTAACAGATGAGAAACGAAAATATAATAAGGATAAAGGCATAAAAGGCAATCAGAAATATGAGAATATGCATGAATGCTTGCCATTCAAGTCCTCTATACTTGATACAAATTTGGCTTTAAGTTGTACTTTTTGATTTTTGAGCATAAACCTTCAATTGAAGCATAACTAAAATATACAGAAATATACTGTATGATTTTCTTGACCTTAATTTCTGGTACCCAATATAAAGAAGGAAATCTAAACAGTTTCACAGTTAATATCCTTAAGATAAAATTGTATCTAGCCTACTTGCTTCATACATGGATTCTGGCATAATGTAGTTTAGGTACAAGTTCTAGCTCTAATATTTAAGACTTGCCACATTCTATCAGGATCAGCAAATTATTTATGTTCTCCAAGCTTGAGTTTCCTCATGTACAAAATGGGATAATATGATAATACATACATGTAGCGATTTTCAGGATTAAATTGGGTCAATTTACATAAAGCATTTAGCACTATACCTGGATTGTAGCAAAGAGGACTCATTAAAGAGTATATATTCTTTCTCTCTTTTTTTTTTTTTGGAGGTGGGGATCTCACTCTGTTGCCTAGTATACAGTGCAGTGCCCCCATCGTAGTTCACGGGAACCTCAAACTCCTCTGCTGAAGTGATCCTCCTATCTCAGCCTCCCTACTAGCTGGGATTACAGATATGTGCCACCATACCCAGTTAATTTTTCTATTTTTTGTAGAGACAGTCTGGGTATATTGCTCAGACTGTTCTTGAACTCTTGAACTTTAGCAGTCCACCTGCCTTGGCTTCCCAGATTATAGGTGTGAGCCACTATGCCTGGCCTCATTTTTCTTGTTTTTCCATAAAGTTAAGCTAGTTTATAAGAAACGCAGTTATTCCTCTTTTTTTTTGAAATGGTGTTTTGCTATATTGCCCAGGCTGATCTCAAATTCCTAAGCTCAAGCAATTCTTTTGCCTCTGGGATTATAGGCACATGACATGCCTAGCTTTCCTTTTTAAGTATTTTTTTTAAAGTTAAAAAAAAGGTGTTTGTTTAAAATTTGGTTTCATATTCTTAAAACTATTTTGGAAACAAACCCTAGAAATTTTTCCCAAGGCACTTAAAAGAGGATATCATGATGATGAAGAGCATCTCTGTGATATCCTGATAATAATTTCATAGGGAACATTAAGAATTCATTATTCTAGTGGGGAATGGTGGCTGAGGCAGGTGGATTGCTTGTGCTCAAGAGTTTGGGACCAGTCTGAGCAATGAGTAAGACCTCATCTCTAATAACAACAAAAAACTAGCCAGGCCCCTGTAGTCCCAGCTACTTGGGAGGCTGAGGTAAGGGGATCTCTTGAGCCCAAGAGCTTGCAGTTGCTGTGAGCTATGTCACTATACCCAGGGCAACAGAGTGAGACTCTGTCTCAGAAAAAAAAAAAGAAAAGAATTCATTATTCTGGTTTTTGTTGTATGAACTATGTAAAGTATAACAAATAGTTGGTCTTTACTCTCAAATAATTTAACAGTTTATTGGAAAGAGAAACTAGTGACGGGAAACAATGTATAAATTTTGTGGCCTGGAAATAAGAGATTATCAAAGGGGGACAATAAAGTAGCCTGACATATACTAAGGAAGATTACTTTAAAAAGGCAGAATAGGCTCGGC
>NW_003852409.1:25910324-25920974 GCF_000181295.1 Otolemur garnettii | reverse complement strand
AAAAAAAAAAAAAAAAAGGCAGAATAAATTTTTCTAACATGCTTAGACTAGCAAAATAAACTTTGCTGACATGCTCAGACTATAGCAGACAGATCAAAGCAAACACTTAACTGAGATATTGTTTGGCTACTCCTGTTGATAAGCTTCGCAAGAACTAGTAGATAAGGCAGTACAGTGATGGCGTTACTTAATGACAGTGATGCATCCTGAGAAATGTTTTTGATGATTCCATCATTCTATAAAAGTTGTGGGGTGTACTTACACAAACCTATGTGTTATAGGTTACTACATGCCTAAGCTGTATGTATACCTATTGCTTTTAGGCTGCAAATGTATATAGCGCGTTACTGTCCTGAGTACTGCATGCAATTATAATACAATAAGTATTTGTGTATCTAAACGTCTAAGTGTAGAAAATATACAGTAAAAATCCAATATTATTATCTTATGAGACCACCGTCTTATATGCAATTCATTGTTGACCAAAACATTGTTACGTGGTACATAACTGTAAGTAAAACCATACTTCAGTGCCTAATCTTTAGGGCATCAAGGAAAAATTGTCTCTAGGTATAGTTGTCTAAAGCATCATGAGTACTGTCAGAGGGGGAAGCAATTAATGTTCATTTTTGGGTGTTAGTAGGAAAATACTGACCTGTGGGTATCATTATTAGTTTTAATGCATTCAAGACCAGCTAAACTCTGGCACTTTTTTTGGCTGTCCAAAGCAACAGTCATGTTTATAACTTGTTATAAATTGCAACATTCACAGCTCTAATTCCAGAATGAATATTTTAAGGTACTGCAATTGTTAAAACTGATAAATGATAATATAAATATACTGGTTGAAATTACTGATATATTCCCCATATCTTTTAGATTTTCCCCTTATATTTGGTACTGTCTTTTCTGTGATATTATATTTGTTTCTCTACATCTTTCCTCTCTTAATACAGTATTTATATTTCTTGTGATTACTCTTTATCTGAACATAAAGAATGTCATATAAGGGAAAAGCTTATATTTCATGTATATTTTTGTTAATTCATATGTGCCGTGCCTCCTAAATTTCACCTCTCTTTTAATGACATTCTCATTCAGCTGATCTCCTAAGTTTAGAATCTTTACACATTTCTTTTATTCATTCTCTATATCCAGTTACCAAGTTCTTTGAATTATCTTTTGTTATTTTTGCTTACTCTTTATTCTGTATGTATTCCTTTGTAGGCCCTCATGGCCTCAGAGCTATAAGTGGTTTGCAGCACTAAGCTGGTCTTCCTGACAGCAATTCTTCCTTCTTCCCACTGTCAGACTAACACTACAGGTTTACCTAATGCAAACTGAGTATCTGCTGTGTGTTGGGTGCAGTGTTTGATTATGGGAATACACACCAGTTTGAACAGAAGAGGGTTTGGCCAGTAATGGGACAAGCAGTATGGCTGGAATAAGAAGAGTTCAAAGCAAAAAGAAAGAAT
The DNA here is from genome assembly GCF_000181295.1 of Otolemur garnettii. Taxonomy (NCBI): domain Eukaryota; kingdom Metazoa; phylum Chordata; class Mammalia; order Primates; family Galagidae; genus Otolemur; species Otolemur garnettii. The sequence continues at coordinate 25,919,499 of NW_003852409.1, read as the reverse complement.
ATTTTGCCTTAGAAGATGCAAGTTCTTAACGTTAGCCCTAGTAAGGGTTCTAATGCTGCTAATACCACGAAACTTTTAGTTAGAAGGGAAAAGAATAAGTATTTAATAAAGTGTTTTGAGTGTTATGAGGCCTGTTTGTTATAGACCTGTAGTGACAACTCTTCTACTTCAAATGGTTAGTGACAGGCCTCTCAGAGGAAATAAAGGAGTCAGAATTAGCTAGAAGGTCATGTTGTAGACTGAGGAAACATGCATGATAAGATCTGGAGTCCATAGAGTGCTACTATATATGAGGTACTGAAGAATAAGAATAAAACCTAGACTGGGTCATCATGAGCTGATATTCTATATTTTTTTAAGTCAACATTGCAGAGTTTAAGATTATAAAGGTTGGGCTACAGAGTCCAGATGTGGTTAGAGAAGGTTCTGAACTAAAGAGTTGATGAGTGTACAAAATTTGAGGTGAATTTCTTGATGCACTGAGATCGTAGAACTCTATCTCAAAGATAGACCTGACATACCTACTGCTCTCATAGAAGATGGGCATATAAATAGATAGTGCCAATTTATTATTTTTACAATGACTAGAGGAACAGAATTATCATGTTAGCATGGCTAATTCATCCCTCCTCTTTATAAAGACACAAAGGAGAATATGAGAAAATCTTTGGAGGGAATGGAATCAGAACATAGAGACTTTCTTCAAATGAATTGCTATATAAAGGAATCAATGTGCAGAAAATTCTGGGAAAGACAGATTCTCATTGAATGTGTTTGCCAGTGAATTGAATGAGTTTTGCCAGTGTTTTGCCTTAATCAGTTTATACTAAAGAGGTTAGTCTTCATCCAGGGAACAACAGAAAATCACTGAAGGATTTTAGTCAGGGGTGGGTTATAATCAGATCTGTGTTTTTGAAAGACGATGTGGTGGTATACTAGTTGGATTAGATGGAATAGAGGCTGAAAAGCCAAGGAAACATTTATGAATCAATTTTTGTAGTCCACATGATAAATAATGATGGATAAGCAGGGATAGATAGGAAAGAATGGAATGTAGTAGGGAGTGATTAGATCAGCATTCAGATTCCCACCAACTAGCTCATTGGGTGTTTCTATATCATGTATATATTTTTTTTATTTTCTGTATCAAGAAATGGTCTGGCTCAGCGCCTGTAGTATAATGGTTACAGCACCAGCCACATACAGCGAGGGTGGCAGGTTCAATTCTGGCCTGGGCCAGCTAAACAACAATGATGACAACTGCAACAAAAAATAGCTGGGCATTTTGGTGGGCACCTGTAGTCCCAGCTATTTTGGAGGCTGAGGCGAGAGAATCGCTTAAGCCCAAGAGTTTGAGGTTGTTATGAGCTGTGATGCCATGGCACTCTACCAAGGGTGACATAATGAGACTCTTTCAAAAGAAAAAAAAAATGGAAAGAAAAAAAAGAAATGTTCCTTAATAGAGAGTTCAGATTTGGCAAGAATGGACAGGATAAAGAACTTTGTCTTTGGCTCGGCGCCTATAGCTCAACCGGCTAAGGCGCCAGCCACGTACACCTAAGGTGGCGGGTTCAAATCCCCAGCCCGGACCCGCCAAACAACAATGACGGCTGCAACCAAAAAATAGCCAGGCGTTGTGGCGGGCGCCTGTGGTCCCAGCTACTTGGGAGGCGGAGGCAGGAGACTCGCTTGAGCCCAGGAGTTGGAGGTTGCTGTGAGCTGTAATGCCATGGCACTCTACCCAGGGGGACAGCTTGAGGCTCTGTCTCAAAAAAAAAAAAAAAAAAAAGAACTTTGTCTTTGATATGGTCCAGACATTGTCCTGTTTGGTCTATGACTTTCATTTTATCACAGAAACTCTTGTATGAATAAATCCGTATCTGTTTAAACAAATAAAGGTTTTGCAGGAATTGGGCAAGCAATGTCACTGTAGTTACTTAAAATACAAAGAAAGGGAAAGAGTATTTTTTCTTAGGAGAAGCAGGTTTACAGTCTTATGCAAAAGAAAATAATTACTTCATTTTTATTTGTGTTGGGAAATTTTAGTTTGTTTCTGAAACCTGAAAGAATCGAAGGCCAGGTGTGTGGCTCACAGCTGTAATCCTAGCACTGTGGAAGGCAGAGGCAGGTGGATTGCCTGAGCTCACAGTTCAAGAGGAAATAAAGAGAAGTCATTCTGAGCCAGAGCGAGACCTCATCTCTAATAATAGCTGGGTATTGTGTCAGATGCCTGTAGTCACAGCTATTTGGGAGGCTGAGGCAAGAGAATCACTTGAGCCCAAGAGTTTGAGGTTGCTGTGAGCTATGAGGCCATAGCACTCTACCGAGGTCAACAAAATGAGACTCCATCTCAAAAAAAATAAAAAAACTCATTTGAGAAGTGAAAAAATAGTCTTGGACTAACTCAAGTACTGTTCTTGTATTAAATATCTTAAAAAGTTGAATGAATGCCAGGCTATTTACACTGATATAAGTCTACTCATTACGTGCAGTTGACACTTGATGTTGGTAAGGAGTAATTTTTAACAGCCTTTGAAAGCTGTTGGAGTAGCTTCTTTTTGCAGAGAAAATTTCCATTCAGATACATACAGAACAGACAAATTTGTTTTTTGAAGGTAAATCCAGCTTTCTTATTTGAATTTCCTTAAATTCAACCTTTTTACATTTCTGTTCTTTAGGTCTGCCAAAATGTCTGAAAGATCAGATATCCTTCACTTCAAGTTTGAAAATTATGGAGATTCAATGTTACAAAAAATGAACAAATTAAGAGAAGAGAATAAATTTTGTGATGTTACAGTTCTCATAGATGATATTGAGGTACAGGGGCATAAAATTGTGTTTGCTGCAGGTTCCCCCTTCTTAAGAGACCAGTTTTTACTGAATGATTCCAGAGAGGTGAAAATCTCCATATTACAGAGTTCTGAAGTGGGCAGACAATTGCTCTTATCCTGTTATAGTGGTGTGCTGGAATTCCCCGAGATGGAACTGGTAAATTACTTGACTGCTGCAAGTTTTCTTCAGATGAGCCACATTGTAGAACGGTGCACGCAGGCCCTGTGGAAGTTTATAAAGCCAAAACAACCAATGGATAGTAAAGAGGGATGTGAACCACAGAGTGCTTCTCCCCAGTCCAAAGAACAGCAGGGAGATGCCAGAGGCTCTCCAAAGCAGGACTCACCTTGTATTCATCCATCTGAAGACAGTATGGATATGGAGGACAGTGATATTCAGATTGTTAAGGTAGAGTCTATTGGGGATGTATCAGAGGTTAGAAGTAAAAAAGATCAGAACCAGTTTATTTCTTCTGAACCCACTGCTTTACATTCATCAGAGCCCCAGCACTCCCTGATAAATTCAACTGTGGAAAACAGAGTAAGTGAAATAGAACAAAACCATCTCCACAATTATGCCCTCTCTTATACAGGCAGTGATAACATCATCATGGCCTCAAAAGATGTCTTTGGGCCTAGTATTCGAGGTGTAGACAAAGGTCTACAGTGGCATCACCAATGCCCAAAGTGTACCAGGGTGTTTCGTCACCTGGAGAACTACGCCAACCATTTAAAAATGCACAAACTCTTTATGTGTCTACTCTGCGGCAAGACTTTTACTCAGAAAGGCAACCTTCATCGACATATGCGTGTGCATGCCGGAATTAAACCTTTCCAGTGTAAAATCTGTGGGAAAACCTTTTCTCAGAAGTGTTCCTTACAGGATCATCTTAACCTTCACAGTGGAGATAAGCCCCATAAGTGTAACTATTGTGATATGGTGTTTGCACATAAACCAGTTTTGAGGAAACACCTTAAACAGCTGCATGGCAAAAACAGCTTTGATAATGCCAATGAGAGGAATGTACAAGACCTCACAGTGGATTTTGATTCTTTTGCATGTACAACAGTCACAGACTCTAAAGGGTGTCAGCCACAACCTGATGCAACACAGGTCCTGGATGCAGGTAAACTGGCCCAAGCTGTCCTGAACTTAAGGAATGATAGTACTTGTGTGAATTGAATAGGGGCTTCATGCTCACAACTTGAACTGACTGAGAGTATGGCAATAGTCTCAGTCTTTGTAGGAGTGAATTTGCTAGTTTGACTTCTCCAAAGCCTCTGTGCAGGTGGTAGGGGATGAGTCAAAGCACTAGGAGACCAGGCAACTTACCATTTGGAGTGGTTTTGCCTTCTTTTTGGCCTCTTCCATTTTCTGTTTTGAATTATTTATCCTATGATGTCTGTTTTCCTTTCCCAAGAAATAATTCCATTTGTCTACCTAATACCAACTTATATCTTAGACTGACACTATTTTAGGCCATTCTGTAGGCACACTTTGAAGGTATCAGCAAGTTAATAACTTCACCTACTCTCCACTAATAGATACTATGCTGAGAAAAATGAGTAATATTTTTCTTTGGTAGAAAATAGACTGAGATATAAGGTGATGTTGCTGTTGACCTAAAAATGTGATAGAACTTCTGGTTGCCTATTGATAATTCCTCTGTGTCTGATAAATGATTGAATCTGCTTCTTACCATTTGTACTTGTCTTGGAGCTGGCTATAAATAAGCATGTTGGTTTGTTCTGTACTCTGTTCACCAGTATCCTAGCCCAACTTCATTTTCACTGAAGTTTTCACATAGACCAGAGTACATCTTTTAAGTAACACCTGCAGGCAAATGGTGAGGAAGCATCATGAGGAACATAATCAGCAAAGGATAGAAGTATAATTATGCAATGGCACTTGTTTGGGAAAGTTCCCTTGTATCCTACCAAGAGGTCAGATGCTTATAATTAATGTTTAACTTCTTGATCCTTTTGAAATCAAGATTGCTCCAGGCACACTTAAGATATGCTAAAGCATTGTTGTCTCTGAAAAGAGACTATATGGGAGTCTATGAATTTTGTTTGAGACTTGAGCTATAAGAAAGGTGAGTTTGGCCATCAGTTTTGTTCAGCACATTATAAGAGTCTCTTGAGTTTTCATTTCCTCGTGTACCTTAATTTCTAAAATGGGATGAAAAAATGAAGTGGGACACAGAAAGGGCAATCAGAATTTTGGAATCAGATATTCCTCTGAAAGGTACACTGTCCCACCTTACCACCTTTGATAGATTGCTAATACAAAATTGATTTTCCAATATAGGTAAACAAAACTTTTTCCTCAAGCACATGTTGTACTTTAGACGTAAAATTTTGAGTCTTATTTGTTTCTGACCCATGAGTTAGATTTAGATAATAGTATTAGAGTCCTTAGAGAATCTTAAGAGAACATTTATTCCACTGTTTAAATTGGGGTATCCAAAACCCAAAGAGGTGGCCAAGACTGGCCAAAGGTAGATAAGTGGCTAAATATGAGCTAATTTCTTCTTCTTCTTCCCCCACCCCTTGATTTGAAAAGATTTCGTACATGATGAAGAATAACACATTAGCAAAAAGTTCCCAGTCTGTGTTTTGCCTTTATGTTTTCCTGTTGGCTTTCTGAGACAGCCTGGATTGTGCCAACGAAATATCACAGATGGATTTATGTTAGTTAATTAATTTTTAGTTAGATGAGTATTACATTATTCCTAAGCAAGTGACTGAATTGCTAGGTATTGGTTAGGGAGGGAAAGGATAAGTAAGAATAATGTGAGAAAGAACCAAGTGTGAAATAGATTTTGTGTGGAAAACAGTGTTTATTAGTTACCATCAGGATTTTCTATTTTTATTTTGAGCTATGAGAGTGCTTGTACAGATAATCCAAAAATTAGGCTTAACTTGTATAGTTGGGGGAATTTTTAAATTGTTGTAATTTGATACATTTACATGTATCATCATCCTTATTCCTAACATTTTGCTCATTGTATGGTCTATTGATGCTTTTAGCATTGTGATCTTTGTATGATCCAGCCAAAGAGTACCATTCTATGCAACAGTGAAACTACCCTGTCAACCAATCAATGTTTTTGGTATTTTCTCTGAACATCATTTTTTTACAGGAAAATTTCAAGTTGGATTGCTTCTTTTGCTCATATTCATGTCCTGTTTTTATTACTGGTTTGAAGACTAAAAGGCATGGATTCAAATAAGATTGGTCTCTTTGGTTGGAGACTGTTTCTGGGTTCATTCAGTTATTCAAGGAACACTATTAAGGACCTACTGTTGCCAAACACTGTATTAGATACTGAGGATATAAAGGTAAGATCGATAGAGTCCCTGCCCTCATGGAGTTTATAGTGTCATGTGGTCTAAGTAAAACAAGGTCTCAATTGTTTCTATGCTAGGAATAATAAAGAAAATTGCCTTGCTTTCTTTGATCACGCAAAGTCAGCATCTTTATGGGTTTGTATCAGTAAAACTTTTAGTTCTCATCTTTTGCAAATGCAAACCACTGAAGTGATTTACAGTCTCCTCCATTTCTTGGCTGGAGAAGTGTTCTGTTTCTGTGAGACATTTTCTAATTTTGTTGAGACTTGACTTTTCTGCTTTACTTATACATGTTTGTTAAGTTTATATTGCAAAGAAGTCAAGTTACTGATAACAAATACATTTTAGAGAGGAAGATTTATTTCAAAACTAGTCATATTTCTGTAGAGCAGGAAGATTCCTAAAACTTTAAGCATTTAGCATTTGTATTTTATGCATCCCCAGGATAACTAAAAGAAAAAAGGACTCTCTTTCCCATAGTTTGGTTTTTGAAAAAAATTACCGTTACAGTTATTTATTTATTATTTAATTTTAAAGACAAACTCCAAACTAAAGTGGCTCTGAGATAAATCAGATGTGATTTTGTTTTATTTTCTTTATTCGAAGATCTATAAATGGAAGGTGACAAGTGTCACTGTTTAACATATTGTCCTAAGCAAGCCAGAACATTTTATTTCAGCTCATGAATAGCTGTACTAAATCTGTTGTATGTTAGACATACTATGAACTACCTCTTCACTTATTATGGGGAAGTTTCCTTAATAAAAGTATGACAATTTAAGTTGGCTGTCAGTGGTTTATTTTCTCACTCTCCTCCTGCTTTCCTTTTTCAATTGCTTGAATTTGAACGCAGAAATGCCTTCTTCGCTTCTGTTCTTTAAAATACGTATTAATCATATGAAGTGGTTGCCTTTAAAGGAAAACATGGATTAACCAGAAATTAGTTGTTTTTAGAGTCATTTACTTACAGGAGAACCCGTTTACTGAGGCAGTAGAGCAGTGCCTTTTAAAAATTGATTCAGATGTCTCTCCATTATGTAAAATACAGTACTCAGGAATGCAAAGATCAGTAAGCTGCAGTCCTAAATACTTCGGCCTAGGTGGGACACAAATAATTTCAATGCAGGTATGATAAATGCAACAATGAAGGCAGGCAAATAGATTACAGGTTCCCAAATAATTACAGGAACCAACTAATGTAAGCAGCAGTTCAGGGTGGCTTCAGTAATAACGTGTTTTTAAAAGATAGCGGGAAGAAGATTAGGGCACGTCAGAGTATATACCTGGGCCAAAGTTTTGATGAGGTGGAGCGGATTAAGGAGTGAAGCTAGATCCAGGGATGGGGGCCAGATCCTAATGGGACACTAGGTAGGTAATCTCGAATACAAATCCTTGTGGTCTCTTCCTCTGCCACTTTTCAAAGTTGTGGGTGGTGCCAATAAAGAGGACCCGTCCCCTACTAATTCCCAGGCTTTCGGCTTTTCTATGGTCCCGGCGCTGGGTATTCGGACAGATGTACCGTAACCCAACTTCACAACCGGCTTCAATTCGGACGTTTAGGATGGCTGACGAAGGGAAATGGCTAGTATCGAGACTGGGACAGGAGAGATGGGACTTGCCAGTACTTGGGCGCCTTTCTGTCATTCCAGGTACCGGGGAAATAAGGAAGGGAGACCGTCTCAGGATGTTCTTCCGGGGCGCCCAGATAGCCTCATTTAAGAATAAAGCTGGTTGACACCGGATGTGTTTCCTCCCAGGCTAAGTCCATCTTCCGGCCTGGGCCGCCGCTGCCGCGGAAGCCTCAACTCTAGTTTTCTGAGACGGTAAGTGAATGGGAAGGTGATTGGGCATTAGGGAAGGCCTGAGGAAGAGAAGCGGGAGGAGAGCTGCTGGGTGCGGCCCCAGAGTTGCTAAACTGGTGCGACAACCACTTGGCCAACAGGGCCTTGGCCCTTGGCAGGCTTAGCGCGCGAAAACCTGTGCGCTGAGCTGGAAGGATCTTCAGGCCACCTGCGATCTGGTTTCAGTTATGTTCCCTGAGTTTCTCCTGCTGTGAGTGGGTCTCTGTGCTCCGTGCAGGAACACAGGTGAGTCAGGCACCATCTCGCGATGCTCAGAGAGCAACATGCTGTGGGGGAGACAGGAGTCGTCATATATTAGTCTTAGTTGATTTGGGCTTAAATGACGTAAATCACTAGCTGGAAAAAGGAACTGGAAACGTGAATGTGAGAGAAGTGCTTCGGTGTGTGTTCGTGTCTTTTTGTCTGGGCAATGATGAAAATTGTAATATTCAAGACGCTTCGAGTATAAAAAAGACTAGAAGGAGATAGAGCTATAAAGTTCGGCTAAGGCTAAATCGTAATCGTGATGGATCTCATGTTCTTTCCTAAGAACATTAGCCTGTTCTGGAGGTAGAGGAGAGGAATGGAGGATTTAAAGCAGATGAGAATTTTTGTTTCTTTGAATTACTTTTTTTTTTTTTCAGTTTTTGGCCGGAGCTGGGTTTGAACCCGCCACCTCTGGCCTATGGGGCTGGCGCCCTACTCCTTTGAGCCACAGGCGCCGCCAAACATTTGGTTCTAGTGGCACTCAGGAGCATAGTTTGAATATAGGACAGTATGGTATCAAGGGAACCTGTTGGGGACATTGCAGTGGTCCAGGTGACAGGAATGAGAACCTGGTTTGGTGAGAGTAGGAAGTTTGGAGATTACGTGAAGGTTTCTAACTGAGGATAGTATGTTAATTTACTTTGTGGTGATCACTGTGCTTGTTACTGGATATTGAAAATTAATGGCGTATTCTTGATCACAAGGCACAAAAATTTAGCCAAAGAGACAAGCATAGAAATGGTTTGCTACAATTTAACGTTATTAATAATAAATGCTGTAATAAAAATGAAAAATGTGCTATGAGATCATAGACAAATGTGTTATAATTTTCTGGATTTTGAGATGGTGGCATAGGGTTTCACTCTTTTTTTTTTTTTTTTT
>NW_003852409.1:25898047-25910015 GCF_000181295.1 Otolemur garnettii | reverse complement strand
TTTTTTTTTTTCTTTTGTTAATTCATTTGTTTGTTTTCATGACATGGGAAAACATTCCCTAACCTTACATTAACGTTTGTGTTATATTTTGCGTAGATCATGACCATGGCTGCTGAATCTGATGTTCTGCACTTCCAGTTTGAACAGCAAGGAGATGTGGTCTTGCAGAAAATGAATCTCTTGAGGCAGCAGAATTTATTTTGTGATGTATCAATTTATATTAATGACACCGAGTTCCAGGGGCACAAGGTGATTTTGGCTGCTTGCTCCACTTTTATGCGAGATCAGTTTTTACTCACACAGTCAAAACATGTCAGAATCACCATCTTGCAGAGTGCAGAAGTTGGCAGGAAGTTGTTACTCTCTTGCTATACTGGAGCACTTGAAGTTAAAAGGAAAGAGCTTTTGAAATATTTGACTGCTGCCAGTTATCTTCAGATGGTTCACATTGTGGAAAAATGCACAGAAGCTTTGTCAAAATATCTGGAAATAGATCCTTCTATGAAAAACAACAACCAACACACTGACCTGTGTCAATCCTCTGATCCAGGTGTTAAGAATGAAGAAGAAAATTCTGATAAAGACTGTGAGATAATTGAAATTTTGGAAGATAGTCCTGTAAATATAGATTTCGATGTTAAAGAAGAGGAAAGCAATGCCTTACAGTCTACAGTAGAGAGCTTGACATCAGAGAGAAAGGAAATGAAGTCGCCAGATCTGTCTACAGTAGATATAGGTTTTAAAGACAATGAAATTTGTATCCTCCATGTAGAATCCATCAGTACAGGTGGTGTAGAAAATGGGCAATTTTCACAGCCTTGTACTTCTTCAAAAGCAAGCATGTATTTTTCTGAAACACAGCATTCATTGATTAATTCTACAGTTGAGAGCAGAGTGATGGAAGTTCCTGGGAATCAAGGTCAGGCCATATTTTATGAAAATATTGAAGGAAGTTATGGTACAGTTAATGAGATTCAGAATCTGGAGGAAAGTTATTCACTGAGGCATCAGTGCCCCAGGTGTCCTCGAGGCTTCCTTCATGTTGAAAACTATCTACGCCACCTTAAGATGCATAAACTATTCTTGTGCTTACAATGTGGGAAAACATTTACACAGAAGAAAAATCTCAACCGACATATTCGAGGACACATGGGCATAAGGCCCTTTCAGTGTACTGTGTGCTTAAAAACATTTACTGCTAAAAGCACTCTTCAGGACCACTTAAACATACATAGTGGGGATCGACCATATAAATGCCATTGTTGTGATATGGATTTCAAGCACAAGTCTGCTCTCAAAAAGCACTTAACTTCTGTCCATGGCAGAAGCAGTGGTGAAAAACTATCTAGACCTGATCTCAAAAGTCAAAATACACTATAATTAGAATCACATACTTAGTAAATAAACCTTATATCACTCTGTTAGGCAAGTCTTTCATAGAAATTAGCATTTGTAATACTGGGTTCCTTTTCATCTTTATGTTTGTTCTTGCCTACATATATTCTTCTTGAAGAAAAGTAACAGTTCCAAAGTTGTGAAAGGCATGATAAAAAGATGATGGGATTTTGTCTCATCTGTTATGTTACATGTAAGTCCCAGTGGTATACCTAGAGAAAAAGTGTCCATTCTTTTACACATTCTAGATTCTAGTCACAGAGTATCCAGCAGGATTTGCAGATTCTGATTTGGAGTCTCTAGATAATTGATTTAAATGTAAAATCCAAGCATGTAACAACAATGGATTAAGGTAATAGGAAGAGAAAATAAATGTAAAAACATTATTACCTGTTATTAGTCACTTTAAGAACGAAGAAAACAAACTTTTTTTTTTTTAACTTTCAACCAACCGCTCTTAGATTCTAAACTAAACACCAAGGTACCTTTTGTCTAATTTGGGGGGGGTCGGTTTCATTTTGTTGCCCTCGGTAGAGGGCCATTGCATCATAACTCACAGCAACCTTGAACTCGGGCTCAAGCGATTCTCATCTCAGCCTCCCGAGTAGCTGGGACTATAGGCACCCACCACAATGCCTGGGTATTTTTTAGAGATGGGATCTCCCACTTGCTCAGGCTGGTTTCAAACCTGCAGTCTACCTGCCTCGGATACCTTTTGTTTTAAAACTGCAAAAGTACACAATTCAGATTCACTTGAGAGTAGCAGAATTTCCTTATAATGGGTTAGTATTCCTTAAAATACTTTATTCCATGATTTGTTAGTATACATATTTTAGAAATAATTGGGCCCAAATTTTTTAATTATACTTAATTGAAATTAATCATTTTGTGGTCAATAAAATTATACCATTGAGATGAGGCTGTGAAAAATTAGTTTTCTTAGAAATTCTAACTTTACCAAAGATATTTGTTCTATTTCCTTATGAAAATTTCACTATATTTTTTAGTTAACATGTAGTAGAATTGAAATTGCTTTTTGGTGTCTGGTTCTATAAATCTGAATACATGCATAGATTTGTGTACCACCACTGCAATCAGGGTACAGAACAGTTTCACACTCCCATGACTCCTTCATTTTGCCCCTTTGTAGTCATCCTGTCCTAGCTCTAATCCCTGTTAACAGTTCTCCATTGGTATAATTTTGTCCTTTCTTTAATGCCATATAAATGGAATTGTACAGTATGTTGCCCTTTTTTTTTTCACCCAGCAAAATGCCTTTGAGGTTCATCCATGTTTTGTGTATCCCTTTTTAATTTTAAATTGGTAATACATATTAGCTGTAGCTACCATGAGAAAGACAATTCAAACATAGGTAGTTCAAACATACTAATAGATAGCTATTAGTATTATTGATTATATTTTTTCCATTTTTATTAAGGTAATTTTCATTCACTTTGTATTGACAGAGGTCTTAATCATCCATAAATTTTTATTCTGTATTTCCAGAAAAGTGCCAAAAGCAAAGCCATAATTGTAGGATTATTTCAGTGAGTAATATTTTGGATTGCCATTGTTCTCTCATATCCCTGCCTACATATAATACAAAGCTTTTTAAAATTAAGAATAAAAACTGCAGGGCAAGTCATATTATCTAAAACACAGGAACTGCTTTTAGGAAAGAAGCCTAACTGAATGCATTCTACTTTGAAGTTGTTCTGTTCCTCCTGTACTTATCTTAGTTTTATGTAGAATTTCTACTATACTTAATTTCTATTGAAACCCTTCTATAGTTTAAAATGTAATATAGTTTTACCATTTATAACAATATTGTGAAGAATCTCATGTTCATTGTTATAAATGTTAAATATCCTTTTTGTGATACTTTTGTGGGTAACATTCTTCATAGAATTTTAACTCTGGTGAAGACTGTATAATCTAGGTATCATATTTGATGAGAAAACTATAACCACAGTCACTAGTGACATAGGGCAGTTTTCTCTTCAAACTTTTAAAAAAATTATATGTAAAATAACTTTCATCTTGGTCATTTGTAAGATCATTGCCAGGTCTAAGATTCTAATTTTATATGTAATCCTTCCTAAGAACAGAGAAGTGGGGAAAGCAAGAGAGAAGAGTTTCTTGTCTTCACAAACTTTGTTATTTGGGTACTCCACGGGAGACAATTTTTAAAAAGTAAATAGTGGGTTTGTTCCCACTGGAGAATATGGCGAGAAAATATTTTCTTTTCAGAAATAGTCTACTTGTGATTGAAGTCTTTTTCTTATTTTTGCTTCCTAGGATGAAATGGGGAGGGGGAATGTGCATAGGAGAGGTTACAAAAAATAGTAATGAACTGATCTTTTTAGGATTTGGTATCTTCTGTCTTGGATGTTTGAAAAAACATGGTTGAAACCATGTTGAAATTTTATGTGTGCCTTGTAAGATTGTTGTACTTTTTTTTTTTTTGTGAGCACTTTGAGATTTTTGCTGGGGGTAGGGGTGTTGTGACAGTGATGGCTATAATTTATATTATTTATTCCTGTTCAATAGCACAGAATGATCTCAAAACATTCCTAGGAAAGTATCTGTTTGCATGATGTGTCTATAAAACTTCAAGAAACTGGAATCTTTTTAATAAAAGTGCAGTTATGACAAAACATAGAATTTATTCATTTAAAATACTCACTTTTAGTTGTTTGTGTTTCTGCTAGGACAGAAAAACCCAGTAGTTCAGTCTCTTACTGCATTTATGTATAAAAGATCTTGAAAATGTAGTTGTTACTTTGTTGTAAGAGAAAATTCTTGCCTTCTTTGTGGGATGTAACTGTCTTATATGTTTACATAAGAAAAATAAACTGGAGGTGGGAATGGAGAGCTTTGTGTGTTGCCTACATGTATGAATTTTAAAGGATACAGTTGCTCCTGACTAGTCATTTAATCATTAGCTCAACAAATATTTCCTAAGTCCCTTCCATACAAAGTTATACTAGAATTTAGATATATAGACAAAAATTCCTCGTCTTGAACTTATATTCTAGTGAAGGGGGACAAACAGTAAACAAATAAGTAAAATCAATGTATGTCAGATTTTTTTTTTTTTTTGAGGTGGAGCCTCAAGCTGTCCCCCTGGGTAGAGTGCCACAGCACACATCACACCTCACAGCAACCTCCAACTCCTGGGCTCTGCCTCTGCCTCCCAAGTAGCTGGGACCACAGGCGCCCACCACAATGCCCGGCTATTTTTTGGTTGCAGCCATCATTGTTTGGCGGGCCCCAGCTGGATTCCAACCCGCCACCTTAGGTGTATGTGGCTGGCGCCTTAGCCACCTGAGCCACAGGCGCCGAGCTGTATGTCAGATTTTTAAAATGGATTGGGAGAAAAATAAAGTAGGAATAAGGAGTGCCAGAGAAAGGGGTGGGATTGTAATTTTAAATATGGTGATCAGGCCACTTTTGAGAAGTGAATCGGATTATCATATATATCACTGTCTAATAAAATAGAAGATCATATATATCCACTAGAATAGAAACAATACATGCAGTAGGAAGGAAAACAAATGTCAATATACATAAAAACCCATCACTGTCCAGTTGAAATTACACGAACCATTGATTGTTGAGAACCTTTCTCTTGGATTAGCATATATTTCATAAAGAGAACAAAATGAAAAAATGTACGTAAGAAATGCTGGATGTGGTGAGCCTTTTGGGAAATTGAGGTGAGAGGATCACTGGAGCCCAGTTCAATGCTGCAGTGAGTTATGATGGCACCACTGCATTCCAGTCTGAATGACAGAGACCCTGACTAAAAATTAAAAAAAAAATTCTTTTACACAGCAATGAACCTTTCCCCCAAAACACTGTCAATGAAACTTTCCCCCAAAACACTGTTGTTTTCTGTCATCCAGGCAGTGAAAACCATATTTTTTGTAGGCTTTTTATAGTTTATAAGCAATTTTTCCACATTTTTTCTATATCCATGGTGGGTTTACTTACTGGTACATAGATGTTTTTGTTGTGTGTATGATTTCACATTGGAAAGCACCAGGAGTTTATAAATCATGATCATTTTCTTTTTTATTTGTATTTATGTATTTATTTATTTTTAGAAACAGAGTCTTAAACTTTGTCCCCCTCAGTAGAGTGCTGTGGTGTCACAGCTCACAGCAACCTCCAACTCATGGACTTAGACCATTCTCTGGCCTCAGCCTCCCCAGTAGCTGGAACTACAGGCACCGGCCACAATGCCCAGGTATTTTTTGTTGCAGTTTGGCCAGGGCCGGGTTCAATCCCACTACCCTCGGGCTGGCGCCCTACTCACTGAGCCACAGGCGCTGCCCCATGATCATTTTCTTAACCTGTGTTCAGTTTCTCATTAGTAACAAAGACTACATAGCATCTGACTTTTAGGGTTTTATTAATAAGTAAATGAAATATAAATAACACTAAAATTAAATATATCTATTTTTTGAGAGTCTCACAATGTTGCCCTTGGTAGGGTGCTGTACTGTCACAGCTCACAGCAACCTCGAACTCTTGGGCTTAAGCGATTCTCTTGCTTGAGCCTCCCAAGTAGCTGGGACTACAGGCGTCCGCCACAACACCCAGCTATTTTTTTTTCCTAGTTGTCACTGTTGTTTAGCAGTCCCTGGGGTGGGTTCGAACCTGCCAGCCCCTGTGTATGTGGGTAGCGCCCTAACCACTGAGCTATGGGCGCCAAGCCTAAAATATTAACTATCAAATAACACAGGACCCAGCACAGACTTTCATAAATGTTAATTTTCCCTATCCCTATTTATTGTATGTTTCTTCATCTATTAAAACAATAATTTCTACCTTACCATTTGCTGTGAAAAATCTTTCTACAAATATTTGAGTTATGATGACAAAATTGTGCTTACATTTTTATCTTTGCCTTTTACTCAAAAGTTAAGAGTTTTCTCTTTAATATAGAGGTATGTGGACGTGCCTGCCAAATAAATGCTTTCTTTTTTACTTGGCACCTATATGGAGAGATTGAAGAATCTAGTCAGCATGTCAATAAAGAAGAGTTAAGTAGAATGTGATTCTCAGTGATTATCATGCTTTTCACGATGGGAGTCATACATTGGTTAGAGTTGGTGTCCAGGAAGCTGGCTCAAAATGCAAATAGATGAATGTGCAGGGAATTTCCCATCAATCCTTTAGGCTTGCCTAGTCAGTTTCAGGCACCTCCCACAGTGCTTCAGCATTCCCTGGTCACGTGATAGGGATAGACTTCGCCGCAAAAGGGAAGCTCATGCGCAGTTTAGGTGGTGAGAACTACAACAGTTCCCTTCCACTTCCCCAACTCCCGGGCTTGTATAATCTCGCGTGATGTGGGCATTATCTTCTCGCGAGAGCTAGGTCAGGATCCCTCCAGGTCCGCCTCCGTGGTGAGGAGGAGGAGGAGGAGGTGGCGGAGGGAGGAGGAGGAGGCCCCGTCGCGGCCTTCGCCGCCGCCAACGGGGCTGTCCCTGTAAGCTCCCGATGGAGTTTGAGGTCGTGAATCCGCCGCCGAGCGCTGCCCCGGCGAGACGAGGCGCCTCCGTCGCCGAGCCGCGCCGTCGCGGGGCTCCCGGGAGTGGCCCTTAGCGACCCCGCCCGGGCCCCCTCAGGTAGGGCGGGGGCGGGCACGATGCGGCTCCGGCCCCAGCCCGGGTGCCTGGTCCCGTCGGTCGTGCGGGAGACTAGTCTGAACCCGGGGCCTGTGTGCTGTTGCCGCCGGTGCCTGGAGGGGTTGAGAACCTAGGGCCGCACCTGACGCTCCGACAGAACCCGGGGCCTGAGGAGGCCCTTCTCTCTGGTAGGGCTTTTTGATGTGGAACAACCGGCTCAAATGGCCACCTTCCTTCGACAGTGGCCGAGGGGACGCCTTTGAGCCCTAAGGAACCCACCCCAGCAAAGGCCAGGTTTACATCTCCCTTCCTACATCAGTGAGTAAGAGGGGATTTGGAAGAGGTCCTAAAAAACAAAGTCCTCTCCTAGGTTTTCAGCTTTCTGCTCTGGGGTTTCCCGAGACCCTAGTTTAGGGATGGTGGAAGCGATCTGAGTGGTAAATAGGGACCCCGGCGAAACAATGCCCTGGATGGAGATGGCCGAACCTGAGTGGTTGCACAGGGGATGTGACTAGGAGCAATGGCATGAAACACAGCCAGGGAATTCTGCGATGGTTTTCTTCTTGCCCTCTTTCATTTTTCCTTCTTGGTAAAGCCTCTTGAGGAGACCTTCCACCATCTTAGAAGTATGGTAGAAAGCATCTTTGTTTCTCGGAGAAGCAGCTGTACTTTTTTCTGTCTTTAGCTTTCAGGATGAGAGAAAATGAGGGTAGCTGTCATTTCCATTCTTCAAATCACAACGGAAGAATTTAAGATACTGGCAGATATAACCTTCACACCAAAATATTCTCAAGTAATCGGTGGCATAAAGCAGATCTAGTTCAATGATTCTAAACCTGTTTTATAATTTTGACGAGCACCTGAGTTGAGTTTCCTTCTTTTTAATTTCTAGCCCCCCCTCATTGTGATTAGAATGACTTTGTATTCCAAATGAAGTGCCTAAGTAATCTTTTCTATCTTTTCTGTATTAGTCAAACTTCTTTTAAGTTTCAGTGGGAACTTTTGATTAACCTGAGAAAGGTAATGTTGTTAACACCAAAGTGATATAATTTCGCCCAAAAGCAAGGAAACAAATGTATTAGTTTATCAGTGCAGCCTTTTTATCGTTAAGCATACAAACTTAGTTAAGTCATTTTGAAACCTTAAGACTATTCATGGATTCTCCTGTTTTTACCTCTTTATCTGTCTAAAAGGCTACATCACTGTCCTAACCTCACATCCCTTTCTCACGTTATTTCCACATTCAGTTCTTGAAGAAACAGAGGCCATTACATCCTGTTAAAGACTATCTTTAAGTATTGCCCTTTTTTAATTTGGAGATTTATGTTTTCCAAGATTGAGTTTGGAAAATTGCTAGAGGGACAAAATGTTAAACATATACACCAGTCATGTTTAGAAAAAGTAGATATTATAATTAAAACAGGCTTTTATTCTTTGAGTATTTAATTGCAGTTGTGTTCATTAGTGGCTCCTTTGAGTTACTCTTGATGTGTTATTACTGTTGTGTTAACCTGACAATGTAAGAAGACTTAAGTCTTTTGTTCATATATTTTCATTGGTTCACATTCTGCTTTTGTAATTTGCTGTCTTCCAATTTGAAAAAAAGTCAAAGTTTTTCTTTTGGCAAATCATTTTTCTTTACTATTAGGATGTTATATTAAAAAACTGAACTTCTACATTGTGTGCAATAGCTAAGAATGTCAAATAAACTTAGGTCATAATAAGTACTTATTATTTTGATTGGAGTGTGTAGAAGTTTCACTTTTAGTGACAGAAAAAGGAAGCATGTAGCTGAAAACTGAAAATAAATTGTTGTCTGTACCATGTCCATGAGTGTTGTGACCAGGGTTTTCTAATTTTATGAACACCTTCTTAAGTGTCAGTGTGAGTTTCCCTCAATTTCTTGATAAAAGTTAGTTTTGTTTTGAGTATTACTTTATAATCTGTTTTTTTGTGTGATTTTTTTTTTTTTTTTTTTTTTTTGAGACAGAGTCAGTCTTTGTCACCCTGGGTAGAGTGTCATGGCATCATAGCTGATAGCAACTTCAGATTTTTGGGCTCAAGAGATCTTCTTGCCACAGCCTCCCAGGTCTCTGGGACTGCAGACCAGTTTTTTCTTTTTTTACTAGAGATTGGGGGGGGGTGGGTCTCACTCTTGCTCAGGCTGGTCTCAAACTCCTGAGCTCAGGCAGTCCACCCACTTCAACCAACTTTATAATCTTAAGTACTCTAGAATTGCATGTTCAGTACTAGCTAATAGCCAACCACATGTGGCAGTTGAGGACTTGAAATGTGAATTAAGATGTGCTAGAAGTGTAAAATACACACCAGATTTGAAAGACTTAGTACAAAAAAGATTTTTTAATATCAGTAATTTTTATGTACATTAAATGTTAAAATGATTAATTGGGTCAAATAAAATATATTTCTTAAATTGATTTTCCCTGTTTTCTTTTTTTTCTTTTTATAATTTTTAGAGACAGAGTCTTTGTCACCCAGACTGGAGTGCAGTGACATGATCATAGGTCACTGCAGGCCAAAATTTCTGACTTCAAGTGGTGCTCCTGCTTTTACCTCTCAAAGTGCTGGGATTATAGGCATAAGCCACCTCCCTGGGCCTTTTTCAATCTTTTTTAACAATCACTATCAGAAAAGTTAATATTACTCACATTATAATGGCTGAGATTGCATTATATTTCTTTTGGACATTACTGTTTTAGGGCAGCACTAGTCTTCTGGGAAATGAATTATCTTAATAAAAGTTGACATTTGGGGGTGGCGCCTGTGGCTCAAAGGGGTAAGGCCCTGGCCCCACTCTACTCAGGGGGACAGCTTGAGGCTCTACTGCAAAAAAAAAAAAAAAAAAAAAAAAAAGTTGACATTTATAGGAAAACCCAAAACTTTCAGAGTTTCCTCTTACAATCATGATAATCAAAAGGATCAGGATTTTGGTAATATACAGTTATACACTGGCTGTTATTTGATAGACAGAATTAAGTAAGCTCTGCCTCAAAAATAAATATTTTTGGGGTTTGGTTGGGTTGCATATGCCTGTAGTACTTAGCACTCTGGGGGGCCAAGGTGGGAGGATTGCCTGAGCTCAGGAGTTCTAGATCAGCCTGAGTAAGAGTGAGACCCCATCACTACTAAAATTAGAAAAATTAGCTGGGAGTTGTGGTGAGTGTTGTGCCAGGTGCCTGTAGTCCCATCTACTCAGGAGCCTGAGACAGGAGGATGGCTTGAACTCAGGAGTTGGAGGTTGTTGTGAACTAGGCTGCTGCCAAGGTACTCTAACCAGGGGCAACATATTGAGAGTGTCTCAAAAAAAAAAAAAAGTATTTTTCAAGTGTAGCCGTCACTAGAAAAGCAAAACTTTATATTAGCTGAAATAGAAAGGCATCCCTTTATTTCCCTGTTAGAATGCTTTGGGAGTTGTATCTCATATTAATTGAAAAACAGAGTTTAACGTCATAGAGATTTTTTTTTTTTTGAAACAGAGTCTCACTATGTCATCCTTAGTAGACATAGAGTTTGACATAGAGTGTCACAGCAACCTCAAACTCTTGGGCTTAAGCCATTCTCTTGCCTCAGCCTCCCGAGTAGCTGAGACTATAGGTGCCCACTACAACACCCGGCTATTTTTGGTTGCAGTTGTCATTGTTTAGCAGTTCCAGGCTGGGGTCGGTTTATGTGGCTGGCACCCCACTCACTGAGCAATGGGCGCCGAGCTGATAATTTTTTTTTTTTTTTGAGGCCTACAGCAACCTCGAACTCTTGAGCTCAAGTGATCCTCCTGCCTCAGCATCCCAAGTTGCTGGAGCTACAGGTGCTCACCACAATGATTTTCTATTTTTAGGAGGAACTGGATCTCCCTCTTGCTCAGGGTGGTCTTGAACTCCTGAGCTCACAAAATCTACTTGCTTCAGTCCCCCCAGGTGCTGGGATTATAACTATGAGCTACTACACCCAACTAACCCCATAGAAAATGTAAGAAGCAAAACTTGAGTCATATTTATGTTATGACTTAGAACAAAGTCACGTGTAATAGCAGTCTTTAAAATTGTAAGTTCTTTTTCTTCAATCCTTTTTATAGGGGGATGCTGAGTTTTATATAGCTTACATATTGTTTCTGTTCTTTTTTTTTTTTTTACTCATTTATTAGACTAAGACCCAAATTGTACTTATTCTTTAAATATAATTTTAAGCTCAAAACAAGTCACTGTATTTATAAGGTTTCTGAATAGAGAAACACTATTACAGTCTATTTCCAAAGCTTATATTCCTCACATGGATTAACTAGAATGAAAAAATGATTATATTAATTTACAGACCTGAGCCCTATATTGCTTGCAAATAGTACGTATAGTACATACATTTCTAATACATCAGTGAATGAGGTAGAAACATTATTCTGGCATTTTAAAATCAGATGCTATAGTCCTGAACTGTCTGCTTAATATGGTGGATTAATAAGGGAAAATGAAAGTACTTAGGCTGGTATGAAGTTTGCTTTTAATAAAGCAGTTTGTAATTTGCATCGTATAAGAAATGCCTGTTACTGTTCCTGTTTTTTGTGTTAGCACTCATAGCAAGGAATTTACGGCTTAGAAAATTACTTGAGTGAAAATCTGTTTAAGTTCTTACCTTTAATTTAGCATTTCTCACTCTTATGCTTTATCTTATTATTTTAGGCATCTAGAGTTGTAGGCTTTTTAATCCATTTTATCTCTACTTAAAATGTATTAACTTAAGTGCTAACTAAATATTAATAGCAATTCAGACTTAATATAGATATAACTAAGTTACTATGAAATGTGTAAGTCTGCAAGTTTTACATATTCATCTATAGTTCTAAGCCCCATGGTTCATTTATATGTTTTTAAAATTAATTTATAAAGACAATAGGGGCTCGGCGCCTGTGGCTCAAGCGGCTAAGG
>NW_003852409.1:25884615-25894920 GCF_000181295.1 Otolemur garnettii | reverse complement strand
GCCTGTAGTCCCAGCTACTTGGGAGACTGAGGCAAGAGATCTCTGAAGCCCCAGAGTTTGAGGTTGCTGTGGGCTGTGACGCCATAGCACTCTACCAAGGGCAACATAGTGAGACTGTGTCTCAAAAAAAAAAAAAGAAGAAAAAGAAAAAGTAGTCGTATTGTGATAGGTGCCCATAGTCCCAGATACTTGGAAGTCTGAGACAAGATGATACCATGGCACTCTAGTGGGGGTGACAAAAGTGATACTCTTATCTCAAAAAAAAAAAAAAAGAAAAGAAAAGAAATTCTTTCATAATTTTTTTATGTGCTTTTTAAGTTTTTGATTGTATATATGTATATAGTATATATATATATATAATTTATATTTTATTCTTCCATGTCTTCCTCATTAGAACAGACAGTGTTTGGTTACATATATTAATCACTAAATGATACAGTTTTGTCAAAAGTATTGTAGTGAACTACTGCAAGATTTTTAAGACTATTTATTTTACTTTGGCACCATGTTTTGTGGTCAGCATTATCCTTTCATTTGTGGACAGACAGCTCTGTCCTCACATCTTACTCTTGATCAGGTTGATCTCAAATTCCTTCCTCAAGCAATTCTCTCACCTTGGCCTCCCAGAGTGTAGGCATGAGCCAACCCACCCAGCCTGGGAAAATGCTTTTTTTAAAAAAACAGCAAAACCCCCCCAGAATCCAAAGTAATTTGTATTCCTAAAAATGGAATGTGGAAAGTTAATCTGCTCATTTAATATCATCATTAAGAAAATACATAAAAGCTTTGATGATGGATATATGAACAACCAGTGTAAATACAGTTTAGTTAAAATGAATGCTTTTAGGTTAGGGTGTTTCCTTTTTGTTTCCACCCAAAATTGCAAAAATTTAATTAAATCAACAAATAGACTTTAAAAAAGACATCTAAAACATATAAAATTATTAATAAGTGTTTTATGTTCTAAAGCAATGATGGGTGACTTTTAGCAGTTAACTCTTGAAAGGTGGAGGATGATTACGCGGTTCATTCTTACTTTTGTCCATTTTCAGCTTACGAAACACTACACAGCAAAATAATGATCTGCTAGACTGCTAACCCGAGCATCCAGCTTCCACAATGCCTGTGCAGGCAGCTCAATGGACAGAATTTCTGTCCTGTCCAATCTGCTATAATGAATTTGATGAGAATGTGCACAAACCCATCAGTTTAGGTTGTTCACACACTGTTTGCAAGACCTGCTTGAATAAACTTCACAGAAAAGCTTGTCCTTTTGACCAGACTGCCATCAACACAGACATTGATGTGCTACCTGTCAACTTTGCACTCCTCCAGTTAGTTGGAGCCCAGGTAAGCTTTCAAGATTTTACTAATTAAAAATAAAATAAAGATTTTACTAATCTGTCATATGCAGTAATTATCAAACTTAGTTCATTGTAGGGTACAAAGCATGTTTAGTGATTGTTGAAACATAAGAAATAAGTATCAATGTACCTGATTTTCATAATTGTATTCTGTAGAATATTTTATTTAAATAATGTCATAAATCCTTTTACAAAACATAAATTACATTAGAGTTATGTATTTTCTTCTTAAAGGCTATGGTCAAAATTTATGTATATAAAAGTGATTTTGGAGAAGAAATAATTTTTATGTAAGCATACATAAATATTCATTAGATTATATGAAAGGAAACGTAATCAAGGCTTGGGCCAGAAATAGGAGTTTTTTGTTCCACTTTTTAACTCACTTGACTTTTAGGATAATAATGTGAATGAAAAAAATAGGTTTGGTTAGGGATGTGGATGTGGAAAATCAATTACTGGAGTGTTAGTAATAAATTCTGCACAGTTTCCTAAGCACATGTTCTACAGAATGAATGCCCCACATTTATAGTCTTTTTGTTGAATCAGAGCAAGACTTAGTTTATAATAACTTCAACTTAATGGAGGTCTATTCTATGTTAGGTCTGACAGTTAAGTATTCAACAACTATTATTACTGATTCTTACCTTAGGTCTTCAGGTAGTTATTATCCCCATTTTACAGGTGAGGAAGAAGATGAAATTCTGTACATCATGCAATACATATTAAAGCAAGAAAGTAAGGACTTTTCTGGTTTATTAGAACATTTCAATGAATTAAAATACTCCATTCCCTTAGTATCTTGACATTTGAAGTTCTCCTTTTAAAGCACAAAATCTGTTTTCAGTGTTTTTTTCTTTTTTCTTTTTTTTTTTTTTTTTTTTTTTTTTTTTTTTTTTGTAGAGGCAGAGTCTCACTTTTTCACCTTCAGTAGAGTGCAGTGGAGTCGCAGCTCACAGCAACCTCCAACTCCTGGGCTTAGGCGATTCTTCTGCCTCAGCCTCCCAAGTAGCTGGGACTACAGGCGCCTGCCACAACCCCCGGCTATTTTTTTGTTGCGGTTTGACCGGGGCTGGGTTTGAACCCGCCACCCTCGGTATATGGGGCTGGCGCCCTACTCACTGAGCCACAGGTGCCTCCCTGTTTTCAGTGTTTATGATCAAGTTAGACACTGTTAAATTGATGTGCATCTATAATCAATTGTGTGTCATAATTGACAGCAAACTTTTCTTAATGGAGTTTAAAATACTGTTGCCTCTTGCAAACAATGGCATTTTAGTGTCAGTAAAATACCATAGACTTTGTGATAATGCTAGCTACCATTTATTTAGCATCTGCTATAGACAGGTATTGTATTAATGTTATAAAATGTTACCTTAATTTGTGTTTAAAATAGCCTGTGGCTCTGAACGATGTGTCTTCTGTTACCTCTTTAACTTGTACTACTACTGTCCCTTACTCTACTTAAGCCACATTGGCCTTTCAGGCAGTTCTCAGATTTGCTAAGTATATTGCCACCTAAGGGCTTTTGTAGTAACCATTTTGCCTAGAATGTTTATTCCTTCTCTTTCAAGTCGTTTGAAATGTCACAGTTCTCAAGGAAGCCTCCCCGACCACTTCTGTTAAAATTATAACACTTATTCGGCATTCCCAGTCACCCTTAACCTTTGCTATGTAATTTTTACTGATACTTCCTTCTAACACATTATGTGTCTATTTTTGAATTTATTGGCTGCCTTTTCTCCTTTTCACTAAAACTTGAATCCCCCAAAGGCTAGAAATTTTGCTTATTTTGCCTGATAGATCTCTAGTGCTTAGAACTGTGTTTGGCACATGTTAAGCTCTCTGTACAAATAAATATTTGTTGAATTATATTGAACATTTATAATGGCACTGTGAAATACAGGTTTTCATTTTTGTTTTGCAGATATGTAAATTATGACTTGGTGCAATTAAATAATTAACTAAAAATCACTCATAGAATTGACAGCTACTTTTTTTATTTTTTGCTACAGTGTCTCAATATGTCACCAGTAGAGTGTGTGGCGTCACAGCTCACATCAACCTTGGGCTTAAGTGATTCTCTTGCCTCAGACTCCTGAGTAGCTGGGACAAGCTATATCACAATGCCTAGCTATTTTTTGGTTGTAGTTGTTTAGCAGGCCCGGGGCAGGTTTGAACCCGCCAGCCTCAGTGTATATGGCTGGCGCCCTACTCACTGAGCTATGGGTGCCAAGCCTTTTTTTTTTTTTTGGATACAGAATCTCTAGTTGTTGCCCTGGGTAAAGTGCTGTGGCATCATAGCTTACAGCAACCTCCAACTCTTGGGTTTAAGCCATCCTCTTCTCACAGTTTTTTTTTTTTTTCTTTTTTCTATTTTAGTAGAGGCAGGGTCTCTCTATTTGCTCAGGCTTGTTTTGAACCCGTGAGCTCAAGCATTCCACCCTCCCAGCCTCCCAGAGTGCTAGGATTATAGGTGTGAGCCACCATGCCCAGCCATACCTACAGTTTTTACCCAGGTTTTGACCTTTGGGAATACTGTTCTATGCTGTTTATATTAAGTATTATAAATAATATAGAGAAAAGGTACTAAGTGCTAAAGGTGCTAAATCTCTGCCTTCCCCCCCCTTACTTTTTTATTTTAAAATTCGTTTAGACTTATAAAAAAGCAAAAATAGTGTATAGAGGACCTGTATAACTTTACACACCTTCTCCTAAGGTTAACAACTTTTATATTATAGCACATTTATCAACCTTAACAAATTAACATTGATATAGTACTATTAACTCTCTGCTGCTTTTATTCTGTCATGAATCTACTCAGACCTGCTATTAAGTACGATATCCTTGGTTTTTGGAAAGCACGTTGACTGGCTGTTTGGCTTTAATTTTACTTCAGTGGCTTTGATGTATTATCTCTGTTGTATAATTTTATATTCACCAAGATTATTATCAAGTATATAAATAATAGCTGCATAAGCTAGATGAATGTATTTCTGCAATTTTTCTTTTTTTTAGGTACCAGATCATCAGTCAATAAAGTTAAGTAATTTAGGTGAGAATAAACACTATGAAGTTGCAAAGAAATGTGTTGAAGATTTGGCACTCTACTTAAAACCACTAAGTGGAGGTAAAGGTAAGGTTATAAAACACATTTTTACTGGTGAGAAGGACTTGGTAATATACCTACTTTGAAAGACTTGATGGGGATCTCCTGTTAAATAACTTAAATTTTGGAACATGAGTTTGCATAAGACATATATTGAAAAATATATACATTAAGAACATTAAATTGAGCTCAGCGCCTGTGGCTCAAGTGGCTAA
Source organism: Otolemur garnettii (assembly GCF_000181295.1). Lineage (NCBI taxonomy): Eukaryota > Metazoa > Chordata > Mammalia > Primates > Galagidae > Otolemur > Otolemur garnettii. The sequence goes on along the minus strand of NW_003852409.1, from coordinate 25,890,232 downwards.
GGCGCCAGCCACATACACCCAAGGTGGCGGGTTTGAATCCAGCCTGGGCCCCCCAAACAACGATGATGGCTACAACCAAAAGATAGCCAGGCATTGTGGCGGGCGCCTGTGGTCCCAGCTACTTGGGAGGCTGAGGCAGGAGACTTGCTTGAGCCAGGAGCTGGAGGTTGCTGGAGCTTTGATGCCATAGCACTCTACCCAGGGGGATGGCTTGAGTCTCGGTCTCAAAAAAAAAAGGAACATTAAATTGTACTATTTACTGAAAAGAATATTGTTACTAATTTAAGTATTCATTAGACCCACTGCATATTGTAGTTTATACAGTATTTGAATTCATTGATTAAACTAATAGAATCGTAGCAGAATATTAGTTTTGGTAAGTCCTATTAAGACAGTTTTATATATTTGTTCATCATTCTTTAAACTTTATTAAGCACTCAGCAGTGGTTAAAGTCACTGCCTTCATGGAGTTCACAGTCTCTCAGGGGAGATGGATGTATAAGTGTATAAATTGTTTGAAGTACTAGGACAAAAGTGGAATTTTATTTTGTTTATCTCTGCATATCTAGTGATGCAGTATAGATATAATAGCCCATCATAGGTATTATAAATAATTGTTGAATGAATGAATCAGTTGAGTATTTACTTTGGATCGACTTTATGCTTTGCACTTTTTGCTTTGGTATTTTTATTTTGGACATGTTGATTTTCTTGAGAAATATGTCTTGTCTACTGCATGCATTCATTAATTAATTTACTGAACAGATATCTCATAAGCATGGACTAACTACCAGGCACTATTCTGGTGCTTGGGATACCTGTACATTAATAAGCTAAATAGATACCAACCCTCATGGTAATTATGTTTTAGAAAAGGAAAAACTATAATAAGCTGTAATTATAAGAAAAAAGCAAATTATATAATGTGTATAAAGTGATGATTGCTGTGAAAAGAAAACAGAATATAGTTAATGGTATTAGAGATGTCAGGGTGGGAGGAGAAGAGCTGATTACACATTTTTTAAAGGATGGGCAAAGGCTTCATTAAGAATGTGGCTTTTGGGCTTAGTGCCTGTAGCACTGTGGTTATGGTGCCAGCCACATACACTGAGGCAAACCCAACCTGGGCCAGCTAAACAGCAATGACAACTGCAACAAAAAAATAGCTGGGCATTGTGGTGGGCACCTGTAGTCCCAGCTACTTGGGAGGCTGAGGCAAGAGTTTGAGCCCGAGAGTTTGAGGTTGCTGTGAGCTGTGATGCCACAAAACTCTACTGAGGGCAACATAGTGAAACACTATCTCAAAAAAAAAAAAAAGAATGAAGTGAAGGAGATGAGGTAATTTAATCATGTAGATTCTAGAAAGAGTGTTTCATGTAAAGGGAATATTTGGTGTGAAGACACCAAAGGCATGCTTAGTGTCTTCAAAGAAAGCAAGGGGGAAGTGTGCTGGAGGGCAGTATGAGATGAAATGAGATGAAATGGTAAGGACATGGAATAGACACACTTACAGACCATTTTAAAGATTTGAACATTTACTCTGAGTGAAATTGGGAAAGTTTTAACAGAGGAGTAACTCGACCGGGTTAACATTAAAAAGATCACTCTGGCTGCTTTGTTGAGAATTTAGTGTAGAAGGGCAAGAGTAGAAGAGGCAGGGTGTTGGCTGTTGGGGCTACTAACTGCACTGTTAGTAGCAGTGGAGGTGGTGAGAAGTGGTCAGTCTGGATATATTTTGAAGGTAGGGCCGAGAGTATTTCCTAAATTAATAGATGTAGGTTATGAGAGAAACCAGAGGCAGGTGTGAATCCTGAGTTTTTTAGACTGAATACCTGGAAAGAGGGGTTACCATCAACTTAGGGATACTCCAGGTAGATCAGGTTTAGGTAGGAAAATCTAGCTCAGTTTTGGTAAAGATGAGGTGTCTGATATTCTCTTGGGTTGAGACCAGTGGATACATGAGTTTTGTGTTAAGGAATGAGGTCTAGGAATTGTAACTTTGAGAATCATTGACATAGAGATGGCATTTAAAGCAATACAACTGGATGAGATTACCCAAGTAGTGAGTGTAGATAGAGAAGAGACAAGGTCTGAGTTCTGAGGCCCTTTTAACATTAAGAGATCAGGGGGGCTTGGCGCCTGTGGCTCAAGTGGCTAAGGCGCCAGCCACATACACTTAAGGTGGTGGGTTTGAATCTAGCCCGGGCCCACCAAACAACCATGACGGCTGCAACCAAAAAATAGCCGGGCGTTGTGGCGGGCGCCTGTGGTCCCAGCTACTTGGGAGGCGGAGGCAAGGACTCGCTTGAGCCCAGGAGTTGGAGGTTGCTGTGAGCTGTGATGGTACGGCACTCTACCAAGTAGTGGGACAGCTTGAGGCTCTGTCTCAAAAAAAAAAAAAAAAAAGAGATCAGGGGAAAAAGATGAAATTAGCAGAGAATACTGAAGGAAAAGAAGACACAAGGAAGAAAACCAAGTTCGTGGTTTACTTGAAATAAAGTATTCAAAAAAGTAAGGAGTAGTCTATGTTGAATGTTGTTGGAAAGTCCAATAAAGCTTCCAATAGGAAACGGAGATTTGATTTAGCAAAGTAGTGATAATTTTTGTCTTGACAAGAACTGTTTTATTCAAATAATAGAGTGAAAAACTTGATTGGAGTAGGTTTTGGAGACGTAAGGAACTGAATGTAGTGAACATAGCAGTTATAGTCATGGCCTACTGTTTAAGACAGTAGACTAGGAATTAGTATAAACAGCACTAGAGATTTGATTACAAAAGGGAGGAAAGAAATGGAGCAGAGCTGGTAGGGGAAGATGGGTCAATGAAAAGGTTTAATTAATTTATTTTTAAGATGGATAAAATAACAGCTTACTTGTTTTTATTGTATACTGATGGAAAAAATCAAATAGAAAGGGAAAAATTGATGATATGGGAGAGGGGAGAGTTGCTGGAACAGTGTTCTTGAATAAGTACAAAGGAGTGGGATCTAAGAGTTTATTATTAAGCAGTGTTCTGAATGTCTCATGTACAGTAAAAAATATTAGGGTCATTATTAATCATTACTTATATGTTAAATGTTTCATTCAGTCATCTTTAAATTGTTCTAGTAAAGATGGAGAGCAGACTAAATCCAAGATGTTCTCTTTGGACAAATACAATCCAGAGAGGAGGATACCTAAATAAAATCTGAAGTAACCAAACATTAGACTTTACATTACTAAACAGTAGTAAACACCAGAATATTCATTGTTAGAAAGATGTGTGTGTGTGTTTTTATTTATATATGTGACTTAATAGTTAAATATAGATAATGAAAACTGACGTCTTTTTCATTGAAAAATCTTTAGTTCCCTTTGTTTCTCTTTTCCTAAAGGTGTAGCTAGTTTGAACCAGAGTGCACTGAGCCGTCCAATGCAAAGGAAATTGGTGACACTTGTAAACTGTCAACTAGTGGAGGAAGAAGGTCGTGTAAGAGCCATGCGAGCAGCCCGTTCACTTGGAGAAAGAACTGTAACAGAACTGATATTACAGCACCAGAACCCTCAGCAATTGTCTGCCAATCTGTGGGCTGCTGTCAGGGCTCGAGGATGCCAGTTTCTAGGGCCAGGTAAGACAGTTCCTTATCTTTCTTATGGGCTGTCAGGGCTTGAGGATGCCAATTTCTGGAGCAAGGTAAGAATCCTGATGTAGCCCATCTTTATTTATACATACAAGTTTTCACATAATCATATAATTTTTGTTAATCATAATCTATATGAAAGACAGTACTTTGGTGTTTTAGAACAAATTTCTCATTTTATCTTCAAATGTCAAGATAGGTGGCATAGCTATACCTTTACAAATTAGAAAACTGTAATCCTAGCACTGTGGAAGGTGGAGGCAGGTGGATTGCTTGACCTCGTGAGTTCAAGACTAGCCTGAGCAAAAGTGAGACCTGCTTTTAAAAATAGAAAAATTAAGGCAAGAGGATCGCTTGAACCCGAGAGTTGAAGATTGCTATGAGCTATGAGGCCACAGCACCACCCAGGGTGACAGCTTGAGACTGTCTCAAAAAAAAAAAAAAAACCTGAAGATGGGGCACAGTGGCTCAAACCTCCTACCACTCTGGGAGGCTGAGGCTAGTAGATTGCTTAAGCTCAGAAGTTCAAGACCAGCCTGAGCAAGAGGAAGACCCTGTCTCTACTAAAAAGGGAAAAACTAGCCAGCCTTGCCTCTAGTCCCAGTTACTCAGGAGGCTGAGGTAAAAAGATTGCTCAAGCCTAAGAGTTTCAGCATGCTGTGAGCTATGATGCCACAGCTCTCTACCCAAGGCAACAAAATCAGACTCTGTCTCAAACAAAAAAATTAGAAAACTGCCTTAGAAAGAGGCCTACAATTGCATAGGAAATAAATAAAAAACAGGTAAGTCTTTTTGTTTTTGATCTGAAAAATCAGTCTAAAATTATTGATTATTTTTAAACTAATTAAAAATTTAAAACCACTGGGGGATAATTATTTATGATTAATGCTGTCTACTTTGTGTTTTAAAAATTCTTTCCCTATACCAAGGTTATGGAAGTATTCTCCTATGTTTTCTCCTAAAAGTATTATTGTGGCTGGGCGCAGTAGCTCACATCTGTAATCCTAGTACTCTGGGAGGCTGAGGTGAGTGGATTGCTTGAGCATATGAGTTCAAGACCAACCTGAGCAAAAGCGGGATCCCGTCTCTGCTCAAAATAGAAAAACTGAGGCAAGAGGATCACTCAAGCCCGAGTTGGAGGTTGCTGTGAGCTATGACGCCATGGCACTCTACCAAAGGCAACAGCTTGAGACAAGCCTGGAGGACCACTTGAGGCCAGGAGTTCAAGACCAGCCTGAGCTAGAGCGAGACTCCCCCATTTCTACAAAAAATTAACTGGGCAGGTACTCAGGAGGCTGAGGCAAGAGGATTGCTCAAGTCTGGAATTGGTGGTTGTAGTGAACTATGATCACACCACTATACTCCACCCTGGGCAACAGAGCAAGATCTTATCTCTTTAAAATATATATATTTTGTGTTTATGTATGTGTTTGTGTTTGTATTTATATATATTATGCTGAATTACTATTTCTCACCTGTTTTTTTTGTAGACTCTGAAAGCTTGACATTATATTCTGTTGGCAGGGCTACGGGGAAATAGGTATTTGCATCCAGTAACGGGGGGGTGCAAAGTGGTACAAACTTTTAAAGACATGAATTTGACAATGTCTACCAAAATCACCTCCACATTTAGTCTTTCGCCTACTAATACCAGGATCTGTCCCAAAGATACAGCAGTACAGAAAAATGTAGAATACATAAAATTATAAAAGCACTGTTTGTGAAAGCAAACATTTAGAAGAAACCTGAATATCTAAGAATAAGATACTGATACAATAAATTATGGCATGTCGTTCTTTGAGTGGAGTACTACTATGCAACTGTCAAATGAGGGTGTATATATTCTGTTAGAGTATATTTTCCAGGTACATTGGTATGTTAAAAAAATTTTTTTATTAGCCGGGCATTGTGGTGGGTGCCTATATTCCCAGCTAATTGGGAGACTGAGGCAAGAGAATTGCTTAAGCCCAAGGGTTTGAGGTTGCTGTGAGCTGTGAT
>NW_003852409.1:25881869-25882804 GCF_000181295.1 Otolemur garnettii | reverse complement strand
CTGGGCATGCTGCATGTGGATGAACTTGGAAAATCGTATGTTAAATGAAAGAAACCAGACAGTGACTGTTGTTACCACTGGCCTATTGATGATAGAGGGTGAGCAGTGACTTCTTCCTGGCTATCTGGTTTCCTTTGGTGTGATGAAAATGTCTTAGAACTAGATAAGAGTTGATAGTTGTACAACATTGTGAATAAATGAAATGCCTCTGAATTGCACACTTTAAAATGGTTAATTGTATGTGAAATTTTCCTCATTTTTTAAAAAAGTCCTTAGTTCTCTTGTTGCTGCTAATTAGGTATATTACCTTAGGATAGTTAACTTTTCTGTATCTCAGTAGCCTCACTTAGGAAAAGTAATTTGATTTTGAATCTAGATGGTCCATCTCTCAGCTTTTCAGTTCCATTGTTTTGATTGATCAGCAGCTGTTTTTAATTTTTAATTTTGAAGTAATTTTAAATTTACTGAAAAGTTATAAAGATAATGCAGAGAATTTCCTCTATAGTCTTAATATGCATTTCTCATATTTGTCACATTTGTTATTATCCTGTTTCTTTCTCTGCTGCTTTAACCTTAAGACTTAAGTATATTTCCTAAAAACAAGGATACTCTCTTATGTAATAAGAGTACTCTAATCAAAGTTTTAAAATTTAACATTTATATAATACTACTGTTTATGGTTCATATTTTAGTTTTGTCAATTCTTTAAAAAAAAAATACACGAATCATATGCCACAACCAAGTGGGTTTTATCCCAGGATCCTAAGGATGGTTCAACATACATAAATCTATAAATATAATTCATCACATAAACAAATTAAAAAACAAAGACCATATGATTCTCTCAGTTGATGCAGAAAAAGCTTTTGATAACATCCAGCATCCCTTTATGATCAGAACACTTAAGAAAATTGGTATAGAAGGGACATTTCTTA
>NW_003852409.1:25874596-25879225 GCF_000181295.1 Otolemur garnettii | reverse complement strand
CAGGCTACAGAGAAGTCTTTTTTTTTTTTTTTTTTGCAGTTTTTGGCCGGGGCTGGGTTTGAACCCACCACCTCCAGCGTATGGGGCCAGCGCCCTATTCCTTTGAGCCACAGGCGCTGCCCTTCTTTTAGTCTTCTTTAATCTAGAACCATTTTTTCATGACATTGATAATTCTCACAGCATACAGACCATTTATTTATTTTGTACTTCTGTACAAAGGCCTACTGTACTGAGATGTATACGTATGTATGTATATATGTGGTACGTGTCCTGTCTTTGAAAACTAGGTCAACTTAAGGAGGTGGTCAACTATGGAGGTTCTGCTTTATTTCTTCTTTTTTTTTGAGACAGAGTCTCACTTTGTAACCCTTAGTAGAGTGCTGGGGCGTCATAGCTCACAGCAACCTCAAACTCTTGGCTTTAAGCGTCTCTTGCTTCAGCCTCCCAAGTAGCTAGGACTACAGATGCCCACCACAATGCCTGGCTATTTTTTTTTTTTTTTTTTTTTTTTAGAGACGAGGTCTCATCTGGCTCAGGCTGGTCTGAATTCTGTTTGCTCAGGCAGTGCACCCACCTAGGCCTCCCAAGTGCTGGGCTTACAGGCGTGAGCTACCATGCTTAGCACTACGTTATTATTTTTTTTTTTCTTTTTTTTAAATTTACTACTTTATTTCTTAATTTAGGTTTGTCCGATGTTCCCTCATGATTGCATTGAGTTTATAGTATATATCCCTGACTGTAATACAACATAAATGAAATTAATACCTTCTCTGGGTATTGCATCCAGAGGCTAATATTATTTGAAAACTATATACAAAGTGGTCCTAACAAAGAAAAGTCTTATGCATAAATTACCATTATGTGCCTGCTATGTGTCCTTTGCATGTTATTTTCAGAGCAATTCTGTATATTTTATAAGTGATTTTTTTACCTGATTATCATTCTCTAATTTACCATTAAATACCTACAGAGATATTTTATTTAACTTCTCTTGACTTGTATTCTGATTGGTTGTTTAATAGAAGGTATATTTTTTTTTGCTTGATTATTTTTTAAATTGTGTATGTGTCATATCTTCTTTTTGTGCTAATTACAGATTGTGAGTAATGTACCACCATAAACTACTGTCTCCAGATGCCTATAATAGACAGAATCTGCATTTATCATGAACTCACGTTTGTTAATATTTCTAGCTATGCAAGAAGAGGCCTTGAAACTGGTATTGCTGGCACTAGAAGATGGTTCTGCCCTCTCAAGGAAAGTTCTGGTACTTTTTGTTGTACAAAGACTAGAACCAAGATTTCCTCAGGCATCAAAAACAAGTATTGGTCATGTTGTGCAACTACTGTATCGAGCTTCTTGTTTTAAGGTGAGCAGTAAGCATCTATCTAAGGTAAGATGCCTATATGTTATGAGACAGAAGCTTCCTTGAATTCATATTATCTAGTCTAGAGAGCCCAGAAATGCAAAATGCTTGTAGGAGTTGAGAGAAAACTTCTTTTCCCTACTGCATTGATTAAACTTGTTATACTACCTATCGGTAGTGCTTATTACTAACTATTGTTAGAGTAAGAGTATAAATATGAGGGTTATCAGTGATAGAATAGAACATAAGAAAATAGTTTGATAAACTTGACTCTGACCAAGTAAAAGTGTAAAAATGGATAGTAAAGCGAACTACAGAAGCCTAATAATTCATTTACATTTATCATCTTAAAAGGGAGTCAGGAACTATATTGAAAATTTCATAGGAGTAGGTAAACCTTGTAACCCATTATTGTTATCTCATTCTCCATAGTGATTAGATTAAAGCCTTTAATCTGAAAATGGCCTATATGTCATCTTAGAGACAAGAAAGAAGTGGAAAATTGAGGAGTTTGCCCCACTCTACATTTAGGTATTGTTTTTTGTTTGGTGGAAAGGGCAGGGAAGAACCCAAAGATATTTTAAAATGTAGTTTCATTGTCTAATAGGCCAGTGGTTGGTGACAGGTACTGAAAGCAGGCTGAGTCCTTGCAGTTTCTGGATCTTAACAAAACTGTTCTAAGTTGTTTGGTCTTGAGAAAGGCCTAAGGACTTGGAAATAGAAAAGCCCATTGGTTTCTATGAAAGTAAAATAGCAACATTTGAAACCAAAGTTTATTTAGGTTATTTTGCTGGGTTATAGCCCCAAGAGTGAAAATAGTATGGGTAGAAAAAATTTTTCTTGGTAAACTGTTAGTTTGAGGTAACTTATAATTGGTGATAGAAATCTATTCAACTAAATTCTTTTAAGTCCACTAATGTCTTGGACACTATCTGCTTCATATTCAAAAGTGTTTGATTTAGTGTCCTTAGGGCAACAATTGAATCTTTGATTTTTTGAACATTGTACTTTTGGCAGATGAATTTCAGAAATGTTATGTCATTGTACTTTTGAACATTGTACTTTTGAGCAGATGAATTTCAGAAATGTTATGTCAACCTTAAGTCACTGATTGACTCTGTATTATTAATGTAATGGTTTGTTGTTTTTTCTTATAGCTATCATACTGATTTGTGGTTTCTCATTGCCATACATATATAGCTGCTACTAATATCTGATATTTGAATGACACTAGTTTAGAAAGTGTTTTCAATTTTATGATCTCATTCTCACTGCCTTGTAGTTTAAAATGTTCAAGTATAGTATTGGGATGAATGAAAAGATACCATGCTGGTATAACTGCCAAAAGGCCTCCCTCAGGTAGCATTCATTTACTTTAAACTGATCATTGTCCAAGGTCTTTTCCTAATCTATATAGGCTTGGCTGCCTGAATTATGTGGGTGCTTAGAGTACATTCTTTCCTCAGAATCACCCTAACCAAAGTCGCATACAGCAAATAATTAGATTAATTTGTAATGAGAAATGTACTTCTTCCCCTCCCCAGCCCCCCCATAGGGGAAAATGCATTTTATTTAATGACCAAGCACACAGACGTTTATACATACATACGTATAACTAAAACCGTATTTACTGTTAAGGTCATTGTGAAATATTCTGCTCTTTTACTTAAAAAGAATGCTGGAACTGGGTCCAGTGGCTCATGCTGAGAATCCTAGCATTCTGGGAGGCTGAAGCAGATGGATTGCTTGAGCTCAGGGTTTTAGGACCAGCCTGAGCCAGAGCTAGACCCTGTCTTTACTAAAAATAGAAAAAACTGAGGCAAGAGGACCGCTTGAGTCCAAGAGTTGGAGGTTGCTGTGAGCTATGATGTTGTCATGGCACTCTACCCTTAACTTCATTATGGGTAGAGTGAAGTATGTCTATTCTAGACATGGAATAAGAACCATCACATTTTGGGTTGAGGGCACTTTTCTCTAGACCACATAGCTTCTGAGAGTATAATCTAAGCCCAAATATTTTTATGACTTCTTCCTCATTTTCTTATTGTTAATTCAACTTTTTATAGTTGAAGTAATGAGTAATAAAGCTGTCACTTCATTATGGGTGACAGCTTGAGACTCTGTCTCAAAAAAAAAAAAAGTTCTATGTTTAATACAGAAATTAAAAAGAATGCTGGTTACAACTTAGTAAACCAATTTTGCAAACCATTAGTATGTTATAACCCTGACTGCTCTCTAGAGCATTATCAATGCTAATTGATAATTTTAGGGAAATTTATAGACTTGCTGCTTATTAGAATTAGTCCATGGCAGAATTCTAAGTACCTACAGAAAAAAAAAAAATGAACATAGTCTCCTTACCATGTACCTATCTTCAGCCTGGTCCATGCTTTCAGTCTGCTTAAATCATCTACCCTCCCAGGCCCAAGAGCTGAGGGAACTTAACAGCTATGCAGCAGGATCCTGTGTCTATATTACACATTTTATAAAGAAGTTTCTTTTATGTACAATATTTCATTTGATCCTCAAAACAACCCTGTGAGGTAGGTGGAGAAAATATCAGATTCCCTTTATACATAATGAAGTTAAGGTTCAGTGAGTTGAAGTGACTTTGCCAATCATCACCTGGTCAGTCAGTCATCACCTAACAAGACACATGGAATAAGAACCAGCACATTTCAGGTTGAGGGTACTTTTCTCTAGACCACATAGCTTCTGAGAGTATAATCTAAGCTCAAATATTTTTATGACTTCGTCCTTTTATTGTTAATTCAACTTTTTATAGGATGTAACAGAAGACCTAATTCTGAGTTTATCATGCCAAGCCTATTCTTCTCTACCAATAAAAACTGATCACCACAGAGCATATATTTTTTGGAAAGCACTGTATTACAGTATTCAATACTCATAAGGCACATAGGCCTTGGCTCTGATCTAAAGGAATATAAGCAATATGAAAGACTCTAGTGGCCAAGAAAATTGAACAGAACAAAGGAAGGGTTATAAAATGGAACGTATTAATGGATGTTGGTCCTTTTAAGCTTTCACTTTTGTGACGGGGTTCAATGGAGAGCTCTCATGCAGATGAGACTTGAAGCTTTTGAAGAAGATCTAAGTCTTTTTTTTTTTGAGCCAGAGCCTCAGGCTGTCCCCTGGGGAGAGTGCTGTGGCATCACAGCTCACAGCAACCTCTAACTCCTGGGCTCAAGTGAGTCTCCTACGTCCGCCTCCCAAGTAGTTGGGACCACAGGCACCCGTCACAA
>NW_003852409.1:25862555-25873476 GCF_000181295.1 Otolemur garnettii | reverse complement strand
TAGGTGTACGTGGCTGGCGCCTTAGCCGGTTGAGCTATAGGCGCCGAGCCTTTCTATCATTTAAATAGAGATTAAAGCTATATAAATACGTAATGTCTATGTGGCAGAAGGTTTCTTAATCATCACGTGGTAGTGCTGATACGTGCCTACCCACATGGGAGTTCTTGTCTATCTTTTATCTCTATCCTCTACTGCTACCAAATATTTTAAAACAGAAATTTGATCATGTTACTCTGCTGAGAAGTTCTTACTGGTTTTACATTCCCTTTCAGGATACTATCCAGTTTCTTACCATAATATACAAGGCCCTCTATAATTCTTCCCTCACTTGTATCTTAGCCTTTAACTCTGTGTACTGTGTTCTTTCATATTTCTGTTTTACTACTTCCTACTCTTTGGAATTCTATTCCTCACCCTTCTTTTCCTGAGGAACTATTATTTATTCCTTAAGACTCGGTTCATGTAGTTATCAACCGGAAGTATCCTTTTCTGAAATCCCTTTCCTCTCCTTACCAGTCAGATTTAATTGCTTTTTTTTCTGTATTACCTAGAGCCTTAGAGAGTAGCACTTTTACTATAATTTTCTGACTACAAGTCTCTTTCTTACAAACTGCTGAACTCATTGAAGACAAGGACTCTATATTTAGTTATGTAAGTTCTGTTTTGTTCTAAAAAGGATTTGTGATGAGGGCATTATCTTTGTAGCTTATTTTTGTGGTATCTGATATGTAGTAGGTGTTCTTTTATCCTAAAAAGAAGAAATGAATTGGTTGAGGGGAAGAAAAGCAGATTAATTTTGATAAATGTTTTTTTTTCTTTTCAATTTGTAGGTTACCAAAAGGGATGAAGACTCCTCCCTGATGCAGCTAAAGGAAGAATTCCGAAGTTATGAGGCATTACGTAGAGAACACGATGCCCAAATTGTTCATATTGCTATGGAAGCAGGACTTCGTATTTCGCCTGAACAATGGTCCTCACTTTTATATGGTGACTTGGCTCATAAATCACACATGCAGTCTATCATTGATAAGGTTTGTGAAATTAGAGATGCTAATTTTATAATACTGTTCTTACACTGAAGAGTATTAGAATATTCTAGAGAAACTAGAGACTAACATTTGTAGATTCCTCTTTTTAAATATTACTCTTATAAATGATATTTTTTCTTTTTCTATTTTAATTTTCAAAATAAACAAAAGATACAACAGGGAAACAAATAAAGGATATTAGCATAGAGGAAGTACGCTGTATAGACTTTTAAGCTTGTCTGCATTCTGATCCCAGAGAGCTAATACAGCTTGTAAATAAGTTTTCTAAGTGTCTAATGATGAATTTCATAGGGCAGATTCTGAGGTGAAAATGTAATTCATCATTGATACCCCTACTATGGAATCTGAAGACACTTGAAAACCTATTAAATATGTCAATTAATTAAAAACATTTGATTAGGCTCAGCGCCTGTGGCTCAGACGGCTAAGGCGCCAGCCACATACACCTGAGCTGGCGGGTTCAAATCCAGCCTGGGCCTGCCAAACAACAATGATGGCTGCAACCAAGAAATAGCCAGGCGTGGTGGTGGGCGCCTGTAATCCCAGCTACTTGGGAGGTGGAGGCAGGAGACTCACTTGAGCCCGGGAGTTGGAGGTTGCTGTGAGCTGTGATGCTATGGCACTCTACCCAGGGTGACAGCTTGAGGCTCTGTCTCAAAACAAACAAACAAACAAATAAAAATTTGATTATAGATGTGCCATAAGAACCAGAATAAAAACTGTTCTCATTTCTGTTTGTTAGCTGCAATCTCCAGAATCATTTGCAAAGAGTGTCCAGGAATTGACAATTGTTTTGCAACGAACAGGTGACCCAGCAAACTTAAATAGACTGAGGCCTCATTTAGAACTTCTTGCAAACATAGACCCTAATCCAGGTATGTGGGAATATGTTCAATTGGTTATACTTTTTCTACCTTTGAGGTAAATAACACAAGAGAATCACTGCTAACATTCTTAACCTCCTCCCCTGTCCCTTTGGTGACTTATTTTAGATGCTGTTTCACCAACTTGGGAGCAGCTAGAAAATGCAATGGTAGCTGTTAAAACAGTGGTTCATGGCCTTGTGGACTTCATACAAAATTATAGTAGAAAAGGCCATGAGACACCTCAGGTAAGTACATTTATTACACTTTTGACTGCTATTATCTCTAACATAGTTTTATCCTCAACTTCTTGGACAGGTCTCACTCTGTAACCCAGGCTAGAATGTCATGGTGTCAGCCAGCTCACAGCAACCTTAAACTCTTGGACTCAAGTGATCCTCGGCCTCCTGAGTGCCTAAGACTATAGGCACCTGGCCAATTTTTCTACTTTTGGTAGAGACGGAGTTTCACTCTTGCTCAGGCTAATCTTGAACTCCTGAGCTAAAGAAATCTTCCCTCCAGGGCCTCACAGAGTTCTAGAATTATAGGTGTGAGCCACTGAGCTCTGTCCATTCTAAACATCTTAAAAAGCTATTTGGTTGGACTTGTGACTCTAGTCTCTAAGTTTTTATTGTCTGTGTTCTTTAGGGAGAAGCTTAGTTTTTAATGTACATAATAAGCATTTCATAGCAAAGCAAGAGTTTGAGAGTATCTTGAATATCAGTTCACTTCATTATATGATGTTCTTGACCAAGTATTGGTCATTGATTCCTTCTAAACATTTTGTCTAATTGCTTTCTACTGTGGGAAATTGTCACTTCTTTTCTCCATTGCTATCACACACATGAATTTCTGTTTGTAAATGTAATGGAATTTTAATTATCAAGATATTTTCATTTTCATTGTACTTTAGAAGTTAAGATATAATCCTTTCTTCTCATAACTTACATTTATTAGTGTGGGCCAGTTCTTATGTTCAGTATTTACGTATATTATTTCTAGTTATCACAGCCAATTAATTACAGGTAATTGCTCTTCCTAAGCTGAAATTTCAAGAGGTTAAATAACAAATATAAGGTTATATTGTCAGTAGATGACAGAACTTGTATCAAACCTACTCCAAAATCTGTGATCTTTCTATACATCTATCTTTATTCTATTAGAGAAGATTATAATCTCAAATATTAACTGAAAAATGAATGTTTTCATCTTATTAGAGTCATAAAAATAAGAGTGACATTTTTGCTTTTAATGCAAATTATAGCAGTTATGTTGAGTTTTTATATTCTGCATCATTTGTGTGAACTTAAATAGCCTAAGGCTGATAAGAGAGCTATGCCCTCACGTTGACTAAGGGGCACGTGATTCAGTACTTTTTCACTGTGAGAGGGACTGTTTCTACCTTTTCTGGGAGAATGGGTAGACAAAGTTTATGGCTTTTTAAGTGGTTTTTAAAATTCTTTGTTTGATTTTGGTATCAGACTTTCTAAGGCAGCAATACATTTTTGTGAAGATTTTTTCATGGGCATTCTGTTGCCTAAACAAATAAATGGGGCAGTGCCTGTGGCTTAGTGAGTAGGGCGCTGGCCCCATATACCATGGGTGGCCTCCGCCAAACTGCAACAAAAAAATAGCTGGGTATTATGGCAGGCGCCTGTAGTCCCAGCTACTCGGGAGGCTGAGGCAGGAGAATCGCCTAAGCCCAAGAGCTGGAGACTGCTGTGAGCTGTGATGCTATGGCACTCTACTGAGGGTGACAAAGTGAGACTCTGTCTCTTAAAAAATAAAAAAATGGCAACTTGGGATGTGCTGCATAATTCACAACTGTAATGGAATGGAATGGTAATTGTTTCAGTACAAGAGTTACTTGTCCAATATGAAAAAGAATTAAAGGTGTAACCATAAAATTCTGAAGCCCCAAGAGTGAATACCAGCTAGAATCTTCACATTTTCCTTCTACTTTTTATAGCCTCAGCCAAACAGCAAATATAAAACTAGTATGTGCCGAGACCTGCGACAGCAAGGAGGGTGTCCACGAGGAACAAATTGTACATTTGCCCATTCTCAGGAAGAACTTGAAAAGTAAGTTTTGAGAATCCTCTTTCATATGGGTTTAAAATCTGTTACAGGAGTGTCATATACACTGCTAAAATTTGTAAAGAGTTTCAAAATTGCAAATAAATTCACATTGTAAAGTTGTTGAGGTTACAAAATAATCTTTCTTTTGAAACCATTAATCTGGGTGCAAGATTAACATAAGTGAGTTAGAACCTTTATTTAAGTTTTATATTTTGAGACATTTTATAGCTATAATCCATGTTTCTCCTCAGCACCTGTGCAGAATGAAAATACCCCTCTGTATTTGTTCAATTAAGCATTGCTACAAAGTTCCAGGCAAAATGGTAAAGCATACATATTTTCCTGTTGTGGCTTTTGGGTTTTTTTTTTTAGTTAAATTTCATTTTTTTAATAGAGCCAGACTCTTAACTCTGTTGCCTTGATTGGTCTTAAAGTCCTGGGCTTAAGTGATCCTTCTGCATTGGCCTTCCAAAGTGTTGGGATTACAGGCAAGAGCCACTGTGCCTGGTTGCTTTTGGTCTTTTCAGTATTCTGTTTTCTGTCCTCTTTTGTGTTTCTCTTCTCCTGTAGGAAACCTCTTTTTCTTTGTCCTTGATTCCAAACATAAAAGATAAAAGCTATAATATGTACTATCCAATAATCTAATTTTTGTTGTCTTGTTTTTGTACCAAAACTTTCATTATCGAGACCTAACCAAACTTCATCCTCACCTTTCTGCTGAACAGCTGGCCTGTGTATCAACTTTTACTGGGCACTTCCATTTTGCTTTTAGACACTTTAAACGCAAACTGAGCTAATCTTCTCCATACCTCCTCCTCAACCCTCCATTCTGCATTCCTGCTTAATTGGTAATTATGTTCTGCCAGTTCTGCTTCCTAAATATTTCTGAACTTTTTCTTCTTTTTTCCATCCTTCTAGTCCAAGCAATCATCTCCTTTTATTGATCTGCAGTTGTCTCCTAACTAGTCTTTTTACATCTACTGTTGCCCACTCCTTATCTCATTTTTACCCACAAAATAGAAGTCTTTTAAAGCACAGAGTTATTCACATCACTCCTCTGCACTTGAGTATTTGATAGCTCCTTGGCTTGTGGATAAAGATATAAAATCTTTGTATCTTTTAAGATCTGTAAGACTTTGTGTCTAACCTATGCCTGCCTTTGGGATGTCATCTCACAACACTTTATAATTCTGCTTTATATTCAAGTCACACTGAACTTCTTTCAGTTCCAGGAATGCACCATGCTCCTTCCCATTCAGGTCTTTTACATAATGCTGTTCCTTCTAGCCTTGCCCCCGAGACCTTTTGTATAGCTTGTCCTTCATTTTTTCAGAGAGATCACCCTAGTACTTCAAAACTAACCAGCTTCCTCTTTGTTGCACCTTTCACTATTATAATTAACTAAAGGTCTGTTTTAGAAGTTGACAAACATTTTTGTAAAGTCTAGATAGTAAATATTTTAGGCTGTGTGGGCCACACAATCTCTGTTACAGCCACTCACCTCTGCCATTATAGCAAAAAAGTAGCCATAGAAAAATGCACAAAATGGACATGACTGTAGACTTTATTTACAAAAACAATTTATAGAAACTATGGCCTGATCTGTTTATTAAAAATGTTTGCCTACCTTACTTAAGTGTAAGCTCTGTGGACTTTGTATCTATCTTGTTTATTGTTGTTGCCTTTTCCTTGGTGGCTGGCTCTGGGCCCTGCGCATACTAAGCTCTACAGCAGCAAGTATGGTAGAAGATATGCATGTTTGCAATAAAAAGAGTAGCAACATGCTTCTCTTCTTAATTTTTTCCAATTCTTGAAGAACCTAGAGAGGCTACAAGAGCCCTAGGGAAAAAAGATAATGTTTGCACCCAATATAACTTGTTCTACATCACAGTTTCATATCAAGATAACATTTTTTTTTTTTTTGAGACAGTCTCTTACTATTTCACCCTCAGTAGAGTACTGTGGCGCCACAACTCACAGCAGCCTCAAATTCTTGGGCTTAAGTGATTCTCTTGCCTCAGCCTCCCAAGTAGCTGGGACTATTGGTGCTACCACAATGCCCAGCTACTTTTGTGTTGTTGTTGTAGTTGTCATTGTTTAGCAGGCCCAGGCTGGGTTTGAACCCACCAGCCCTGCCTGGTGTATGTGACTGGCGCACTAACAACTGAGCTATGAGCATCGAGCCCATATCAAGATAACTTTTGAGAATTTAGGAGATACATTCAGCTTGTCCATCCCTGAAAGAGAGCTTTTTAGATGAACTACAGCTTTTTAAAGTACCTTGCTTAGGAGCAATTAGACTAGAAACACAGAAGAAACTGTGGCTTCTTTGTCATTCCACACTCAACTGGTTACCCTAGCTCAGCGATTCTCAACCTATGGGTGGCAACCCCTATTTTCCATTTGTAACAATGTGGAAACTAGGAAGGTTGAGAACCACTGCCCTAGCTGAAAAATCCTCTCTCATGTCTTTAAGCTAGCTTCTATCTGTAATACGTACTTCAGAACTTTATTGTCTATTACCAGACTTAGTAGTTGTAAAAAAATAATAATAGCCAAATTGGTCACATTTTGTAACAGGTACCATTTTAGTGTTTTGCATGTTAACCCAATTTATTCATGTTACTGCTTCAGTGACTTATTTTAAAAAATAGGATCTTGCTGTATTGCCTAGGCTAAAGTACACTGGCATCATCATAACTCACTGTAGCCTTCAACTTCTGGGCTCCAGTGATTCTCTCACCTGAGCTTCCTGAGCAGCTGGGGCTACAGGTATACGTCACCATCCCCAACTGTTTATTTTTATTTCATAAAGATAGGGTCTTACTTTGTTGTACAGGCTTGTTTCCAACTCTAGACCTCAAACAATCCTCCTACCTTGGCCTCCCAGTGAGGGGATTATAGGCATGAGCTACTATACCTGCCCTTCAGTGGCTTTTAATCTAGTATTTCCCTGTGTCTCAACTTACCTTTTTATTTCCACTAAGATTTTCTTTCTAAAATATGTGTGTAAGTATGTCTGTCATCTTTAAAAATTTAGTTGATTTATCAGTACTTCACAGGATCTGGTTCTGATCTTACTTTCTGTCCCTATTTCACCTTCTGTATATTTTTTTTAAAGGTACATTCAGTAAATCACTGGCAACTACTGTATAAGGGTTTTGGGGAGGAGAGTTGTTTTGTTTTGGTTTTGGGGTTTTGGGTTTTTTTTTTTTTTTTTGGAGATAGTCTCACTATGTTACTCTCAGTAGCACTCACAGCAACCTCAAACTCTTGGGCTTAAGTGATTCTCTTGCCTCAGCCTCCCAAGTAGCTGGGACTACAGGTGTCTGCTACAGTGCCTGGCTATTTTTTTGTTGCACTGTCATTGTTGTTCAGCTGGCCTAGGCTGGATTCAAACTTGACAGTCTTGGTGTCTGTGGCCAATGCTGTAACCACTGTGCTACGAGCACTGAGCCTTGAATTTTATTTTTTGAGACAGGGTCTTGCTCTGTTGCCTGGGCTAGAGTGCAGTTGGCGTTATTGTAACTCACTGCAATCTCAAACTCCCAGGCTTAAATAATCCTCCTGCCTCTCAGCGTCCTGAGTAATTAGGGCTATAGGCATGTACCACCACATCCAGCTTATTTTTCTGTTTTTTGTAGAGATGACCTCTCATATTGCTCATGCTGGTCTCAATCTCCTGACCTCAAGTGATTCTCCTGCTTTGGCCTCCCAGAGTGCCAGGATTACAGGCATGAGCCACTGCGCTTGCCGAGTATAATTTTCTTTTCCCTTACACATGTTGTTCATACTGTATCACGTGCTTTTCTCTATCTACTTTATCTGGAGAGCTATTTCTAATCATACTCAGGTATCATCTTCCTTCTGTAGACTTCATAAGGAATTGTTACTTGCTTTTTTCACTGTACTGCCATTATTAAACTCTGTACCTAGTAATTATGACTGGCAGTTATAAAATTACAGTATCACAATTATTTACTTATGTGTGTATTTTTATTGGACTTCATTTATCCTGTGGATTATTCTCTTGTTTCTTGCATTTAGAAAATACCTGATAATGTAAACTCAATATGTTTAAGTTGAAAGAGCAAATAATCTGCAGTTTTTGTTTCTTATTTCTACCTGGCTCTGTACTTTCTACTGCTGTTAAAACAAACAAATGGCTGATACAAGGGATTAGAGAAGTAGATGATGTCACTGTCCTCTTGCTTTAAAAAACTACATTCTGGCTCAGCGCCTATAGCTCAACCGGCTAAGGCGCCAGCCACGTACACCTAAGGTGGCAGGTTCGAATCCCCAGCCCAGACCCGCCAAAACAACAATGACGGCTGCAACCAAAAAATAGCCGGGCGTTGTGGCGGGCGCCTGTGGTCCCAGCTACTTGGGAGGCGGAGGCAGGAGACTCGCTTGAGCCCAGGAGTTGGAGGTTGCTGTGAGCTGTAATGCCACGGCACTCTACCCAGGGGGACAGCTTGAGGCTCTGTCTCAAAAAAAAAAAAAAAAAAAAAAACTACATTCTGGCCCAGTGCCTGTAGCTCAGCGGCTAGGGCACCAGCCACATACACTGGAGCTGGTGGATTCAAACCCAGCCTGGGCCTGCCAAGCAACAATGACAACTACAACCAAAAAATAGCCAGGCATTGTGGCAGACACCTGTAGTCCCAGCTATTTGGGAGGCTGAAGCAAGAGAATGGTTTACTCCCAAGAGTTTGAGGTTGCTATGAGCTGTGACATCACAGCACTCTACTGAGGGGTAACATAATGAGACTCTGTCTCAAAAATAAATAAATAAATAAAAACATCCTACTATTTCTGAGCTGTTACTGAATAGGTCTTCAGTTCACATAACACACCAGAAACTCAGGATATGTTTAACTTAAATGAATTAATTTTATACATATTTGATTTCTCTGCTCTATACCCCTAGTCAACCAAAATGTAGATATTCTCTCCTTAGAATATTTATTATGTCTACGTATATAATATTGCATAGAGAATAAATATTATATAGATATTTATGTGGATAGATTTTAGAACTAGGATTTTGGGACCATAGTCTCAAGAATTACTGCATCCTAAAGAATGTCAAAAGCTCGGGATCAACCAGCTTAACAGATATTTCTAAAAGAGGATTATGTGCTGAAGTACTTACATAGATGCTTGTGATGAAGAAAGAAGAATAGTAAACATGTAAATAAACAAATTCAGTAATTTGGTGGACCATGGCAAGAAATTTTGAATTTTATTCTGGTTGCAACAGGAAACCATTGTAGGGTTTTATTCAAATGAAATAATCAGCTTTTAATTTTCTGAAGCATGACAAAAGACCAGTTAAACTGCCATAGTGGTCCAGGTATGAGATTGGTAGCTTGGTCCTAGGACTATAGGAATGGAAATGAGGAACGGTAGCATATTTAGGACATACTTTGGAAGTAGAGCAGACAAGATGGACAGACTGAATGTGGACTATAAAGAAGAGAGAGGAATCAAGTCTGACTCCAAGATTTGGGGGCTGTATAACTAAGTAATGTCTTTTACTGAAATGGGAAGTGCTTTCAGGCAGATAATTAGTAGTTCTTTTGGCTATATGCAGTTTAAAGCTTACTCTACCTTCATGCAACGAATATTAATTGCATAGCTAATATGCATGAGGCACTTTATTGTGTGCTAAAGATAGGGATGTGCATAGAAAGGCAAAATCCTTGTCCTTGTAAAGCTTTCACTGTAGAATAGTAGAGGAGAGAGACATAAAGCAAATAAATAGGAAGGAGAGCATAATGTATGGTAGTGATTGGTGCTATTAAAAAAATAACAAGATAAGGAGAAAAGGGAATGATTTGGAAAATGGTGACTATCCTGTCTTTTAGATAGGATAGATAGTCTAGAAAAGGCTCTTGGAGAATATGATGTTTAAGCAGATGTCTGAATAAAATGAAGGTATGCCCAAGAGTGAAAAGATAACTCCATGGGTGACATCTTTGAAGAAGGCCAATGGACTTGAGACATGGGGCACAGGTGGAGAGATTGGCCTAACAGGAACAGGGACTTTTTGTTCCTTATCGTGGGAAGATTGTGTGGTTACAAATGCAAGGAGGTTAGTAGAATTAGTGGTGGAAAGTGTAATTCTCCTTCAATTTCATTTATTTTCTCTGTTAAAAGAGAGAGTATCATCAGCTGTGGATGGGTTGTGAAGAGTGGAATGGGAAAAAGATGTTAGATTTCAAAATGAACATAATAAAGAAATATATTAATGAATTGGTTGGTCATTTAAAATAGTGTATAATTTTAAAGGTAGTCTAGACAGTATGATTGCATATTTCTCCAGCTATCTTTAGCTGCTTAGGAGCAGGCACAGAATAAGTATGGAATTGGGCTTCAGGGGGCTTTTTTGCAGTTTTTGGCCGGGGCTGGGTTTCAGCATATGGGGCCAGTGCCCTACTCCTTTGAGTCACAGGCACCGCCCCTTGGTTGCAGTTTTGATTTCTTTTTTTTTTTTAAATATAGAGTTTCACTAGTAGCCCAGTAGAGTGCCATGGCATCATAGATCATAGCAACCTCAAATTCTTTGGGCTCAGGAAATCCTCTTGTCTCAGCCTCCCAAGTAGCTAGGGCTATAAGCTGCACCCCAATGCCCAGCTAGTTTTTTTCTGTTTTTGGTAGAAATGGGGTCTCACTTTGTTCAGTCTCAAATTCCAAGCTCAGGCAGTCTGCCCACCTTTATCTCCCAGAGTGCTACCATTACAGGCATGAGCCATGGCGTCTGACCTGGGTTGTTGTCTTTACGAAATTAGTTCTTTGAAAGGGAGTGGGCTGGCTCTGCACCTGTGGCTCAAGTGGCTAAGGCACCAGCCACATACACCTAAGGTGGCAGGTTCGAATCCAGCCTGGGCCTGCCAAACAACAATGATGGCTGCAACCAAAAAATAG
>NW_003852409.1:25858423-25862418 GCF_000181295.1 Otolemur garnettii | reverse complement strand
AAAAAAAAAAAAAAAGAAAGGGAGTGGGCCAAAGGAGTTAAAGGGAGGTAGAAATGGTAGGTAGTGGATTGCAGGGTGGATAAGAAAGGAATGAATGCAATAGGGAACTATTGGAATATTTTGAACTATTGAGGGAACTCGTGGAATATTTAAGAAGATTAGGGAGAACCAGGCCATGTCATAGACCTGTGGTTCAGTTCCTTAAGATGCTGACCATGGTGACTATATTTTGATTATTTAGCTGAACAGGTATTTCAAAGCTGTTTCCTCCTTTAATCTTTTCCTATTCCTTTTTTTTCCTTCAGAGTGAAATGTAGTGAAATTTTCACCAGTATGTTCATTTTTTTAAAACAGGTATCGATTAAGGAACAAAAAGATCAATGCCACTGTAAGAACATTTCCTCTTCTAAATAAAGTTGGTGTAAACAACACTGTTACAACCACAGCCGGAAATGTCATTTCTGTCATAGGAAGTACTGAAACAACCGGGAAAACTGTTCCAAGTACAAATGGAATTTCAAATGCAGAAAACAGTGTTTCCCAGCTAATCTCACGTAGTACTGACAGTACCTTAAGAGCCCTGGAGACTGTGAAGAAAGTGGGGAAGGTTGGCACTAATGGTCAGAATGCTACTGGGCCCTCTACAGATTCTATAACTGAAAAGTAAGTATTAGGCAAAAATAATTAATATGAATTCTGTATCCTTTTTAGTAATACCTGAGTATTTTTATTTACCCTGAGGAATAGCAGTTAATCAGAGTTTTTGTGCAGAATGTGTCAAATCATAGCAGCAGCACTAAATACCAAAAAATATGAGGTCTTGCCTCTGTAACTTAATAGCTTTGGAAAGTTGGAAGGTCACCTCAACTCAGGGTTTTATTTTCCTCAAGTGTACACTGAAGAAGTTGGACCAGAATTGAATTTTTCCCCACCTTTCTTGAACTTTAATACTGATTCCATACAGGTGTCAGAAAGAAACTTAAGTAGAGATCTGAGCGGGTGAGATGCTCAGTCTCTAGCCCTGTTTCAATCAGAGCACTTCTGCTTTATGTATAGTCTGTAAGTCTGTACGGTAGTTAAGAGGAGACTCTTTGGAGCAGAACTCTCACAGCTCAAGTTCTGCCTCATTATTCCTAGCTGTTTGATCTTAGTCCAGTTACTTAAAGTTCATGAGTTTATCCATAAAATTAGAATTATAATACATTGGCTATGAGGATTAAATGAGTTGGCACTGCAATATGCTTTGAACAATGCCTGCCAGATAGTAAGCACTCGGTAAATACTCCTTTTGTTATTATCATTATCACTGTTGCTGTTGTTACTGATGCCAGCATAAGATTTCGTTTAGCAAAGGATTTTGGTGCTTTAAGAAAAAAGTTTTAAAACTTTCAGACAGCCTCGGCACCTGTAGCTCAGCGGTTAGGGCATCGGCCACATAACATAACACAGGGACTGGTGGGTTCAAAAGCAGCCCTGGCCTGCTAAACAACAATGACAACTACAACAAAAAAATAGCCAGGTGTTGTGGTGGGTGCCTGTAGTCCCAGCTATTTGGGAGGCTGGGGCAAGAGAATTGCTTAAGCTCAAGAGTTTGAGGTTGCTATGAGCTGGGACGCTGTGGCACTCTGCTGAGGGCAACATAGTGAGACTTTGTCTCAAAAAAAAAAAAACCTTCAGATGATCTGAACAGCTATTTCTGACTAAAATCTCATGTTTTAGTATTTTCTTTTGTAGGTTAAAAGCTGAGCTAAAGCATGTTAAGATGTTGTTGCCTATACATGGTTTGTCACTATTGCATGCCTGTTAGGGTAAAAGCATTATGATAGGCTTATAGTAGGCATTATGGTAGGCATATGGTAGTGATTTCATGTAATAAATAATGAGTAGATAAGCAGTAATATTTGCTACTTCTACAGTCAGCATATGATGGAGGAAATTATTTATTGAAGGATCCTTATCTTCCTTGGAAGAGATTTTGGAAAAGATGTAACAGAGAACATTGTCTAGTGAGCATGTGTTGTTTATGTGCTCATTCTGACCTCTGCTTTTTGCACCCATTGGAAATACACAAGATATACAAGTTATCTCTGCCTTTAAGGAATTTATGATGAGCAGGAGATTTCAGAAAAGAAAATAGTGTAACACAGATTATGTTTATTGGTAATTATGCGGAATAGTAAGGAGACCAGCCTTTTAGATATAAAAGTTTTATGTTCTGGACTGGTATAAATAAGATAGATAGGTTGGGGTGGGTTCTGTGGCTCAAAGGAGTAGGACCCTGGCCCCATATGCCAGAGGTGGCAGGTTCAAACCCAGCCCCGGCCAAAAACTGCAAAAAAAAAAGGTTGGCACCAGATTATAGAAACCTTTCATTTTAGATGTTTAGGAATGTGCTCTTGAAGGGTATTGGCAAAGATGTTGTGGTTTTTTGTTTTGTTTTATTTTCTTTAGATAGATTCTCACTTTGTTTCCATCAGTAGACTATAGTGGTGTCATAGTTCACAACAACCTCAAACTTTTGGGCTCAAGTGATTCTCTTGCCTCAGCCTCTCAAGTAGCTGGGAAAATAGGCACCCACCACAGCACCTGACTATTTTTAGAGACAGGGTCTTACTCTAGCTGAGGCTGGTCTCGAGCTCGTGGTGTTAGGTGATCCACCCACCTTAGCTTCCCAGCGTCCTAAGATTACAGGTGTGAGCCACTGTGCCCAGCCTTGGCAAGGATATTTTAAAACGTCTTTTTGTACACACAATGGAATACTATTCAGCCAAAAAGAATGAAGTACTATTACATTCTGCAGTATGGATGAACCTTGGGTGAAAGAAGATAGAATGCCACATGTATGATTCCACTTAAATGAAATGTTCAGAATAGGCAAATCCATAGAGACAAAATAGATTAATGTTTTTTTTTTTTTTGGACAGAGTCTCACTTTGCCACCCTTACAGGGTGCTCTGGCATCACAGCTCACAGCAACCTCAAACTCTTGGGCTCAAGTGAGTCTTTTGCCTTAGCCTTCTGAGTAGCTGGAACTATACGCCACAGTGCCCAGCTGTTTTTAGAGATGAGGTCTTCCTCTTGCTCAGACTGGTCTTGAACTCCTTATCCTGAGCTCAAGCAATCCATCCACCTCAGCCTCCCAGAGTGCTTGGATTACAAATGTGAGCCACTGCTCCCAGGTTGATTAATGGTTTCTAGGGGGTTAGGGCAGGAGGCAAGAATGGAGAACATAAGGTTTAAAAAAAAAGGTGATGGCCAGTTTACCCAGGTCATCTTGGAGGAGCCAATAATTACCTTTTCAAGAAGAAAGGGCATGAGAAGACCTTTTTTTTGAGACAGTCTCAAGCTGTCGCCCTAGGTAAGAGTTCTGTGGCATCATTGCTGACAGCAACCTCCAACTCTTAGGTTCAAGTCATCCTTTTGCCTCAGTTTTTTTTCTAACTTGAGTAGAGATGGGGTCTTGCTTTTGCTCAGGTGGGCTCGAACTCATGAGCTCAAGCAATCCACCTGTCTCGGCTTCCCAGATTGCTAGGATTACAGGTGTGAGCCTCAACACCCAGCTGAGACCTATTTTTTTAAAAAAATTTTATTTTTACTTAATATGAGTATTACAGACCTGTATTTTAGGAAGAGTCTTTGCTGGCATGGAGGGGCCTGTAGATCCTTGTCCTCTTCTTAGTCTGCTCTCTGGAACCTATTTGTTCTTTTTCCTCACAGTTCTTAGATAAAATGCGCAGGTGCTCATTGTCTTCCATTTTCAAAGAACAAATCTGAAATATCCTTAAGGTTGCTTTATCAAGCAAAATGTAAAGTTTTGATTGTGAGTCTCTCAAAAGAGAGAAGTCAGGAGAAGTAAAGCCTTAACCAAGTAAGGTACAGTGACAAGTAGCCATATGCACTGGATTCTTAGTATCTGGACAGCTAAAGGCTTGGGCTTAGAATTCTGGACCTTGCATTTGAAAACACCAATTACTTCTGATTCTTTTTTTTTTTTT
>NW_003852409.1:25837889-25858214 GCF_000181295.1 Otolemur garnettii | reverse complement strand
TCCCCAGAAACTAGGACTATAGGTACACACCATGGCACTCGGCTCTCCCTAATCTTTTTAAATATTCCATGAGCTTCTCCAAGTATTCACTCCTTTCTTACCCACCCTGCAATCCACTATCTACTATTAAGCCCTTCTTTTGAGTCCTTTGGCCTATTCCTTATGTAGCTAATGAAAATGAGCTGGGCTGGCTGTTTTGGCTCATGCCCATAATCCCAGCATTTTGAGAGGTTGGGGTTGGATAATAGCTTGAGGCCAGGAGTTTGAGACCAGCCTAGTTGACATAGTAAGACCCTGTCTATACAAAAAAAAATTTTTTTAAACATTAGCTGGATGTGGCAGCACGTGCTATTGTCAGTCCTAGCTACTCAGGAGACTGAGGTGGAAGGATCTCTTGAGCCCAGTAACTGAGGTTGCAGTAAGTTGTAATCACATCACTGCACTCCAGCCTAGGCAGCAGAATAAGACCCTGTCAAAAAGAAAGAAAAGAAAGTAAATGAGTCTTCCAGTATTATTTGGAAGATAGATATGTAAATAGATGTAACACATTCTGATTGGTTCACAAGTGTTATTGGAAGATAGAAGGGACAACTGATTCTACAGGCTTCTTAGAGGTGAATTGATGACATTTGAGCTAGTTTTGAAAGTATAGATAGGAAGAAAGGCATCCTGAATAGAGGAAGCAGGTCAAGCAAAAACATGGAGGTATGAGAGAGGCTGCTGGGGAGAATCCTAGAGCATCCTGAAAACTGTCTGGGATATGTGTAGTAATGTAGCTGTCTGACTAGGATATGACTGAAAACTTAGTTTTTCCCAGACTTTTTAAAAAAAAGTCTGAATTTTTGGGATAGCTTCATCAAGCTATGAATATTCACTTTGTTTTGAATTTTGATGCCCTTTTATTGATAAGCCTAAGAATGTGACATTTTAGAATACTCATCCAAGCTGGGCACAGTTGCTCATGCCGTGATCCTAGCACTCTGGGAGGTCGAGGTGGGTGAATCACCTGAGACCAGCTCGAGCAAAAGGCAAGACCTCACCTCTACTAAAATAGAACACTAATCCAAATTTTATGGTATGTAACATTTTGACATGGAAGGACTAGATAAGCTATATAAAGTATTTAGCATAGTGACTGGAATATACTCAATAACTGCTCTGTAAGTTTTAGTTAGTTTTTAAGGAAATCCTAATCATTTCCTTGGTGCATTTGTTTTAACTTATGTAAAGAAAAAGCATAGTCCTAAAGTATCTTTAAATTCTAAGCTACTATATTTGTACCTACTGGTATGTCCCATAGTTCCTTATTTTCTGCATTTTAATCTTTTAGACTAATTTGTGCTAGATTTAAAAGCAGCCCATTCATTGTATATACACTTTAGCTTTAAAAGGATTCTTCTAGTTTGAGGAAAACTCCTCTAATCTGGGTGGGAGGCAGTGTATTGAATTTCTGCATAATTAATAAGATCATTTTCTTGTGTCACCACATATCTCAAGCTCTGTTAAGTTTGTCTTCTTAAAAGAGATAAGAAAGCCTTAGTAAGAAAAATCCCCTAGAGCTGATTACTTGGGGACTCAACCAAGAAAAATTTTTTTGTGTTCAAAATAGTAATAGACCAGGCATGGTGGCTCATGCCTATGACCCTAGCACTCTGGGAGGCTGAGACAGGTGGATTGCTTGAGCTCAGGAGTTCAAAACCAGTCTGAGTAAAAGCAAGACATCTCTACTAAAAATACCAGGAACTAGCCAGGTGTCGTGGCCAGTGTCTGTAGTCCCAGCTGTTGGGGAGGCTGAGAGTTTGAAGTTGCTGTGAGCTATGACTCTGTCTCAAATAGTAATAATAATGATACCAATAATAATAAAAGAGTTTTGTATTTTCCATCAATTTAATGTTTAATGAGTTACCATTTCATTCACGTAGCAGATATTTACTAAGTGCCTTCTCTGCCAGGAACTGTTTTAGGTGCTAGGACTATAGGAGTTAACAAATAGTCAAAAATAACCTTCCCTCAGGAATTTGTATTTCAGCTAATCTTAACTCTTTCTTACCATGTCTATCTTTTTTTCCCAAAGGATTCTACTAGTGGACTGAATTGTTTTTTATTGGGAATTTATTGAAAAGAATTTTTTTTTCTAATTTCCAATAGGAAAAATCTTTGTTTAAAGCTTGGGTACTGGGAGGCTGAAGCAAAAGAATCACTTGAGCTCAGGAGTTCGAGATCACCCTGAGCAAGAGCAAGATTCTGTCTCTACTAAAAATAGAAAAATGAGCCAGGTATAGTGGTGCATACCTGTAGTCCCAGCTACTGAGGAGGCTGAGGAAAGAGGATTGTTTGAGCCTGGGAGTTTGAGGTTGCAGTGAGCTGTGATGATACCACTGCACTCTAGCTGTGCTGACAGAACAAGACCATGTCTCAGCAACCTTAACAGCGTGGATAAAAGGGACTGATGAGTCATACTAATGCCTGGGAATTGTTTTCATTCCCAGTTGCCCTTACTGGAATGTGAGATCTGTTGCCTTGATCATTTTCTCTTTGTAATTTCATTATATATATGGTTTTATGAAAGCTACCTTTTGAGGAAGTCACTTGGTTATTTTTTGTTCTTTGTTAAATACTTTCTGCAGTAAAATTGGTTCTCCACCCAAGACTCCTGTAAGTAATGTATCGGCTACCTCATCTGGACCCTCTAATGTTGGAACAGAGCTGAATTCTGTGCCTCAAAAATCCAGCCCATTTCTAACTAGAGTACCAGTATATCCTCAGCATTCTGAAAACATTCAGTATTTTCAAGATCCAAGGACTCAGATACCCTTTGAAGTCCCACAGTATCCACAGACAGGTAAGTAATTTTGAGCAATATTTAAGAAAAAAAGAAACTGTTACCGGGCGCAGTGCCTCATGCCTGTAATCCTAGCACTCTGGGAGGCTGAGGCAAGTGGATTGCTTGCGCTCAGGAGTTCAAGACCAGCCTAAGCAAGAGGGAGACCTCATCTCTAAAAATAGCTGGGTGTCAGTGGGTGCCTGTAGTCCTAGCTACTCAGGAGGCTGAGGCAAGACAAATCACTTGAGCCTAAGAGTTTGAGGTTGCTGTGAGCTGTGACACCACGGCATTCTACCGAGGGCAACAAAGTGAGACTTTGTCTCAAAAAAAAAGAGAAAGAAACAATAATCTAACATGTTTTTCCCTTAGATAAATGAGTGAATCATTTATATCTGTCTAGAATGTCTACATTAAAAAATTAATCCTTTGAACTACATGACCCAAATGTTTTCTTCCGACCCTAAGAATCTGTGGTTCCAGTTACTAATACTTTTAATACTATCAATCCTATAAATTAAATATAGGATTAATGAATGAGCTTCAGAGAGCACTTTAAATCCCCTGAAATGGTATGAAAATTGTTTTGTTTATGTATGTTATGTACAATTGTGGAATGACAAGGAACAGCTGAAATAGATTTTGAAAGATGCCTTTAACCTCTGCTCCCCAAAATAAGAATCAGTCATGTAACTGATTATTTAATCCAAAATCTGTGGCAGTAGATGCCCTAGAAGGAAATTTATCAGTCATATTGATAGCTCTGTCATGTGTTTTTAAAGAGCTGTTTAACAAAATGTTGACTGTTAATGATTTTCATATAGTAATATCTTGAAAATAGATGCTTTATAAAGGTAACTAAGGTAAAGTTCATAGCTTAATAATTTCCCACATTAAAGGCTGCTTTAGACTTAAACCATTATAAAATGTTGGCTTTTACTAAGATTACATTAAATATTCCTTTTTCCAATTTTCAAGGATACTACCCACCACCTCCAACGGTACCAGCTGGTGTGGCTCCTTGTGTTCCTCGTTTTGTGAGGTCCAATAATGTTCCAGAGTCCTCCCTCCCACCTGCTTCCATGCCATATGCCGATCATTACAGTACATTTTCCCCTCGAGATCGAATGAATTCTTCTCCTTACCAGCCTCCTCCTCCGCAGCCGTATGCACCAGTTCCTCCAGTACCTTCTGGGATGTATGCTCCTGTGTACGATAGCCGGCGCATCTGGCGCCCACCTATGTACCAGCGAGATGACATTATTAGAAGCAATTCTTTACCTCCAATGGATGTGATGCATTCGTCTGTCTATCAGACATCTTTGCGGGAAAGATACAACTCATTAGATGGGTATTATTCAGTGGCTTGTCAGCCACCAAGTGAACCAAGGACAACTGTGCCTTTACCAAGGGTAAGTGATGATGGAAATAGTAATACCACTATCATGTAGTAGGTAGGAGTCCATTGTAGTATACATTCTGGCTCCTCTACTTAAAATTGTGTGACCTGGCTCGGCGCCTGTGGCTCAAGCGGCTAAGGCACCAGCTACATACACCTAAGGTGGTGGGTTCGAATCCCCAGCCCGGGCCCGCCAAACAACAATGATGGCTGCAACCAAAAATGGCCTGGCGTTGTGGTGGACGCCTGTACTCCCAGCTACTTGGGAGGCTGAGGCAGGAGACTCGCTTGCGCCCAGGAGTTGGAGGTTGCTGTGAGCTGTGATGCCATGGCACTCTACCCAGGAGGATAGCCTGAGGCTCTGTCTAAAAAAAAAAAAAAAAATTGTGTGACCTATAGGAGGTATTTGATCTCCCTGTGCTACAGTTTTTCATCTATTGGTGGAGATAACAGTAGTACCTATCTTAAGGCTGTTGTGAGAATTAAATCAGAAAAACAAAGTTCTTAGAACTGGCCCTGATACGTATGAAAGCTCAATAAATGTCATGTTTGGATAGAAAACTTTGGGCAAGGTAAAAAGAAATCTCAAAACTACAAGGACAAGGTCTCTTTTCAGTATCTCCACATATATACCAATGACTTTTCTAAAACAGAAAAGTGAGTATTAGGATTTTGCTTTTAACATCAGTTGAATAAATATTAACCTTTCTATTTAAGTGTGTGGAGAACAGACTAGGTGACTTTTCCTCTTGTATTTTTTTATCCCAACAATATTATAAACTGTTTACACTATTTTCACAGAGCATATATTTATTCACCACTCCATAGATGATTAAGATTGTTTCTTTTATCCCCCATTAGGAACCTTGTGGTCATTTGAAGACCAGTTGCGAGGAGCAGATAAGAAGAAAGCCAGATCAGTGGGCACAGTACCACACTCAGAAAGCACCTCTTGTTTCTTCAACTCTTCCTGTGGCAACACAGTCACCAACACCACCTTCTCCTCTATTCAGTGTAGACTTTCGCACGGATGTAAGAAAGGTTTTAATCACTTGATGTTGCAAGAGTAGTTAAAACCTCTGACTTCAAATTTCTCATTCAAACCAGGGTTAGCTATTTTGGATGTTTTGCAGTGGTTTGGTGTGCACTTGAGGTTAGTTCAATAAACACTGACTATGTACTCATTATTGCTAGGTGTTGTGAGACTCTGAAGACTATTATCTACCTGTCTGAAGACAGTTCTGTATCAACCAAGAATTCAAAATCTTTCCAGCAGTGTGGTTATTTTTATCATTTTTATTAATAATAAGCTTAATATCTACCATTTATTGAGCACCATTCATGCCAGGCATTATACTCGGCATTTACATAAAGCTGTTTTATTTAATTCTCACAAAAACCTTAGGGGACAGATAGTAATTCATATTTTATAGGTTAAGAACTTTACTCAGAGAAGTTAAGTCATTAGCCAAGATTATTCTGCCTATAAGCAGCTGGGATTTGAATGTTGGGCTATCTGAGGCATTTCTTCCCAAGAGGTACAGAATGCCTACTGTATTAGTCATGCTGTTTACATCACTGCGAATGATTGTTCTTAGCATTACAAAACAAGTTTTTGTACCAGGATGTTTTTAATTTAAAGTGGTATTTTTAGTTCTGTTTTATTTAGAGAAAACCATTAATTTCTTTTTTTTTTTTGAGACAGAGCCTCAAGCTATACCCCTGGGTAGAGTGCTGTGGCCTCACAGCTCACAGCAACCTCCAACTCCTGGGCTCAAGCAAGTCTACTGCCTCAGCCTCCCAAGTAGCTGGGACCACAGGCGCCTGCCACAACGCCCAGCCATTTTTTGGTTGCAGCCGTCGTTGTTTGGCCGGCCCCGGCTGGATTCGAACCCGCCACCTTGGGTGTATGTGGCTGGCGCCTTAGCCACTTGAGCCACAGGCGCCGAGCCCATTAATTTCTTTGTAAAGTTTCTTCTAATTTATTCTGTACCCTCGGAGGATCTGGTATAAAAAATTTTTTTTAATCTTTCTATTTTATTAAATGAACAATTTCAAACATACGTAAGGCCCAGTGGTTTATGCCTATAATCCCAGCAGCTAGAAAGACATCTGACACAGGAGGATTGCTTAAGGCCAGGAGTTCCAGACCAGTCAGTCTGAGCAACATAGTGAGATCCTGTCTCTAAAAAGAAATTTCAAACTTTATAAATGTATCTGGAATAGTATAATAAACTCTATGTACCTATTTCCCAGCCTTTACAAGTACTGACACACCCAATCTTGTTTTATTTGTACTCCTTCTTCTGGCTGGTTTATTTTGAAGTAATTCTAATTTTGAAATAATTCTAAGTGTTATAATTTTTAATCCATAAATATATATTGAATTTTTAAACTAGATCCAAATTTGTCTCATCAAACTTACATTTCTTCAAAGCAGGTAAACATCTTGACAACAGTGACGGAGCTGCCACTTATTTGATAGAAAAGTGCTTTTTCATTTTTCATATAATGTTTTAGGAAATGAGATTCAGATTTGCTATCAGCTTGCAGTTTGTCTTGGGGCAAGTAATTTAACCTAATTTTGGCCTTGAGTTTTCTTATCTGAATAATTTGTAAACTAGAGTTAATGATTCTTAGGACTTTAGTATTCTGGTCCTATTATATTCCTTACTCACAGTTCCTTTACTATATATTCACTTCCCCTCATAGTTCTAGACCCTTTGAATTCCTTTTGCTCTTTATTTAATAGTACATGGTTTATCAGTTACGTTGCCTTATTTGCACATGTTGTTCTTTTCTCAAGGAAATTATAATCTCTGAGACATGGAATGTCATCTCTCTGTGTCTCCAACATGTCT
Source organism: Otolemur garnettii (assembly GCF_000181295.1). NCBI lineage: Eukaryota > Metazoa > Chordata > Mammalia > Primates > Galagidae > Otolemur > Otolemur garnettii. The sequence continues at coordinate 25,851,133 of NW_003852409.1, read as the reverse complement.
ATGTATTTGTTTTCTTTTTTTTAGAGACACAGTCTTACTTTGTCTCCCTCGGTAGAGTGCTGTGGCATCATAGCTTACAGCAACCTCCAGCTCTTGGTCTTAGGTAATTCTCTTGCCTCAGCCTCCCAAGTAGCTGGGACTACAGGTGCCTGCCACAACACCCAGCTATTTTTCTGTTGCAGTTTGGCCAGGGCTGGGTTTGAACCCAGCACCCTCGGTACATGGGGCTGGTTGCCCTATTCACTGAGCTACAGGCACCCTTTTTTTTTTTTCCATTCCTTTTTTTTAGAGCATCCATACCATGTTAGTAACATGCTATAAATATTCGTTAATTTCTTTTGATAGTATCAGTCAAGAGTTCCTTATGAGCACTTAAAGGAAAAAGTGAGGCTCGGCGCCTGTGGCTCAAGTGGCTAAGGCGCCAGCCACATACACCTAAGGTGGTGGGCTCAAATTCAGCCCGGGCCCACCAAACCACAATGACGGCTACAACCAAAAAATAGCTGGACGTTGTGGCGGGCGCCTGTGGTCCCAGCTACTTGGGAGGCTGAGGCAGTAGACTCGCTTGAGCCCAGGAGTTGGAGGTTGCTGTGAGCTGTGATGCCACAGCACTCCACCCAGGGGGAAAGCTTGAGGCTCTGTCTAAAAAAAATAAATAAATAAATAAAGGAAAAGGTGAAAAGAAAAGAAGGCATGCTATTTTCTAATATAAAAATATTGTATATAAAAGTTTTTTATATTATTAAAAGAGTATAAAAAGTATTAAAGGAATTTTACTGTGAAGTTCTCTGAATTCTATATTAGTTACAAGTTTGCAAATTTAAGTTTCTTACTAATTGGCTTTTTTATTTTTATCCAGTTTTCTGAGAGTGTGAGTGGTACAAAATTTGAAGAAGATCATCTTTCCCATTATTCTCCTTGGTCCTGCGGCACCATAGGATCCTGTATAAATGCCATTGATTCAGAGCCCAAAGATGTAATTGCTAATTCAAATGCCGTGTTAATGGTATGATTTTCTGGGGTATGACTTTCTGTGGAGAGAAAATGCATGTTGATTCAAATTCTAGAAAAAATGCTTTAATCTTCATGTTGTTGCTATATATCTCGTTTATAAGCAGCAGCATTGCATTTAGATAAATCTGAATTAAATTACATTTAATGTTTAAATTGTTAGAGCATAGTTTAGTGGCTTAATAATAGTATTGGATTATCGTTGAGATGTAGAGCTAGTGTTATGTTTCCCAGAAAACCTAATAACATGTCTGTTGATAGCATATACTTACTAGCTGAAGTAATAACCAACAGTCCTTTTATTGATTTTCTTTGGTTTGTCCAGGACCTGGACAGTGGAGATGTTAAGAGAAGGGTACATTTATTTGAAACTCAGAGAAGGACAAAAGAAGAAGACCCAATAATTCCCTTTAGTGATGGACCCATCATCTCAAAATGGGGTGCAATTTCCAGATCTTCCCGTACAGGTTACCATACTACCGATCCTGTCCAAGCCACTGCTTCCCAAGGAAGTGCAACTAAGCCCATCAGTGTGTCAGGTAATCCAACTAATACCTAGCCTGATAGGTTCTAGTCGCTGTGCTTTTAATCTCCAATCTGTGAAACAGAGTACCTTTCCCTCCATAGTAAACTCAGAATTAATGGTTTAACCAGTGTCATATGGCTAGCGAGATAAAATACAGATTTGATTTTTTTTTTTTTTTTTTTTTTGAGATAGTCTCACTTGTCACCCTTGGTGGAGTGCCCTTGTTTCATAGCTAACAGCAACCTCAAACTCTTGGATTCAAATGATTCTCTTATATCGGTCTCCAAGTAGCTGGGACTATAGGCACCTGCTACAATGCCTGGCTACTTTTTAGAGATGGAGTCTCGCTGTTGTGGAGGTTGGTCTCCAACCTGTGAGCTCAGCAATCCACCCACCTTGGCCTCCCAAGTGCTAGGATTACAGGTGCAAGCCACCACGCCCAGCCTTAAAATACAGCTCTTTTTTGAAAAGTTTACATTCATATCTGTACACTAATTTTTTCTTTTCTTTTTTTTTTTTTTGCAGTTTTTGGCCGGGGCTGAGTTTGAACCCACCATCTCCGGCATATGGGGCCCACCCTACTCCTTTGAGCCACAGGTGCTGCCCTCTTATTTTTTTTCTAGAAAAATAACATTTTTTTTTTTTTTTTCTTGAGGCAGAGCCTCAAGCTGTCACCCTGGGCAGAGTGCCGTGGCATTACAGCTCACAGCAACCTCCAACTCCTGGGCTCAAGCGAGTCTCCTACCTTCGCCTCCCAAGTAGCTGGGACCACAGACGCCCGCCACAACACCCGGCTATTTTTTGGTTGCAGCCGTCATTGTTCTTTGGCAGGCCCGGGCTGGGGATTCGAACCCGCCACCTTGGGTGTACGTGGTGTACGTTGGGTGTACGTTGAGCTATAGGCGCTGAGCCAGAAAAATAACATTTATAAATCAACTGCTGACATGCTTCTATCATACCTTTTTCTTTTTTTTTTTTTTTTTTTTGGTAATTGAACATACCTTTTTGTTTTTTAAATTAGCTTTATTCAAATTAATATGAGGATACAGTATTTAGGTTATATTGTTCTCACTTCTAGGGTAAAGTTCCATTTATACACTAATTTTTCACTTAGAAAGCCTGTTGTTTCTTTCTACATTTCTCCAGATTATGTCCCTTATGTCAATGCTGTTGATTCAAGGTGGAGTTCATATGGCAGTGAGGCCACATCATCAGCACACTATATTGAACGGTAATGTTTTTCTTAATTCTTTAGGATTATCCATTCATATATTGGTTTTCAGAGAACAAGTTCAACATTTGTTCATGAAATATGCTTTGCTAGTCTAAGCTATGTTACAAATTTCTGAAAAAAATTTTACATTTAGAATGATGACTAAAGCTTTTGAGGATTATCTTTTACATAAAACATATAGTCATTACTACTTTATTATAATAAACATATTTCACTTTATTATAATAAACATATTTCTCTTTAAAGGGATAGATTCATTGTTACTGATTTATCTGGTCACAGAAAGCATTCCAGTACTGGAGACCTTTTGAGCATTGAACTTCAGCAGGTAGGCCTGTGTAAATTAGCTTTGAATATTTATTTTTTTATTTCAGATTAATATGAGGATACAAACAATTAGTTTTCAGTGTTTGCATTTGTTAGGTAATGTCCCTGTTATAGTTGTATCCCACACATTCATACTTATTTTTCTTTTTCTCCTTTTATAGGCTAAGAGTAACTCATTACTTCTTCAGAGGGAGGCTAATGCTCTGGCCATGCAACAGAAGTGGAATTCCTTGGATGAAGGCCGTCACCTTACCTTAAATCTTCTAAGCAAGGAAATTGAACTGAGAAATGGAGAGGTAAAGAAACTGAATCTCTCAGCTTCATGTGTAATGTATTTGTTTTCTGCATGCTGAACATACCAGTGTTAGGGTATTTAAATATGTTATTTTAATATGTTAGGGCACTTTAATATGCCTACTTCTGATAGATGATTGATTGCTTTTAAAACCTATAGTAGAAATAATAGTCTGAGATTTCCTAAAATCTTTAATTAACCATTGAGGGTCCCATTTTAATGTAAAAGGGAAGCCCTAGGTTCCACAGCTATAAATTTGGTATTGTTTTGTTTTGTTTTGATTTGGTTTTATTAAATCATAACTGTGTACCTTGATGCATTTATGGGGTTCAGTGTACTGATTTGATATACAATATGAAATGCTTACATTGAACTAAGTAACACTAAATTCGGTAATTTTGTTGTTTACAGAGTGATTATACAGAAGATTCAACAGATACTAAGCCCGATAGGGATATTGAATTAGAGCTTTCAGCACTTGATACTGATGAACCTGATGGACAAAGTGAACAAATTGAAGTAAGTCCCACAGTTAAACAATTAGGAAGCTTTGTTCCACTGAAAATTAAAAAGTACAGAATACTTTCAGGCTGAAGAATAACATTTTATTTTCTTAGGAGATCCTGGACATACAACTTGGTATCAGTTCTCAAAATGATCAGTTGTTGAATGGAACAGCAGTGGAAAATGGGCATCCAGTCCAGCAGCACCAAAAGGAGCCACTAAAGCAGAAGAAACAGAGTTTAGGTGAAGACCATGTGATTCTGTGAGTGTTAGACAGAAAATTCATGGGGTGGCACCTGGGGCTCATTGGGTAGGGTGCCGGCCCCATATACTGAGGGTGGCAGGTTCAGTCCCAACCCTGGCCAAACTGCAACAACAACAAAAAAATAGCTGGGTGTTCTGGTGGGCGCCTGTAGTCCCAGCTACTCGGGAGTCTAAGGGAAGACAATCGCCTAAGCCCTGGAGTTGGAGGTTACTGTGAGCTGTGTGATGCCACAGCACTCTGCTGAGGGCGATAAAGTGAGACTTGGTCTCTACAAAAAAAAAAAGAAAAAGAAAAAAGAAAATTCATAACAGTGGACATAGGGCATGAGTCCTTAACGAGAAAACAGAAATGATCTGTTAAATTCATTTTTGACTTTGTGAGAAAGACCTTATATAATAGAACAATGATTTGGTCTGCCCAGATTTTGAGGGGGAAAGATGCAAAATTGAACTAAGTGGTCTGTTTTAGTAGCCTGAAACTTCCTTTTTTTTTTTGAGACAGAGCCTCAAGCTGTCACCCTAGGTAGAGTGCCATGGCATCTCAGCTCACAGCAACCTCCAACTCCTGGGCTCAAGCGAGTCTCCTGCCTCAGCCTCCCAAGTAGCTGGGACCACAGGCCCCTGCCACAACGCCCAGCTATTTTTTGGTTGCAGCCGTCGTTGTTTGGCGGGCCCTGGCTAGATTTGAACCCGCTACCTTGGGTGTATATGGCTAGTGTCTTAGCCACTTGAGCCACAGGCGCCGAGCCTTTTTTTTTTTTTCTTTTAAGGCAAACATGAAACAAAGTTTATTGAGGAAGAGAAAGATAGGTTAACAGAGCAAGATCAAGGCAGTAGGTTTATAGAACAAGATAAGTTTGCCATGGACAGTGAATGGGTCTCCACTATCGTAACAAAAGACCTAAAATTTGCTTTTTGTTGGGATAAAAGTCTGTGCTCTGGGCCAGGCACGGTGGGTCACACCTATAATCCTAGCACTCCTGGGAACTGACGCAGGAGGATCCCTGGAGCTTAGGTGTTTGACCTGACCAGCCTGAGCAGGAGCAAGACTCTGTCTCTACTTAAAATCGAAAAAATTATCCGGGCATTGTGGCAGACATCTGTAGTCCCAGTTACTCATGAGATTGAGGTAGGACAATCACTTGAACCCAGGAGTTTGAGGTTGCTGTGAGCTAGGTTTATGCCACAGAACCTTGGCCTGGATGACTTTGACTCAAAAAAAGAAAAAAAAAAAATCTGTTCTCCAGCATTAGGTTATACTTCTTCAATCTGTTAGTCAAACTTAAAAAAATTAAAACCTAGATTAAAGGTTACTTAAAGAAAAATGTTAAATCTGAGCATGGTTGCTCATGCCTGTAAGCCTAATACTTTGGGAGGCTGAGGCAGGGGGATCACTTGAGGGCAAGAGTTCAAGACCAACGTGAGCAATGTGGTGAGACTCTATATTTACAAAAATAAAAATTGCCTTTACATTAGCCAGGTGTGGTGGCACACATCTTTGGTCCTTGGTTGTCAGTATTGGCAACCTCATTTTGCCAGCAATTCAGGAGGCTAATGTAAGAGGATCTCTTGAGTCCATGAGTCTGGGGCTTTGGTGAGCTATGATCATAACTGCCCTTCTCCAGCTTGGGCAACACAGGGGAAAGAAAAACAATGTTAAAATTTTCTTGGCTATAATATCGCTATTTTTTATAATTACTGCCAAATAATAAGGGCTTAATCTTGAACTTGATAGGTTATATAGCCATAAATAACCAGTATTTTAATTATTTTTCAATTTCTGAAAAATGGAATTTTTTTTAGTGACCTGTGATACTTTGAGAGATTTTGACTAGGGCCTCATAAAAGCTTGATAGACTTTTCATAAAGCATGTATGATTTGCTCTTAAAAGTTTTCATTTAAGACTAATTTGTTTTCAATATCATTTTTTTCTCAGGGAGGAACAAAAAGTTCTGCCGGTGACTTCTTGCTTTAGCCAGCCACTCCCAGTGTCTATTAGCAATGCAAATTGCCTCCCTATCGCCACACCTGTCAGCGTTGGCAACCTCATTTTGAAAACTCATGTTATGTCTGAAGATAAAAACGACTTTTTAAAACCTGTTGCAAATGGGAAGATGGTCAACAGCTGAAAGAAGGTTCATCTTTCAAATTTGTGACCATACCATGGAAGCATTTACACTAGCTTTTTATATATATAATATATATTATATAATGTATATTTTTTTTAAAAAAAAGATATTACTGGGGGCATCCATTTCCTGTGGACTCTTTGATACTTCAAGCCCTCTTGCATTAGCATTATGAAAAAAAAAAAAAGAATTTACTTTACTAGGGTAACACGTTCACTTTCCAGAAGTGATTGGAATTTGGACAACATTTAACTTAAGCTTCAAGCAGCTTTTTATGAGTTTGTAGCAATCCGGTGCAGTAACTGAGCCATTTCCTATTTAAATGGCTTCTATAGAAAATTAACAACTCAGTTATTAAACTAGCAGGATCCTACAATGATACATCTAGTGAAAGTAGACTTAATTAACTTATTTATTTCTATTTTATGTTTCACTGAGAGAAAATTCCATCTCATTCCAGCTGCTTTATTTATCTTTTTCATGGGACTTTGCATGGATATTTTTTTCTTTTTTTTTCTTTTGAAGAGTGGAGTTAGAAGTTCTTACCATAGAATTTTACAGGGTTATATAGTAGCTTTCTTTACTGCATTATATGTAGGAGTGTGGTGCAGTGCTTTTATCTGTAGCATTTTTTTTTAAATTTTCCATTTTTCAAGGATAGTTTCTGCTTTGTTAATATTTATACACAGGCTACTTGTTGAAGTAATTAATTAAAAATATAACCAAGTGCCTAAGTCTTTCAGCTGATATACTAGATATTAAATTCTCCTAAGTTATGCAGAATCGTTTTTACAATTTTGATAAATTATGCACTAATGTAATGGCAGTTTTTTAAAATGCAGATTTAAGCCTGTACATTATTGAATCTGATGACTTGGCAAAAGAATCAGGTGCTTTCAGCTTTCTTGAGAAAACCCTGTATGTAGCGTTTGCACTGACTAACAAGATGGTATTGCTGGGTTTTTAACTTAAACTAATTAATTTGGATGTTCTTTGCATTATCTTGGTTAAATATTGTTTATTCGTGTTGAAGTTTAATTTTTCTTGTTTTTTGACTGTTAGGTTGATAAGACAATGAACCATGTAGTAGTAGAACATTGACTAACATTTATTCATTCTTAAAAACATGAATAATTTCTGCCCTGCCAAAATGTGACTGAAATGGTTTTTGACTTGGCGTCTGAAAGTATACAGTATGTTTAACCAGTCATGCCCCAGATTTGTGGAAGATATTTTATTGAAACCTAAATTTCAGTCAACATTTGAAAACAAAAGCTGGGCATTCCTTCCTGGTGATCTTACCTATAGTTTGTCTTTTTGTTTTTCCTTTGTTTCTTTCAGATTAGTTTGACTTTTATTATTATTTTTTTTTAAATTAACTTCTGTGAAGTTGTTTACTCTGAAAATTGTACTGGAATATTTTAAGCCAAGCTGATCTTTCACCAGGTGTACTGTATGTAAGGGCTTTTCCTGCTAGCAAGATGCTTAAACAGGATCATGTTATTGGTCGTCTGAGCTATTTAGTTGTTTTACAAAACCACAGCATTGTATCAGATAAGATTTTGATAAAAAGTTTTGTGCACATTTCCAGGGGCGGGAGGGTTGACATTTCCCTGAAATTTCTTGATCAGAATGAGTAAATACTGGTGTTTGATAACTGTCTTAATGAACATGCTCATAAGGTGACTGATAAGTTGTAAATATACCTGAGAAACAAAAGGGGTAGTTTTGATATTCTGGTGTCAGTATGGAAGATCTTACACATTTATTTAATACTCAAATGTATGAAGATGTTTGTTTGTAGCATAACAGCACAGTAGCCTTGACTTAGTTTCTTTTGGTTAGTACTGTACTTTTTTTGCCATGGCCAGTGCTCCCCATCCCTACAAAGACATTTTTATTTATTTCACTCTGTAACCTGAAATGAATAGGAATAAGAGTTTTAAACCATGTTACATTAACTTATTTCTGACATTATAAATTAGCCTAGGATATTACAGGAACATGATTGTTATATAATTTATATCAGAACCTTTATATGAATACGTGCTTATTACATTTGAAATGCTTCCAATGTACTTTATTTGCTGTTTGTAATTCCAAAAAGGATATGCAAACCAGTCTATCTATTTCATGGATATTTAATAGTGAGATCTTCCATGTTGAAGGTAATGTATTTTTTTTTAAGATTTTAAAATTGCTATTTTGTTACAAAATAGAGACCTATTAACAGTTTGAGAGCTCCTTATGTGCCCTCAGGGAAAGAACCCTCTGTGCAACAGAACTACACAAAACATCTTCAGCACGTTCTGAGGGTGAATATATACTACATAAATTGATCTTGTGTATTTAACCTTATCTTTTTAATTTTAAAATTGAAATTTTGAAACTTGGTTGTGCTCTGCTGGAGGGGGTTGGGATAAACTGCTTAGATGTTTGCCTACTTGTCCAGTGAAATTACATTTGCATCAGTATATGTGTATACCTGCCAACTTTATTGGTATGTCTCAGAACATTTATATTAAAATAATGCTTGTCTTGCAGCAGGTGATCCCATAAAAGAATAACTCCCTGTTTTTTAAATTTATTCTCTTTCTCACTAACAACATAGGAATTGTCTCTGTGTTGTGATTCTTCTGTATTGAATCCATTCTCTATGTAAAGATGGCTACCTTCTGTCTGTCATGGTAGGTTTAATGTGAAGTAAGGCCATTGGTTCTCTGCCACTGTAGAAGAAAGCACTTCATCTGATGCTTTTTCAGAATGGTACCTGCCATGAAAGAAAATGTTACAAATCCGACCTAGGATGTGACTTTTTAAAATTGGGAGCATTTCCTATCATCTGATCTTTTTCTCCACACACTGTAATATATACATGTTTGGACAAAGGATACAAAGCAACAGGAAAGGAAATCTGTACCATTGGTAACTAAATTACTAATTGGCTTAAAGTAGTCTGAGGTCTAGATGGCAGAATGGTGGTTATTTTCTTTAAATTTTTGTGTTTCTCTTTTTCAGTTTCTAAGTCCCATTCTGATGTTATATTCCCCCATTTAGATACTGCAGCTGTAGCTGCAGTAATTCTTTTTTGTAGTCTAATTTCATTTTGGTAATTCTTATAAATTACATGCATATTTATTTAGGTGGTACCTGAACAAAGCAGTTTACCTTGCCTTTGCTGCCATGACTTATTTTCAATGCCATGTGACAAACCAGTTCATATATGAAAAGTTGTGCATTGTAATTTTCAAAAGAAGGTAGTTCATTAGGCCAATGGCACTCCCCCCCATATCTATTTACTCTAGTAAGAGAATAATAAACCTTTTATACTAGAACTGAAATTTTCCATTTGTATGGATCTAGTCACTTTCACTCAGATTTCAAGTTGAGGCTAAGTACATAAATCACATCCCAATTTTATATGCAGCCTTGAGAAAATTACAGGATGCACAGCAATTTGTAGGAGTTTAAAATAGGATCATTTAAACATTCGAAAAAATTGTTTTTAAACCATTTAGCTTGCTTTTGGATTTTAAACGTTAGAGCCCACGTTGTCTTGTTAACAGGGGTGGTATTTATAACAATCAGATTCAGCATGTGTTAAACTTTGAATCTGAGTATTTCCTCCCTGGCTTCTTTGAGTCATTTTATGAGCAGATTGTTACCAGTATTGACAACTAATCATTAAAGGGAAAAGTTGCATTGCAACTGTGAAGTGGTTTCTTGGAAGAATTTTTCTCATGTTTAGTGAATGAAGAGCATTGATGGGATCACTTACTGTAACTCCTATATAAGGACACCTTCTGCAAGCAGAACACAAATGAACATGCTCAAGGAGTATCACATTTTCTGGATAAATTGAATAAGTTAACTCCTTTATACTAACGGTTTCTTTGTATCCCTTTGCTGGCAAGGGAATATGAGGAGTAATGGCCACAGGTCAGAACACCCACATTTAAGTGGAGTCTTATTTTTACTCCAAGAGCAGTTAATCCCCCAAGTCTGAAATTGGCAGTTTTTTCTTTTTTTTTTTTTTTAATAAAAATTTAAAAATATCCCCAAACCAGTGGAACACAGACACTGGCTGCACTTAGTACTGCCAAAATCCAAGGTCATTTGCACATACTCCATCAACCTGTCAAGAATTAGGCCTCACTTTATAACCCAAGGCATGGAAGTGCATGCATTCTCTTAGCTGGGCAAACAATTATACTGTAGTTGTGATACAACACATGTGGCTTTTATTTGTACTGCACATATCCACTGTACAGCCACTTGGGAGTATCGTGGTTAGCTTGCAGCAACTGCTGTCTGCATTTATACTGTTTATTGCATATTCTTTTCCCTGGAAGTGAAAGAGAAATGTTTTTCTTGTTGCATTGATTACATTTTATAAATTTGCTTAGCTGGAAAGTTTGGGAAAAGAGGCCTGTTTGTCAATTGTACAACCGATTGTGAAGCTCTAGTGTGAATATTTTTACGTCTGTATTAGACATTTTCTTTGCAAATCTATTGTTCGATTGAAATGTAAATGAAATTAAAGATGGTGTACACCCATCATGTAAAAAGCAGGCACCATCTCTAAGATGGATTTAATGCTCATTTTTAAGGCATATACTCAGCTTCTATTTAAAACTATAATTTAAAATAATTCTGTACAATGAAATGGGGAATATATATGGGAATAAATTCTATTCCATTTATTTCAATTTGAATTTCCAATTTGTAATGTTTCCCTTTGTGCTATAGGAATAGGATTAAATGGGGGAAGGCTAGGACTTATAAGGCCTGTATTTGGGGGGAGGGCAGAGATGGAACAATGAGGGTTGTGATGATAGTGAATAGCAAAGAGTGAATTCTGTGTGTTTTTGCTGTAGCACTGAAGTGAAGAGATATTAGCTTTGGCTGTTCACAAAATAGAGCATCATGATTTTCAGTGTTTGAGAGAAAATTGATGGAAAAAGTTTGCAGTACTTGACATGTATTTGCATGCACAAAATAAAATTATTTGTCCACCTTAAAAGTTGTTTGTTTAGTGTCAATATTAACTTTGTGATATATTTTAGTTATTTTTATTTTCTTGGTATATTTTTTGGCTTAACAAAGCTATCAGGTCACTCCTTAATTTGGAATTTAAATGATTACCTCTCTCATCCATATATCATTGGAAATGATCTGAAAAAAAATGAATAGGCTCAAGGAAGCTGAGATATTCCTTGTTAGTCACTTCATTCAGTATGGAAGATGAAGACATAGATAATACTGAGTTTACTATCTAGTGGGGGTAAACCAGACATTTACATACATAATTTATAAAGCAACATATCATAGAGGTATTAAGATAATTCTGTGGACCTCAGAACATGAACAGAGAATGGCCCTAGTGGGTCTAGATCATATATTCTTTGGGCCTTGAGTGGTTTTATTAATTTGCTGATATATTTTAAGCTCCTATCTATGCTGGTCATTAAGGGTTTAAGGTGAATAAAACAAGGCTCTTCTCTAGAAGCTCATAGTGTGGAAATGGGAAAGAAATTTGAATAATTCTGTTGGGTTTTTTTTTTTTTTTTTTTTTTTTGAGACAGAGCCTCAAGCTGTCCCCCTGGGCAGAGTGCCATGGCATTACAGCTCACAGCAACCTCCAACTCCTGGGCTCAAGCAAGTCTCCTGCCTCCGCCTCCCAAGTAGCTGGGACCACAGGCGCCCGCCACAACGCCCGGCTATTTTTTGGTTGCAGCCATCGTTGTTTGGTGGGTCCGGGCTGGGGATTCGAACCCGCCACCTTAGGTGTACGTGGCTGGCACCTTAGCGGGTTGAGCTATAGGCGCCAAGCCATGAGCTATCTTCTAATGTAGGGTATATAGAAACTCCAAAAGACAAATTATGTAGCTGGTCATAGTATTGAGTCAGAGGAAGAATTTCTCTTGTGAAATCACGTCTGGTTAGGATTTGTAGGCTGTTTGACATGTCACCAAATAGAGACTAGGGGAAGAAGGACCCTGAGCTTTTTACTCTACCTTCGTCACAAGGCACTCTTTTTTTTTTTTTTTTGAGACAGAGTCTCTGTTGCCACAGGCTAGAGTGCCTTAGCCTCCTGAGTAACAGGGACAACAGGTACCCACCACAAGGCTCAACTAGTTTTTCTAATTTTAGTACAGACAGGGATGTCCCTTTGCTCAGGCTGGTCTTGAACTCCTGGGCTCAGGGAATCCACCCACCTCAGCCTCCCAGAGTGCTAAGATTACAGGTGTGAACCACTGCGCCCAGTCCTACATCTTGGGATTTTAGACCACTTTGGCAGTAAGTGTGAAAGGTGAAGCTGGAACTAGACCAGCAAGAATGCCAGGCCAACAATCTACATTAGACGTTGTAAAGAGCCAGGCATGGTGCCTCACACCTGTAATCTTAGCACACTGGGAGGCCCAGGCAGGTGGATTGCCTAAACTCAGGAGTTTGAGACCAGCCTGAGCAAGAGTGGGACCCTATCTCAAAAAAAAAAATTGCTGAGCATTGAGGTGGGTGCCTTTACTCCCAGCTACCTGAGGCAAGAAGGTCACTTGAACCCAAGAGTTTGAGGTTGGTGTAACCATGATGCCAGGGCACTTTACCAAGGGCGACAAAATAAGACTAAAAAAAAAAAAGTTGTTAAGAGCAAGGCCAACACCAGGTATGATAGCTCACATCTGTAATCAGGAATAGAGGGCAGGCTTGATCAGAATTCTGACTCCACTACTTTGGAATTATAAGATCTTGGGCAAGTTATGTAACATCTCAAATAGAAAATATGAGCTATAGAGTGGGGCATGACTCATGCTTATAATTCTAGCACTTTGGGAAGTTGAGGCAGGAAGATTGCTTGGGCCCAGGAGTTTGAGGTTACAATAAACTATGACGACATCACTTTACTCTCGCCCCAGTAACAAAGTGAGACCTTGTCTCAAAAAAAAAAAAAA
>NW_003852409.1:25834302-25837121 GCF_000181295.1 Otolemur garnettii | reverse complement strand
CTAATAACAATCTTAAAATTTAGTGGCTTAATACAACCACTAAATTTTAGTGGTTTCAGTAGGTCAAGAATCTGCATGTGACTTAGGTAGGTCCTTAGGCTTCAGGGCTATAGTCTAGGTGGCACTGCCATCATTTCAGAGAAAGGAGAAAGTCACGATCTTTTATAACATAATCTTGGAAGCAACATGCCATCACTTTTGTGGTATTCTAATCCTTAGAAGCAAACCACTAGGTCAGGTTCCACCCTCAAGAGAGAAGGATTACACAGGGCATGAATACCAGCAGGTGAAGATCTTTGGAAGTTATATTAGTCTGTCCAATCAGAAGAAAGAAACCATACAGTGGGTTATGTGTGAGAAAGTTTATTAAAAATAATCATTAAACTCTAATAAATGAATATAAAATAAAAGGAAACTTCATATGGTAACTCTATGGCCTAGGGAGAGTGCCTAAGGATGGGTAAACTTGGAAAGGGTCCCTTCCCAATGGTGGAGTTCAGAACTTCTTGGAGCAGGTCTAGTGCGGCTAGTGGCCAAAGCTGGAACAAGTTGCTGGCAAACAGAAAGCCACTCTCAGGGCAGCAAGAGAAGGTTCATGGGAGCTTGCACAGAGAACTTGAAGTACAGACAGGAGACCTTTCCAGGCTGGTGGGGGGCAGTAAGACTTAAACACACCAATTTCCATGTTGAAAGAACTAAAGGAAAATTATTGCTAGGCCAGGCAAAGTTGCAGTGTTAACAAAAGGACCACATGTGCTGGATGCCTGGCTGGGGAAGAGCATTAGTGGATGTCTATACATCCATATCACAGATTTATCTACCACAGCTGCAGGAAACAAGAAGAGCTTCTCTTCCTGCAATGCCACTACAGTGCCCTCTGCTGAGAAAGCTCGTCGTTCACTGCAAGGGAGAAACACTTCATTGAATTCTGCCCATTATTATTATCATTATTATTTTGTAGTTACAAGGTCTCACTATGTCACCCAGGCTGGTCTTGAACTCCTGACCTCAAATAATCCTCTTGCATTGGCCTCCCAAAATGCTGGGATTAAAGGCGTGAGCCACCAAGCCTAGTAAATTCTGTCCCTTATTGCAGAACATACGTTGAAGAGTAAACAGGGACCTGAGAGGAAATACATTGATTATCAGCATAGGAATCATTTTAGAAGCTGCCTGTCATAGACCTATGTCTACTGAAGAAATTGAATTCATTATGAAAAATCTTACCACAAAGAAAATTCCAGGCTCAGATGTTTTCACAGGTAAATACTATCAAATATTTAAAGAGAAATAATGCCAATTTTACAAAAGCTCTTCTAGAAAATGGAAGAGGGAATTTCAAACTAGTTTTATTAGACCCATGTAAGCCCGATACCAAAACCACACAATGACATTATAAAAAAATAAAATTGTGGCTGGGCGCCATGGCTGAAGCCTGTAATCTTAGCACTCGGAGGCCAAGATGGGTGGATTGCCTGAGCTCACAGTTTCCAGAGCAGCTTGAACGAGAACTAGACCTCATCTCTAATAATATCCAGCCATTGTGGCAAGCTCCTGTAGTCCTAGCCTTGGGAGGCTGAAGCAAGAGAATTGCTTGAGCCCAAGTGTTTGAGGTTGCTGTGAGCTATGATTTTATAGCACTCTACCGAAGGTGACAAAATGAGACTTAAAAAAAAATTATAGATTAATATTCCTCACTAACACAGATGAAAATATATTTAAAATGTTTGCAAATCTAGCTATATATATAAAGTATAATACATCATGTACAAATGTTTATCTTAGGAATGCAATGTTGGTTTAGCATTTGAAAATCAATCTATATACCAGACCATATTAACAAAATAAAGGTTATATTCTATTATAAAGTCTCTTGAAATGTAATTTCATAGGGGTACAAGTGAATCTTTCTAAGAGTAGAATGTGAACGTTTTAAAACAGTAACTGAGAAAATGACATGAAGGCTGTGTTGACCAGTTTGATGGAAGTATTTCGGATTGCATGTGAAAACCCCACACTGTACCCCAGAAGTGCATTAATGTACATAGTTACCATTCAATAAAAAAGAAAAGAAATGTAATTTCATTCTGCTTGACTTACCAAGATTAAAATCTACACAAATATATATAAAAAACTCATACAGTTCTAAAAACAAAAAGAAATTTTACTCTTAAATTTTAAGTGTGTGTGCTATCTAAAGAAAAACATTGTTACTAATGTGTTGTTTAAACCTGGGCAAGCAAAGAGGTTTTCTGATTTTCTCAGATGCCTTACTCAGAACTTTAAAAAGAAATTTAACTGTTACTTAAAGATAATCCAACATTTTTTTTTTTTTGAGACAGAGTCTTACTGTATTGCCCTCGGTAGAGTACTGTTGCATCACAGCTCACAGCAACCTCCAACTCTTGGGCTTAGGTAATTCTCTTGCCTCAGCCTCCCGAGTAACTGGGACTACAGGCGCCCACCACAATGCCTGGCTATTTTTTTGTTGCAGTTTGGCCAGGGCCGGGTTCTAACCCGCCACTCTTGGTATATGGGGCCAGTGCCCTACCCACTGAGCCATAGGCACCACCTGAAAAATCTCTCTTAAAATTATAGCCCATAATGGCTCCGCACCTGTGGCTTAAGCAGCTAAGGTGCCAGCCACATACACCTGAGCTGAAGGGTTTGAATCCAGCCCTGGCATGCCAAACAACTATGATGGCTGCAACCAAAAAACAGCCGGGCATTGTGGCAGGCACCTGTAGTCCCAGCTACTTGAGTCAGAGGCAGGAGAATCGCTTGAGCCCAGGAGTTGGAGGTTGCTGTAAGCTGTGATG
>NW_003852409.1:25831953-25833532 GCF_000181295.1 Otolemur garnettii | reverse complement strand
AAAAAAAAAAAAAAAAAAGAAAGAAAAAGACACTTAATTGCAACATGCTGAACCCCCCACCAGAGAAAGAAAAAAATTAAAGAGAGAAAGAAGAAAGGGGAGGGAGAATGGGAGGAGGTTGTTGGGAAACAAGAAGAAAAGGGAAAGGAGAAGGAAGGAAGGATATAAAGAGAAAGAAAGAAAAGATAAAGCAGACAATCTCAAACAGTCCCCATACTGTTGATGTCATTCAAAACCAGCTCTATTAGATGCAAGCTGACGAGAGAAAATGAAAAAGCAAAAGTCAAAATCATCTCTAGACCCTTAAAACTTAAAAAACAAAAAGTAATCCAAGTAACAAGAACTAATTTGTTAATTTAGAACAAATTAGTTACAAATTTTACATGAGAAACCCAAAGGAAGACCAAATCTTGTCTTATCTCAAACTATTATAATTTGGAAAAACTATAAGAGTAGAGCAAGCCTTGGAACTCATCTCATGCTTCAAGGTATTTAATCAATTATATGAATTTCATTCAGTTGTTTTAAAATATTAAATATGCTCAGGAGCAGTGGCTCACACCTGCAATTCTAGTACTCGAGGAGCCTAGCCACAGATTGCCTTAACTCATGGGTTTGAGACCAGCCTGAGTCACAGTGAGACCGTGTCTCTAAAAATAGCTGGGCGTTATGGTGGGCATCGGTAGTCCCAGCTAGTTGGGAAGCTTAGGCAAGAGAACTGCTTGAGCCCAAGAGTTTGAGTTGTTGTGAGCTGTGAAGCCGGGGTACTCTACCAAGGGTGACAAGTGAGATTCTGTCTTAAAAATAAAAAAAGAAACTTGTAGTTTTTATCCTGAAATGCAGAAAACCAAAAAGAACATTGTTCTCACTTTGACAGTGAAAGAGAACCAGGCTAACTTCAACTAATAATTTTTTTTTCTCAACCCATCTGAATTAGTTTTCTTTTGCTACCAGTCCTTCCAAAGAAAGCTGCTATGATAGACAAGTCTATAGGATGAACTTCAGTTATCCTTGCTCTTGTGTAATTTCTAGTTTCTGAGTGTGGGCTGGACTCATTGGCTCACTTCTAATGAAAACAATATAGGAGACATAATGGAATGTCACTTCTAAGGCTGGGTTATAAAAGACTGTGACTTCCCTCTTGGTCTCGGTCTCTCTCAGTCAGCTACCAGATTGTGAGGGCATTCAGGATATCTATGGAGAAACTTATGTGTGAAGAACCAAGGTCTGCCAGCAACCAAGCAGATCAGCTTGCAAGTGGTTCTCTATTTTCACAGTTGGTACTTCAGATGATATCTCAACCCCAGTCAACACCTTGATTGCAACATCATGAGAGACCTTGAGCCAGAGGCACTTAGCTAAGAAAAGCCATGCCTCCATTCCTGAACCACATAAACTGCAAGATAATAAATACTTGTTTTAAGCCATTGGTTTTGGGGTAATTTGTTATACAGCAGAGATAAATAATACAGTTCTTATGGGAACTCATAGTAAAACTCTGCCTCAAAAAAAAAAAATACAGGATTCATAATGTAAAATATGGCCCAATTATTTTCTCACATATCTTTTTTTTTTTTTT
>NW_003852409.1:25828296-25831007 GCF_000181295.1 Otolemur garnettii | reverse complement strand
AAAAAAAAAAAAAAAAATTCCTAAATAATAATAAGCTAATATTTACTGGACAGCTTTCTTAGTGTTGTTATCAAGGAATGTCTGAAGCTGGGAAATTTATAAAGAAAAGAGGTTAATTTGGCTCACAATTCTGTAGACTATACAAGAAGCATGGCACCGGCATCTGATTCTGATGAGGGCTTCAGGGCTGATTCCACTCATGCTGGAACACAAAGGGGAGAGAGTCAGTGTGTGCAGAGATCACATGGTGAGAGCAGAGCAAGAAATGTGGGATTCATAATGTAAAATATGAACCCAAGTGGGAATTCCAGGCACTATTTTTTTTTTGAGACTATGTCCATTCCATTTATTTACCAACACATTCACTATACGTTTTATACCAAGAAACATAAGAAAAGATATTACAGGTGCTTTTTAACCACCAGTTCTTATGGGAACTAATAGAAAAATAATTTACTCATTGGCTCGGTGCCTGTAGCTCAGCAGCTAGGGTGCCAGCCACATACACTGGACCTAGTGGGTTCGAATCCAGCCTGGGCCTGCCAAACGACGACAACTACAACCCAAACATAGCCAGGCATTGTGGCGGGTGCCTGTAGTTCCAGCTATTTGGGGGGCTGAGGCTTTGTCGCTTGAGCCCAGGAATTGGATGTTGCTGTGAGCTGTGACACCATGGCACTCTACCCAGGCCAACAGCTTGGTCTCAAATAAGAAAACAACAAAAAACCCAAAACCAAAACCAAAATTCACTCATTACTGCAAGGAGGCACCGAGCCATTCACAAGGGATCTGCCCCCATGACCCAAACATTTCTCATCAGGTCCTACCTCAAATTTCAACATGAGACTTGATGGAGCCACCCCCTTAAATCCAAACCGTACCACCAGCCAAGATGAAATCCAGTCAAAAGCTAATAGACTTTGTTTTAGGTTCACAGGAAAATTGAGCCATAAGTAAGAGAGTTTCATATTCTTACTTCTCCCCACGACCTCACCCACTATCAACATCTTGCACCAGAATGGTACCATTTGTTACAATGATGAACCTACACTGATACGTCATTACCCCTGCCCCAAATCAATAGTTTCCATCAGTCTTGGTTTTATATACATCTTTTGATAAACATATGACATGTATCTACCAATATAGTATCTTAAGGAACAGTTTTACTGCCCTAAAAATTCTCTGTGTTCCTCATGCCTCTTCTTTATTCCTTGGCAACCATTGATCTTTTTGCTGCTGCCATAGTTTTGCCTTTTCCAGAATATCACATGGTTGGAATCATATGGTATGGCCCACCGCAGATAGACTTTTTAAATTTAGTAGTATGTATTTAAATTTCCTCGATGTCGTCTCACAGTTTGATAGCTCATTTCTTTTTGGTGCTGAATAATATTCCATTTTTTGGATATGCTGCAATTTGTTTATCTATTAACCTACCAAAGGACATCTTGATAGCTTCTATGTTTTAGCAATTATGAATAAAGCTGCTAAAAATATGTATGTGTAGGTTTTTATGTGGACATACATTTTTGCTTCATTTGGGTAAATATGAAGGGGTGTGATTGCTGAATCATATGGTAAGAATTATATTTAGGGTGAGAAACTGCTAAACTATCTTCCAAAGTGCCCATACCATTCTGTCTTCCCATGAACAGTGAATGAGTGTTCCTGTTGCTTCATATCTTCGCAGGCATTTGGGGTTGTGTTTTGGATTTTGTCCATGCTAATAAATATGTGGTAGTATCCCATTTTTGTTTTCAGTACATATTTTATACATGGATAAACACTTCAAAAAAGATAAAATAAACCATCATTTGCAAAACAAGGTGGTTAAATGAATAACTAAGAGTTATTCTCTTAGGAAGTCATATAATAATTATGTAATTTCAGATTTTTCTCAAAATTTTATGTCCTTACTTTTCTCCCTTGTCTGCTAACATTTAGATACTTATAGATTACCACACTGTTATTATCTAAAACCAACATTTAATTGATGTTCTTTCATCAAAGACAGTGAAGCCCTTTTGGTCAAATTTACAGCTTAGTTCTTTATTATAACCCCAAACTGGGTCTGGTTGTATCTGTGAGGGTGTTTCTGAGTAAGATTAACATTTGAATTGGTAGACTGAGTAAAGCAGATTGGTCCCTCCTACCCCATGTGGGTGGGCCTTATTCAAATTAATGAAGGCCTAAAATAAAATAAAAAGAGAATTTCCACTTTGCCTGACTGTCTTGGAGCTGGGACATTGAACTTCTCCTGCCTTTGGACACAGACTGCACCTACACCATTGGCTCTATTCAGTCTCCAGGTTCCTTCCTCCTCTCTCTCCTTCCTTCCTTCCTTCCTTTCCTTTCTTCTATTAGTTCTGCTTATATAGAAAACTGTGACTAATGCATTGGGAACTAGTGAAAATTCTGATGAGTTAAATGGCACAGAATTGGTTCAATCAAGGTAGAGGCGTTAACAATATAGAGAAAACTTGTACTATCTATTCCATGGTAAATTTTCAAGGTTTTTTATTTTTGTAAGTCCATAAAGAACAAACTTGTTTTCTTTGATGTCTTAAGATATTCAGTTTGGCTCAGCGCCTGTGGCTCAACCGGCTAAGGCGCCAGCCACATACACCTGAGCTGGCAGATTCGAATCCAACCCGGACCCGCCAAACGACGACAGCTGCAACCAAAAAATAGCCAGGCATTGTGGCGGG
>NW_003852409.1:25826844-25828113 GCF_000181295.1 Otolemur garnettii | reverse complement strand
CCTAGAGTCTACTGTCCATTTTGCAACCTGCCAGTTAGTCAGTTTCCCTCTAGAAAAGTGAACAAGATTCATCATTGTTTCTCAACATCTCACTTTTCCTCAGTCTTTTATAAATCTAGTTTTTAAAAAACCTTTATTAAAAAAACTTTTGACATTTACCTATTTACTCTCTCCTTCATATATGTATATTTGTTTGCATATAACTAACTGCTTCCATGTTATTCTCTGTCAAGAGTGAGTATACATAAAGAGAGGTTGGGCATGGTAGTTGATGCCTATAATCCCAGAAATTTTGGAGGCCAAGGTGGGAGGATTGCTTGAGGCCAAAGTTGAAGACTAGCCTGGCAACACAGTGAGATCCCAGGCCTGGAGGCACGTCTGTAGTTCAGGTTCAGTAGGCAGGATTGCTTGAGCCTAGAGTTAGAGGCTGCAATGAACTATGATTGCACCACTACGTTCTAGCCTAGGTAACAGAACAAGACCCTATCTCTAAATAATTGAATGAATGAATAAAAAAATAAATGAAAGAAGATGCTATAAAACTGAACTTGGGCTACTCCATTATTTAGAGGCAAGGAAGCTGAGCAGTCATTGAGGATGTCAAGATGGAGGAAACTAGGAGAAGGTAGTGCTCTGAAAACCAAGAGAAGAAAAGGTTTATAGAAGGAACAGTGACAACTGCCAGATGCTACCTAATGGTTCCGTGAGAGCAGTACTGAGACTTGATCATGGATTTGGTGACTTGGAAGTCATTAGTTCATCTTCACAAACATGGTTTCTTTCATTAACTGGTGGGAACAAAAGCCTGCTTGAAGTGGGCTATGGGGCAAAAAAAGAAGAGGGTATATAGAACTGTTTAGGATGTTGCTATAAAAAGGATCAAAGAAATGAGATGTAGGGAATGGGGAAGAAGAAATATTGAGAGTTTACATTGAAAAATTTAATTTTTGGAACAGAATAAATGATACCTTCAGATGTTTAAAAATTACATGTATAAAAATTTTCCCTACCGGTCCTATTCACATTTATTCAGCAAAGATAATTATTTGGTTTCTTGCACATTTTTTCAATGCTTTCTTTATGCATATAAAAATATAACCCCACTTTTTTTTTTTTTTTTGCGGTTTTTGGCTGGGGCCAAGTTTGAACCCACCACCTGTGGGGGCCAGTGCCCTACTCCTTTGAGCCATAGGTGCTGCCCTAACCCCACTTTTTATGCAAAAGACATGATAATACTGTTCTCTACCTTACTTTTTTTTTTTTTTTTTT
>NW_003852409.1:25821397-25824081 GCF_000181295.1 Otolemur garnettii | reverse complement strand
GTGGCTGGCGCCTTAGCCACTTGAGCCACAGGCGCCGAGCCAGTTTTTTTATTTTTTTTTAAGAGACTGGGCCTCCCTCTGTTACCCAGACTGGAGTGCAGAGGCCCAATCATAGCTTCCTGCAACCTCAAACTACCCCCCACCTCATCTGCCCCTAGCTGGGACTACAGGCGAACGCCACTGCGTCCGACTTTTATTATTTTTAAAATCTTTATGTAAGTCAGGTATGATACTTAAGGGATGTTTCTTAATGTTTGTGGGTCAGTTTCCAGTCTTAAAAGAAGTGGAATTATGAAGAAGCAATTAAAAAAATACGTTTGGAGTGATTTCAGAAACGTAAAAGTAAATACAATTTTCTCATACAGTTCACCTTTCTACCAACGAAACCAAGCCCAAAACAAAGCAAAGAGAACCGCATTACTATTGTCGAGGTGTTTTGTCCCAAAGTAAGACCCGTAGCCCCTCCCTCTCCCTCTGGGAGAGACCGTTTCTATTGGACAGCCTGTGTCCGCCATGACGCAGGAAGCCCGCCTCATTGGTCCGCCCAGTCGGGACTCCGGCGGCTTTTCACCGTATCGCTCAGGGTACGCATCCGCTTCTCTTCCTCTAAGTGGGCGCTCGTTTCCTTCTGTTGCCCGGAGCTGCTAGCCTAAAGGGATCCAGACCGAGCTAGGCCGGGTAACTGCGTTGGGGTTAGCCGGGAAGAAGCAGCGGCCAGGGACCACTAGGTGGGAGGGTGGTTAGTGAGCCTGTGTAGTAAAACTGCCCGGTCTTCGTGCCTCATCGAGCCGTACAACCTCACCGATTTCTGTGCCCCGCCTCCTGCGCTGGCTCCACCTTCTCTCGCTGCTCCTGACTCCCCCCCAAATTCCGCGCCCCCCTCTGCGGCTCTTCCGGGGGCGCTGCCCTCGCTGTCCGCGCCTCCCTACCTCCGCGGCCCCGCCCTGGCGAGCGCGCCTCCTTCCTTTCTCTTCGTCACCTATGCGCCCCTGTTAGCCCATCCCTGGCATCTCTAAGACCTTTTACATTTCGTTCTGCCCCTCCCTGGTCCCTCTATCATTCTTTCAGTTAGCCTTCTCTCCTTTAGCACTCCTCTCCGCCACTGACTGCCGGGATCCCAGGATTCTCCCACCGATCCGGGCCGCCTGTTTGTGGATTTTGCAGATTGTGCGGAGACGTTGTGCTGGGCACTGGGCAGGGAGATGAACTATTGGAGGTCCCTGATTTCAAGCGCTCCCTCCACTATGGGAAAGAATCTCTTAGTGAAGGAATATAACAGGCCTAGTGATAAATCTTTAACGAAGGCAGCATATTATTGGGGTTAGGATGTTAAGAGGAAGGAGTACTAGAGGGGTTTTTGTTTTGTTTTGCTTTTATTTATTTTCTCATTACTGCTGGATTTTCAAGCAGGCCTGTCAGGGGTTAAGCTCCACCTTTTCTCCAAAATGTCCCTGGCTGCTTCTCCTGCAGAAAGAAGCCTGCCCTAACTGTGGCCTTGCAGACCCTTGAGAATTATTATATCTTGGTATGTATGGAGTATGGGCTTTGCTTTTAACCATTCAGTATTCGTAGGGCTTCAGAGACCATACGAGCCCTCATTGTGCTGACTAGGAGGTTGAAGGTGAGAGACAGATGAATGATTGCCTGGACACATACATGATTCAGCTCATGCTCTTGATGCTTCTCTTTAGAGTTTTTCTCGAGGATTCTCACTCAATTTTTCAACCAGCAGTCTTAGTTGGTAGGAAAACTAAAAGTTAGCATGGATAAAACCACTAGTCAATAAAATAGATTCCTCTGAGCCAGTGCATTAGTACAAGTATACGTTAGTCAAAAGAAGTAATTCATACCTCAGGTTTTTGGAGTCAGGCATCCTTGAAGTCTGGCCTCAACTCCATCATTTGCTGTGAAGTTTGGCAAAGAAACTTCCTGTATCTGAGCTTCAGTTTTACTTTCTTTTAAAAGAGAAAGATAAGCCCTAAGACACAGAGTCATTGCAGGGATTTGCTGAGATTCTGTTTATGAAGAAATATCAGTTTTAGGTTCCTGTACATTATAGGATCTTGCACAAATGAGCCTCCCCTGTGTCAGATTCATGGATCTTTTTAGCTCAAGTCAGTAAGTAAGCTGGTTTGTTGCCCTTTTTCAGGCACCATGACGACTCTGGATGATAAGTTGCTGGGAGAGAAACTACAGTACTACTACAGCAGCAGTGAGGATGAGGACAGCGATCATGAGGACAAGGATGGAGGCAGAGGTGCTCCAGCCAGCGGTTCCATGCCTGCAGAGGCTGAGCTGGCAGGTGAAGGCATCACAGTTAACACAGGTACTGGAAAAACCTGAGCTCTGGGAACAGGTTTAAAAACTGTTTGTTAAATAGGAAGGACTTAGAAGTCTCCAGATCAATTCTAACTCCAGTCTCACTTCCAGAGATAACTCACTCTTACTTCATTGTGATGCTTCTAGCCTTTTCACTGCACAGTACAAATGTGTGTGCATAGCAGCATGGTAATGAACACATACTGACCTGGGTTTGAATCCTGCATCTGGAATTAATAGTTGTTTGATATCCCATAAATCACAGGTGTGAGTACATTTATGATATAACTTCCTATAAATGGCACTTTACGTTTTAGTATTTTCAAAAGCACTAATTTGTAGTTTAATTAATTTTTTTTTTTTTT
>NW_003852409.1:25817528-25820234 GCF_000181295.1 Otolemur garnettii | reverse complement strand
ATGGCAGTCTACTGAGGGTGACATAGTGAGATTGTCTCAAAAAAAAAAAATAATTATAAGAGATATTTTTATAACCTTTGCTCATTTTTAAAATTAGGTGGTTGGTCTTTTTCTTCTTGGGAAGCCATATATTAAGGAAGTTAATCTGTAGTATTAGTTGTAAATATTTCTTTCACTTTGTTGTTGTTTTTTGACTTATGTATGTTCTTATCCTGGCAGAAAATTTTTATTTTTATAAAAATAAAATACTTAAGGGCGGTGCCTGTAACTCAAAGGGTTAGGGCGTTGGCCCCATATGCTGGAGGTGGTGGGTTCAAACCCAGCCCTGGCCAAAAGCTGCAAAAAGGAAAAAAAAAATGTGTATATATATATATGCTTAAAAGTATATTATAGTTTTTTACTTGAAAGGCCTTTCTTTATACCACTTTGTAAAAGGCCTCTCTTCACTTTATAAAAAGATTCTCCTATAGTTTTTCTTAGTATTTTCATAATTTCATTTTTTTAATCCTTAAATATTGATTCATCTGGGATTCACATTAGTGCAAGGTGTCAGTAAGGCTCCAGCTATTCATATTGCTATTCAGTCGTTTCAATATCATTTAGTATCACTGTGGCTAGCCTGCCTTGTTCTTTCTAAGAGTTGCTTTAATTGCCTGTAAGTAGATGAATTATAATTTATTTAACTTGTCTTCTAATATTGGGCATTAGCTTGGCCCTTTAATTGTTGCAAACTGTGCTGTAGTGCTCATCATTTGTGTAGAATATCATTTATTAAATAAGCCATTTTTTCTCCTTTATTTTGAAAATTGTTTTATCATGTGCTGAATTTCTGCCGATGTTGGGTCTTTAGCTGTACTTTGTAGTATCTTCCACTGATTTGTCTTTTACTGGGTTGTATCTCATCATTTAAAATTATTTTAGTGTTATCATATGTTTTAGTATCTGGTAAGGCCAGACCTCCTTCAGTACTCTGCTGTATCATTATTTTCTTAACTTTTGTTTTATTATTTTTTTCCAAAGAAAATTTAGGAGCATACCCATATGTGTATTCACATATTTTCATTGGGAATGATTACATATATAGACTAATTTAGGGATAATTGGCATCTTTGTGATATTGAGTGTTTCTGTTCAGTAATTTGATACTGCTTTTCCATTTACTAAAGTCTTCCCCCGGTGTGTCTTGGTACCATTTTAAAGTTTTCTTTTTTCTTTCTTTCTTTCTTTTTTTTTTTTTGTAGAGAGAGAGTCTCACTTTATTGCCCTCAGTAGAGTGCTGTGGTGTCACACAGCTCACTGCAACCTCCAACTCCTGGGCTTGCCTCAGCCTCCTGAGTAGCTGGGACTATAGGTACCTGCCACAACGCCCAGCTATTTTTTTATTGCAGTTTGGCCGGGGCCAGGTTTGAACCCACCACTTTCGGTATATGGGGTCAGCGCCCTATCCACTGAGCCACAGGCACTGCCCTTAAAGTTTTCTTTATATGGATTTTTATGTATTTTTCCTGTGATAACAAATGACCCCAAAATCTTAGTAGCTTGTGAAAACAGAGGTTTGTTCCTCAGTTGTATTACATGCATCCTGTGGGTCAGCAGTGGCTCCACTCTTAGTTTATATGTTCTCTCATTCCAGCAGTGAGACTGAAGGAGTTACCCCTGTTTGGGACACAGTTTTCATGACTGAGCACAGAGAGTAAGAGAAGAGCTGTTGGAAACATACAAGGGCTCAGAAATCTTTTGCTCAGACCTTGTTTGCTCACAGGCCACTGGGTAGAGCCAAGCTACAGTCCATCACCAGGGGCTTTCCACATCTTGCTATAAAAAAATTCAGATAATACAGAAGTATAGAAAGAGAAAAGTAAAAGTTGTCTTTCACAGTCCCTGGGATCATTTTTGTCTGGAGACAACCACTGTTAAGAGTTTATGTGTCAGGCGGCGCCTGTGGCTCAGTGAGTAGGGTGCTGGCTTCATATACTGAGGGTGGCAGGTTCAAACCTGGCCCCAGCCAAATCGGGCGTTGTAGTGGGTGCCTGTAGTCCCAGCTACTTGAGAGGCTGAAACAAGAGAATCACCTAATCGCCTAAGAGCTGGAGGTTGCTGTGATCTGTGACTCCACAGCACTCTACCGAGGGCAACAAACTGTAACTCTGTCTCTAAAAGAAAAAAAAAAGAGTTTATGTGTCATTTGAGTCCTTTTTCTTTGGACATACAAGAGTATAAACAAACATACATGCATATCTATGACACAAATACATGTACACATGAAGTTCATTTTATAAAAACTAGAGGATCATACCATGATATTCTTTTACATTTAGCTTTTTAAAAAAATCTCATGTATTTGGAATATCTTTCATGGCAGGAAATGTAGACCTGCCTCATTCTTTTTTTGTTTTTTGAGGCAATCTTACTCAGTCACCCTGGATAGATTGCCGTGGTGTTAGAGCTCACAGCAACCTCAAACTCCTGGGCTCAAGTGGTCCTCTTGTCTCAGCCTCCTGAGTAGCTGAAACTACAGGTGCCCACCACCACACCCAGCTAATTTTTCTATTTGTAGCATAGACGGAGTCTCACTCTTATTCAGGCTGGTTTCAAACTCCTAAACTCAAGCAGTCTACCACTTTGGCCTTTCAGAGTGCTACGATTACAGGCGTGAGCCACTGTGGCTAGCCTGCCTTGTTCTTTCTTTCTTTTTTTTTTTTTTTT
>NW_003852409.1:25812981-25817398 GCF_000181295.1 Otolemur garnettii | reverse complement strand
GCCACAACGCCCGGCTATTTTTTGGTTGCAACCGTCATTGTTGTTTGGCGGGCCGGGCTGGATTCGAACCTGCCACCTTGGGTGTACGTGGCTGGTGCCTTAGCCACTTGAGCCACAGGCGCCGAGCCTGCCTTGTTCTTTCTAAGAGTTGCTTTAATTGCCTGTGAGTAGATGAATTATAATTTATTTAACTTGTTTTCTAATGTTGGGCATAAGCTTGGCCCTTTAATTGTTGCAAACTGTGCTGTAGTGCTCATCATTTTATGTAGACCACGGTGGTCTATACTGGGCAGAATGCCCAGAGGCTCTGCATTAACTCTGCAATAGATAGAGCAAGCTTCAGACAGAGGTTGGCTCTCACCTACAGATGTGAAATGATTCCTGATTCCTAGCCCACTGTCTTTGGTCTTTGTCCATGCTCACTCAGGTCCAAAAGGTGTGATCAATGACTGGCGCCGCTTCAAGCAGTTGGAGACAGAGCAAAGGGAGGAGCAGTGCCGGGAGATGGAGAGGCTGATCAAGAAGCTGTCCATGACCTGCAGGTCTCATCTGGATGAAGAGGAGGAGCAACAGAAACAGCAGGACCTCCAGGAAAAGATCAGTGGGAAGGTAATAGCAGCACTCAGGCTTTTCTCAGAAGCTGCCTGGGCTGCTAAAACTAGGTTAGTGATTTGGCCTCTGAGAAGCTTCAGTACAAGAGGAATTACAGAGCCATGTCATAACTCAGCCCCATCTGGGTTTGAATTTTGGCTGTTTGAATGACTGTGAGAAGGTCTCTTCCTTTCTGAGTCTGGTTTTTCATTGGTCAAATGAGGTCAGTATCCTTGCTTAGGCTGTGTGGGTAAAAGGCCCTACATAGTGCCTGGCCCATTGAAAGTGCTCAGTGAATGTTAGTTTTCCTTCTTTTATTGAGGTTTTACTTTGGGCCAGAAATAACCTTCTGAGGGTAGTGGTATTATCCCCAGTTTACACATGATGAAACAATGTGTAGAGAGTATTTAGAGACTTGTTCAGGGCTATACAACTGGTAAATGGGAGCAGGAGCTAGGATTCGGACTGAGATTTTCATGTTCTTTCCACCATGTTGCTTTGTTTCATCTGAAACCTATTCGTGAGAGATTTTCTAAGGAGGTCTTATAATAGAAGCAAATAGACACTCTGGAAGGTACTTGGAACAAGGTCCCTGATGTCCTCCCGTCTTCTAAGTGTTAAATGGGGTTCTTTATTTCCTCCTATGCCTCTGACTATAGATGAATGTCTAGGAGTGCCTGAGATCATTTAGCTATAACCCAAAGCTAAAATATCAGACAGGATCAGGCGGTAGGTAAGAGGATTAAGCTAGGAGTCATTCAGGAGGATGATTCAGGGTATTAGACTCTGGCAAAGACCTTAAGAGGTTAGAAGGAGCCACTCTGGTAGGCTAAGATAGAGTAGAGAGCTATGAGATGGGAAGAAAATTGGATATAAGTAAAATAGTAAACTCATAATGGTTATGATATAGTAACAACATCTGTTTTGATCTAATGTGGTCCCCACTGCCTAACCACTAATCTATACAAGATCAGGCAGAGCTAGGATTTATTAGGGAGTTGAGGTATCGCTGCACCAGGCCAGAACAAGGAAGATGCTTTTGTAATTTAAGCTGGCTGCAAGGTATTGTGTATGCTACTGACAGCTGCTTCCTTATGCTGAGGTGAAGGACCAGAATGAGGCAAAATTATATGACCACATGAGTCAGTCTTGAGAGAGGCTGCTCCTGCTCAGTTTCGAGAGAGTGCCTTAGAACAGAACTGATGCCAGAATTAGGGGAGTGGGAAAGCAAAATATGATAACTATATATAATTTTTAAAAAATATTTGGAAATATGAAGAAATACTATCTAAGTTTCAAAAACCTAATTAGTATACCCATGGCTACTGTTATAAAAGCAGAACTATTTTAGCATGTGACTAGTAATAAAAAGAAAAATTTTCAGGGAGTGTATGTGTGGTGGGGAGTTGTTCAGGACAGGGATTTTAATTTTTTTTTTAATTCCTTGATGTCCTGTTTTCTTTTCAACAAAAACGTAAGGGTGACTAAAATAATCCATTGTCAAAACTGATAAGATGGAAACTCATGCAGTGATATCTGATGCTGCCTATTCAGATCGAGAGGCAGCAAGGTATTTAAAACCAGGATTTCTAAAATCTGATTTGAGCTCTGGTCTTACACTTACTCCCTGGGTGAATTTGTGCAAGTAATATCATGTCTTGGAACCTCATGTATAAAATGGGGATAATGAAAGTCCTTTCCCACTGGGTTATTATAAGAATTCAGTGAGATGTAAAGCACTTAGCTTGGTGCCTTGTACACTGTAAGCATGCAGTACATGTTTGTTATTATCCTGAGTGTTCACTTGCTGGTCCTCCTATAGATGACTCTGAAGGAGTTTGCCATGATGAATGAGGACCAAGATGACGAAGAATTTCTGCAGCAATACCGGAAGCAGAGAATGGAAGAGATGCGGCAGCAACTTCACAAGGGGCCCCAATTCAAGCAGGTTTTTGAGATTCCTAGTGGAGAAGGGTTTTTAGACATGATTGATAAAGAACAGAAAAGTACTCTCATCATGGTCCATATTTATGAGGATGGCATTCCAGGGACCGAAGCCATGAATGGTTGCATGATCTGCCTCGCAGCGGAGTACCCGGCTGTCAAATTCTGCCGGGTGAAGAGCTCAGTTATTGGGGCCAGCAGCCGGTTCACCAGAAATGCCCTTCCTGCCCTACTGATCTATAAGGGGGGTGAACTAATTGGTAATTTTGTTCGTGTCACTGATCAGCTAGGGGAGGATTTCTTCGCTGTAGACCTTGAAGCCTTTCTCCAAGAATTTGGATTACTCCCAGAAAAAGAAGTTTTGGTGTTGACATCTGTGCGTAACTCTGCTGCCTGTCATAGTGAGGACAGTGATCTGGAAATAGATTGAACTACGGTCTAGTCGATAGATCTTTTAGTTTGGGCTGAAGGGCACACATCCTTGTTTACTTTGGTTCCTTCCTTTGTCTTCCGGCTTTTCAGCTGTCCTTTGTAGTCCCTTTATTATGTATGAGAATCAAGAAATTCAGAGTGCTGAATCACCTTATGGCTAGCAGTGAAGTGACTTAAAATTGTATAAACAGGAAGCCAGGTTTTTGAACTGTTTACTTAAGATATTCTGGCGTGACATCTCTGTTATTGTTTCCAGTCAATATTTACATAGCGTTCTAAAGACAGTGTGCTGGAGATTGTCTTTAGATGATCTCAGAGGTCTCTGCCAAGTCTGAGAGTCTAATTCTCTAGTTAGTATGTTATTTGCAACGTAAATAGTGCATTTCCTTAATCAAATGATTGTAAATTATATTTACTTGTAATCAAATCTACAGCCCAAGAAGGCAGTTAAATTTTTTTCCCTAGACCCTCTTCTCCACCAGGGTCTTGTTAAAAGTTTCAGATGATGTGTTTTCCCTGCTGGGTGGGGCAGCCTCTGCTGCTTCATTCCATGTCCCACTCTGGCATTACCAAGTCTGGAACAAGAGGAAGGGTGGATGTTGACTTACTTTGCCTGAAGGAAACGTGTTTTGTATAGACTTAAATAGGAGAGCTGTGGGGAAGCTGGAAAGCTTCATAAAGAAGGATCATGGTTCAGTAAGATACCCCTGCTTATCTTTGTCTCTCTTTTATTTGACAAGCTAACTTTTTATTTTAAAAAAATCTAGATTTTTTTAAAGTTTTTTTTTTTTTTTTTTTTTTGCATATTGGAATTTATATTTAGTAGAGGAAGATTGGCCAAAATACCAAAGCAGGAATAAGAAAAATAATCTAATCTACTGCCTAGATGAATAAAACACTACTACTATTTTGGTATATTTCCTGTCAGGGTGTTTTGTATGTATTCATAGACATTTTGTTTGTTTATTTTTAAGCAAAACAGTGGGATCATCCTGAACATACTGTTTTATAGTATGGTCAGCTAATAACATATCAGACTTTTTTTCATATTAATAAATATTCTTCTACAACTTTTTTTTTAATGGCCATTGATATTCCTTTGTATAGATGTGCTATAATTTGTTGGTAGTTGTTTCTTAAAAAGGAAGAACAAATTCTACAAATTCTTTTTTTATTATGAAATGAACAGATGTTCATTGTAGAAAATGTAATAAAACTCATTAAGCTAAAAAGAGATTTAAAAAGCCATGTAATTCCACTAACCAAAATTAATCCCTGTTATAATAATTACAGGTATCTTTCTAGTCTTTTTTTTTTTTTTTGGTGTATTTATAATGGTTGACATTGGAGTTTTTTCCTGTTGTTTTTTTCTTTAAAAATGTATACTAGGCTCGGCGCCTGTGGCTCAAGTGGCTAAAGTGCCAGCCATATACACGTAAGGTGGCAGGTT
>NW_003852409.1:25810734-25812805 GCF_000181295.1 Otolemur garnettii | reverse complement strand
TGTCTCAAAAAAAAAAAAAAAAAAAAAGTATATTCTAGGGTTAGGGAAAATGCAATCTGGAATTAAGTATTAGCTTTAAAATTTACAGTTTTGATTTTCCTGGCTATTCAGGATTTGACTAACTGTGGAAAAGAGTCTTAAGAGTAGGGTGGCACCTATGGTTCAGTGAGTAGGGCGCTGGCCCCATATACCGAGTGTGGCGGGTGCAAACTCGGTCCCGGCCAAACTGCAACAAAAAAAAATAGCCAGGTGTGTGGTGGGCGCCTATAGTCCGAGCTACTCGGAAGGATGAGGCAAGAGAATTGCCTAAGTCCAAGAGCTGGAGGTTGCTGTGAGCTATGACGCCAAGGTACTCTACCGAGGATGACAAAGTGAGACTGTCTCTTAAAAAAAAAAAAAAAGTCTTGAGAGTGTCTGTTGTATATAATCAACTAAAATACATGGTCATTTGTCTAGCTGTGCAATGGCTCACACCTGTAATTCTAGCACTCTGTGAGGCTGAGACGGGTGGATTGCTTGAGCTCAGGAGTTTGAGACCAGCCTGAGCAAGAGCGAGACCCTGTCTCTAAAAATAGCCAGTCAGTGTGGGGGCACCTGTGTTCCCAGCTACTTGGGAGGCTGAGGCAAGAGGATTGCTTGAGCCCAAGAGTTTGAGGTTGCTGTGAGCTGTGATACCATGGCACCCTAGGGAGGGTGACAAAGTGAGACTGTCTCAAAAAAAAAAAATGCATGGTTTTTTGACTAAGAAAGCTCATTGTAGAAAGTGTAAAAAGTACAGAAAATTATCAGAAGCAGAACTATTATCAATGCTCTTGTTTATTTCCTTTTAGTCTTTTTCGGTATTTTTAAGACACTGAGTGCTTCTCGAACTTAGTGCTCTGCCTTATTTAGTATCATAAATGCTGTGACATGTTTTAAAAATTCTAAATAAATAGTTTTCTTTTTTTTTGCAATTTTTGGCCAGGCCTGGGTTTGAACCCACCACCTCTGGCATATGGGGTCAGCGCCCTACTCCTTTGACCCATAGGTGCCGCTTCTAAATAAATAGTTTTCAATGGCAACATGATATTCTATCATTTGGGTGCACCACGATTAATTTAACTAGTCTTAATATTAGTTCTTTAGATTTCCATTTTTTTGCTAAAACATTTAACATCTTTTTATTTGGGGCTATATTTTGGATCATTCTCATAGGTTTGTAGAAGAGGAATTACTGGGCAAATGGACAGGAAGAAAATACCCTTTACAAACTATCTTCTATTATTTCTGGATATGAAAATATATAATGCACTCACACACAGAACTTTGCCTTTTAAGAACAGAAGTTCTGACTGGGCGCCGTGGCTCATACCTGTAATCCTAGCACTTTGGGAGGCTGAGGCAGGTGGATTACTTGAGCTCACAAGTTTGAGACAAGCCTGAGCAAAAATCGACACCTCATCTCTACTAAAAATAGAAAAAAACTGAGGCAAGAGGATAGCTTGAGCCCAAGAATTGGAGGTTGCTATGAGCTATGATGACACCACGGCACTACCCAGGGCGACAGATTGAGACGCTTGTCTCAAAAAAAAAAAAAAGAATAGAAGTTCTAAAATAAAGTAAATGGACATGTAATGGGGAAATCTTAAATTTTAATCTCTAACTTGGGTGTAGTGGAAACAGCATGGGCTTTGGCATCAGATCTCTCTCTGTTACTTATTAGTGATAAAACCTCTGGGAAGGCACTGAGCCTTCTAGAGGTTCAGTTTCTTCATCTTTACAATGGAACAAAAATACCTTTTTTGTAGAGTTCTGTGTTGTAGAATATTCACATGTCCCCTGAACAGCAGTACCAGTAGCAGCCTCAGCATCACCTGGGAACTTGTTAGTAATACAAATTCTCTGGCTTCACAACTCAACCCTACTGAGTCAGGAATTGGCGGGCAAACTGTTTTTACATGTCCTGGAGGTGATTCCGAGGCCTGTTCAAGATCGAGAATCATTGACCTAACAATTAAGGTGAGTGCATTTGTCACAAAACAAGTGCTAAGAGCTGTTGGTTCCCATTTTTTTTTTTTTTTTTTTTTTTTTT
>NW_003852409.1:25806096-25810548 GCF_000181295.1 Otolemur garnettii | reverse complement strand
GGCTGGATTCGAACCCGCCACCTTAGGTGTATGTGGCTGGCGCCTTAGCTGCTTGAGCCACAGGCCCGAGCCGGTTCCCTTTTTCTTTTAAGAATGAGATAGAGGAGTTAAAATGGGACAGTGCTCAGATCCCTTAACTTCCTCTTAATTTTATGTGATTCTTCTTTTTAGGCATGGAATTGGGGGAAGGAAAGAGGAACTAATATTTGTGACAGACCATGTCCCACTACTTTTCCAGATGTCACTTACCTCCCCACATTAAAGTCTCATGAAGGCATTGGCTTTGCTTTCCTCCTTGTGTCTGGCACAGAGGTTTGCATTCCAGGCATAGCCTGATTCTTTGTGAACAAGATAGTGAATGCCTCCAGGCCTCAGTTCCCTCCTCTGTGAAATGAGGGTAGTAACACAAGTCAATTTATATAAAGTATTTAGAACACAGCCAGCCTTTAAATAAGTGGTTTTATTGTCTCAGTACCCATAACTGTACCTGGCACTTGGTAACAGATGAATGAATGCTTATGAACAAACATGTTGGCTCATTGAATGATATATCCTTTTACGGTAGGAAGTAGTAACTTTTCAAGGAGGTAGAACCAGGTTTTGGTGGGATAAGTGATATTCTAAGTTGTACAACTAGTGGGCAGGGCAGGTTCTCAAATCAGGTTTATGTAGTTCCAAAATCTATTACTTCCATGATGTTATGTTCTTAGTGGAGAAAGAAAAATGATCAAGTATCAAAAAAATAGAAAAATTAAAGAAAAGTGTAGTGGAGGGCAAAGGTTAGGGCTGTGGTCCCCAGCACCCAGGCTGCAGACTGCTACCAGTCCTTGGCCTGTTAGGCACTGATCTGCACAGTGGAAGGCGCCACACCACGTCAGAGAGTACCTGCGGTCACCTTGGTGATACTAAGTTTAATCACTTGGTTAAGGTGGTGGAGCCCAGATTCCAGATTGTAAAGTAATTTTCACCTATGTAAGTAGAAAGTAATCTGTGAGCTGATGCTTTGGAACTGGTTCTTCTTCCAACAACTTTTCATTATCCATTGATAATCTTTGCCAGAACCATATTTTTACATTGGGGTATGAAAAAAGGTGATTTCTAATTATGTACGTCCCTTTATTACCTGGCAATCTTTTGCAAAGAAGAGCTCCTTCTTACTTTCTGAGTGTCACTAGGTGAACATGCAGATTTTTAAAAATTCAATGTCTATTACCACTATTATTTTGGTGCTTTTGGCCCTTGGTAATCTTTCCAAGCCAGCTCCTGTGTCTTTTTGAGATGACTTATTCGTCTGAGCTCTTCCGTTCTTTTCTGGCCTAAGATGTTTCAGGATCATGTGATGTGCTCCTTGCTTATTACATGGAATTAGCTATTTTTCAAGAAGCTGGGGCTCCTTTTGATGGAAAATGACATCTAGAACCAAAATCTGGGAACTTGGTATACTCATTGCTATGGGGAAGTCATTGCTTCTAAGCCCTTTCAGTGGACTGACTAGAAAAATACATATTTTTTTTATTTTAATTTTTTTTTTAGAGACAGAGTATCACTTTGTCACCCTCAGTGGAGTACTGTAGTGTCACAGTTCACAGCAACCTCCAGCTCTTGGGCTTAGGTGATTCTCTTGCCTCAGCCTCCCAAGTAGCTGGGACTACAGGCCACCACAACGCTTGGCTTTTTTTTGTTGCAGTTTGGCTGGGGCCAGGTTTGAACCTACTGCCCTTGGTATGTGGGGCTGGCGCCCTACTCACTGAGCACAAGCGTTGCCCCATGTTTTTGAAAACTATATGTTCATACTGATACTTCCAATGGAAACTTGCCATCTATATATTTATTAAATTTTGCTATTATATAATAAACACATAATAGTTTCATAGTTGTGCCTATGCTACTAGCAATAATAACTAAAAATTTTAAGATTTCTTTGCAGATACTAAGTTTAACATTAGAATGTATCCTACTGAAAATACACAGAATATTGAGTTTAAAAAAATT
Organism: Otolemur garnettii; assembly: GCF_000181295.1. NCBI lineage: Eukaryota > Metazoa > Chordata > Mammalia > Primates > Galagidae > Otolemur > Otolemur garnettii. Next base: position 25,808,556 of record NW_003852409.1, on the reverse strand, counting down.
GATTTAATTTTTTTTGTGTGATTATGCTAATAATTTGCTATAGAAGTAGATTCTTTTATTTCTATATGATTGAGTTCTGGGGTTTTCTTTTATAAGTCTTTTTTGTTTTACTTTTTTTTTTTTAACATATAAAGTATTTGCCTAGTTTAAAAGCTGCAATATCAGAATGTATTCTCAGAGAACTCTCACTTCCATTTACTTCCTCCGCCCCAAGAATTTATTTTTGATTATGGATATCTGTGGGCAACTTTCTTAGTCCTTCTGAGCTTTGGTCTCCCAAATGAGGAAAATCATCGTAACTGTCTTGTAGGGTGACTGAAAGTTTCAGTGAGCTGAAGTTCTTAGCTTGGTGTATACCCAGCAAACATTTCGTAGATGTCATCCATTTTGCTTTCTGTTTTTGTTTTAGTATCCGTCTTTTATAAAACCCTGATCCCACATATTAAAAGGGCTTTAAGACCCCAATTCCTCCATGACTATTGGAGAAACCCTTTTTATTGTTCAAAACTCAGCTCAACTCTCACATCCTCTCTGGATTTTTAGCCTTTCTTTTCTCTTCAGAGAGAAGCAGTGGCACCATTAAGCGTGTTCCTTCAGGTTGTAGTGACATTGGTTAAAAGGTCTAAGGGTTCAAAATCTGGATCAGGCCAGTATGGCCTATGCTTTTGTTTTCCCACCTATAGGGGATGGTGAGGGGGAAGGCATGATAACAGTAGCTGGGATTAGAGGTCACTGAGTTAAGACCAGTAAGGCACTTAGCACTTTGCTTAACACATAGAAAAACTAAATAATCTATCGCCATCATGCTATCATTTTAATTTACTTTAATGAAAGTAATTTAATGAAAGTCCTAGTGATTTGAATGCCTCTGCCTCTTTTTTTTTTTTCCTTAAGGTAACCTTGTTTTCAGTATGTGTGGTTGCCAGAGTTGAATTTTATTTGTTTACATACCAGACTATGAACTCCTTGGGGGTAGGGACTATGTCCTGTCATCTCTGAAGTCTGATCTGAGTTGGCATAAGTAACGGTATGCCACTCAAGTGGGGAAAAATCCCCAAGGCAACATGAGTAGGCTGGAATTCACACTAGGGCAGAAGGCCATATGTTATATCATGTTTCCATAAATGTTACAAATCTTTTTTTTTTTTGAGACAGAGCCTCAAGCTGAGCCCCTGGGTAGAGTGCCATGGCTTCACTGCTCACAGCAACTGCCAACTCCTGGGCTCAAGCGAGTCTCCTGCCTCTGCCTCCCAAGTAGCTGGGACCACAGGCACCTGCCACAACACCCGGCTATTTTTTGGTTGCAGCCGTCGTTGTTTGGCGGGTCTGGGCTGGATTCGAACCCGCCACCTTAGGTGTATGTGGCTGGTGCCTTAGCCACTTGAGCCACAGGCGCAGAGCCAATGTTACAAATCTTTAATCACACGTGTGCTATCCTTACTGAGAACCAGGTAACATGATTGATAAGTTAAATCCCAAACCTTGCCATGTAGAAATGTTAGTTGTAACCTGATACGGCCACAGGGTGGCAGCAGAGAAGGTGGAATGGATAGTTTGCTGCTGTTAAGTACAAGGTGTGGCAGACTTGGGTCCCGAGTGTGATATGTAGCACTGCATATGAATAATCTTAGAGAATTTTTTTAGGACTGTGAACAACAATGCATTAAATCCATATACTTTAAATAAATAGGTAACAAAGCAAATAAAATGTTATTTGATGAATGTAATGTGTATATAACAGTTAACCTTCAGTTTACGGTCAGTTAAGGGGGAGAGAAAAGCAGGTGGAAGAAGAGAAGAGGAAGGCAGTGGGCACCTGCTATTCCTAAGATGCTTCAAGACAGGTGATGCGGGGGAGGTAGCTCCTCAGTTATGAGCACAATTTTTGTTTAAAATCTTTCATCCTTATCCCCAGTGACTTACTGCCTGTGTCTCCCCGACCATCATAGTGAGAGTGACTGAAATGTTTTGAAACTTACTGTGTGTGAAGTCATTGTTCTAATATGTATTTTCTTAGATAATTTTCAAAACCATCCCACTTTTAGTTTAACAGTTTGCCCAAGGTCAGCCAGATTGTATGATAAACAGTAAAGTCAGAACTTAAACCTAGAAACTCTGAGCTCGGAACTCAAGATCTTACTACCTTGGCAGCATAATCTATGTGCAGGCAACAATGATATTTACTTGAAAAGGCCATTGGAAAGAGTTTAAGGGCACTTGCTTTGTAGTTGGTGTTATAGACTGAACTGTCTCCCCTCCAAATTCACATATGAAAGCCCAAACCCCAATGTTACTGTATTTAGAGATTGGACCATTGGGGAGGTAGTTAAGGTTAAATGAGATTATAAGAGCGGGACCCCAATCCAACAGGTGTGGTGTCCTTATAAGAAAAGGAAGAGGCTTGGTGCCTGTGGCTCAGGTGGCTAAGGCACCAGCCACATACACCTAAGGTGGCGGGTT
>NW_003852409.1:25799705-25805880 GCF_000181295.1 Otolemur garnettii | reverse complement strand
AAAAAAAAAAAAAAAGAAAAGAGACACTGGAGCTTGTTCTCTTTCTGCATGCACACAAAGAGTCATGTGAGAATATAGCTGGAAGGCAGCCATCCACAAGCCAGGAAGAGAGCCCTCACCAGAAACCAACCCCAAATGGTCTTGTACCTTTATCCTCCAGAACTGTGAGAAAATAGATTTCTACTGTTACTCAGTCCATGCTACTTTCTTATAGAGGCTGAGCAGGCTAATATAATGGGTGATCAGAAAATGTAGCTCTTTTAGTTTGTGGCCTTGTCTTTGATGTGACTCTCCCTCTCCTCCAAAGGCCTCAGATCTCTGTCATCATCTTGTTACTCCAAAGGATTCTCTTATCAGCCTAGAAGCATCACTAACCCACCAAGCCCTTTCTCCCTTAGCCCACTTTCTAATTTTAATACATGTTTCTTAATTGTCCATGCTGGACCATGCCCTGTGCTAAATATCTGGAGGCAGAAGAGAAATCAGACACATTCTCTGCCCTGAAGAAATTCTCAGTCTGGTGTATGTGTGTGTAGTGGTTGTTGGGAGGAAGAGGGAGAGACACAGAAATAGGCAGTCCTGAGGAAAGCCCATCCAGGGGGACATACAGAGGGCTGGACGGCACAGACAAGGGGCTCAGAGGTTGTTACAGACTAGGACCCTTTCCCTTACATGACGTGACCCTCTGAACATTCGAGCTCATGGAGGAAAGACTGAGCTGGTTATTATGAATTGACTGTTATGTATCGTCCAGAATTCCTATGTTGAAGCCCCATTGTGGTGACATTAGGAAGTGAGGCTTTTGGGAGGTAATTAGGTTGAGATGCGATCATGAAGGTAGAATCCCCACAATGGGGTTAGTGTCCTTATAAGGAGATGAAGAGACATCAAGTTTCTTGTGTTCACCAAATGAGGGTACAGCAAGAGGCTACAGAGCAGGATGTGGCTTCTCACCATGAGCCAAACCTGCCAACACCTTGATCTTGAACTTGGCAGTCTCTGAAACCATGAGAAATATCTGTTGTTTAAGCCACCTAGTCTGTGGCATTTTGTTATAGCAGCCCAAGGTGATTAACACACGAGTTCTTAGCAATTTCTATAAATTCTAGAGAGAAGAGAGAAATGTAACATCTTAAACTTATCTCAAAGGAGCGTTGGTAAGAATATAGAAACCTCTTCTCTCCAATGTTCATGATAATTTGCTGTCTATCTTTTCCAGAGTCATACATTCCTTATAACTTTTTGTGTCACCTTTGAACAATTCCCAGCCAGCTCAGACTTTCCAAAGCAAGAATGCAATCTTGAGTCATCTTATTTGACACGATTTAGGTCAGCGATTCTCTAAATGTGCCTTGAAGACCACCTGTAGACTAGTAGGTGGTTGTGCCTGGGCCACCTTGATTGGAACAGCCCTGCCCTCTGTGTCTCCCATCCTTCTCTTGGGGCTAGTGGGCTTGGTAGACGTGTCCTTCTCCTGCCAAAATCACGTAAGGTGCTTATTCAAAATGCAGTCCCAGCCTTCATGCCAAATCTACTGATTTTGAACATTTGGGGGTGATGCACAGAATATGAATTTCAAGTGATTCTGTTGCATGGTAAATAGATCTAAAATAGGAATGAGGGGAGGGAAGAGCTCTTGCTGTCCTTCATTTCTGCCCAGAGACAAACTTGTGCTCAGATATTTGTTTTGCCGCTTACTAGCTTAGAGTAACCTTGGGCAGGTTACCTCTCTGAGCCGTAGTTACCACATCTGTAGAATGGGGATAATAATGTGTGCCACAGTACATTTTTATGAGTGTTCAATGGTACAAGAGAAGCAAAGCTGCTGGCACCAAATCTGGCTTATGTTGAGTTAACTTCCTACCATGTCATTGTGGTTTCTGAGGTCTGTGGTTACTTGATGTCACATGTGTGGTGATGATCTTGGTCATGGTCTCTCTACCTGCCAGTTGTTCTGTGGTCCTTGCAGAAAGGAAGAGTTGGTTGTGGTGTCTGTGTGTGTTTGAGGTTTTGGTTCCTCGCCAAGCAGAAGGCTATTTGATTAGTTTTGCTCACATTATCTTTCAGCAACCACTGCTTTTGCTGATTTTGATTTCCCTTCCCACAAGAGAAGAGATGAAAATGTACCAGGGTAGGTTGAATCTGGGTATGGGCATGATTACAAAATCTTCAAAGAAAGCAACCAAGAGAGGGAACAGTTTCTATGATGAGAAAATGGACTCTATCATGAGATCTGAATGGGAGAGATGTGACTCTAACTTCCAAAAGTTCCCAGGCCAACTGAAAAACATATACCTTGGTATATGCTTGATGCTCAGAAAAATAATATATAAATCCCCCAAAGGAAACAGAGAAAGCAAGTATACGTTAATGGTTCAGTCCTCAGGACATTCAAGGGGCCAGGACAGGCTGCATTGGAGAAAAAGGCAAATATCAGAAATAGTTAGAGGAGCTGTATCAGTTTGCTACTACTGTGTAGCAAAACACCCCAGTACTTAGGGGTCTAAAACAGGAATCATTTAGTATCATTCACATGTCACTGGGACAGCTGGGGCTTGGCTGATCTTGGCTTGGCTTGCTCTTGCATCCACAGGTCAGCCCACGGGTGGTTGTGCCTGGGCCACCTGAATTTTCAAGTATCTCTGCCAGTGTCATGCCTCCTAATATCATATCCACCAAACTAAGTTGCATGGCTGAGTCCAGAGTCATGGTTGGAGGGCACAGTTATCTGGCCAAGGGCCAGGGATGAGGGAGAAATTAGGGCAACTAGTACACTCTACCACATTCCTGCCTGAGTATTCCTCAACTCTCCTTTCCTTCCCAATCTGCAGCTGGCACCCCCTCTGTGGTGATTCAAGCCTCTCTCCTGGCTTAGATCATGAGCTGTGTTGCTGTACTGCATGTGTGGGTAAGTGGGTAAGGATTTTGCCTGTGGTCCCAGAGCCTAATATAGGAGCTGGTATCCAGAAAGTAATAGTACATGAGGGAGAGAGAAGAGAGTGAAAAGAGAGGAAGTAGGAACACAAATTACAAAAAAGAGAAAACAGGACAGGCAGGTAGTGGAGGAAACAGGACAGGAGAGATGTTGGTAGGGTGGGTTGAGGAAGCACTGATGGTTCAGATTGAGCTAAATTGCCTGCTTATCAGCTTCATGGAAGTATTGATCCATTTGTAGGATTTTTTTTTTTTTGAGACAGAGCCTCAAGCTGTCACCCTGGGTAGAGTGCTGTGGCATCACAGCTCGCAGCAATCTCCAACTCACGGGCTTAGATGATTCTCTTGCCTCAGCCTCCCAAGTAGCTGGGACTACAGGTGCTTGCCACAATGCCTGGCTATTTATAGTTGTAGTTTGGCCAGGGCCAGGTTTGAGCCTGCCACCCTTGGTATATGGGGCCGGTGCCCTACTAACTGAGCCATAGGCGCCGCCCCCATTTGTAGATTTTAAAGCAGTCATTTCTGCATCGAGAAAGAGTCTTTGTGTTTTTATTTGGCATCTCTAAAGGCTGCATTTTCCTTTTGGAATCCATGGCATGAAAGAAGACTTAGGTTATAGAAATTTTCTGTGTACCCTTAGGAGGAGTGATCAATTTGCCACTTATGATCTGAAGTTTTTCCACTACTGAAATATCTCCAATTGCTATACCTTTGAAATGAAGACTGACTGACTTTATAACACACAAAGATTACATTGGAAATGGGCTGTAGAGGCAGACTCTGATATTCTTCTCTTGTATTTATTTTTTCTGGATGAGGTGATTTGTAGTGTTGCAATTATTTTGCATAAACTGAAGGGTGGAAAATATCAATGTTGACAGGGTGGGATGGATTGACTCTGAAATGGCCAGAAGTCATTTGAGGACAAACTCAGATAATATGGCAGGTAAGAAAAGGCAGCTTTCCTTGTGTGACTCAAAGACTTTCAAAAGGGAATCTGTCATCTGTATAGATTTGTTTTGCTTAAGGTGTTAAAAATTGGTCTCTTTATATCTGATGTGATAAATATGTAGGGGGAAAATTTTTTCAATAAATTTATGAACCCTTTCTAGGGGCAAAGGAAGGATTCATCCTCTTGTCCTCAGGTCAGTTCATCTTTTAGGATTAGCTGAAGTAAAACAAGTACATGTCAAATCTACCAAGTGTAGAGTATAAATGTCTTAACACAATAAGAAATTGTGGTGAAGGCTATGTTAACCAGTTTGTTGTATTTCAAATTGTACATAAAAACAGCACAGTGTACCCCATAAATGCATTAATGTATACAGCTATGATTTAATAAAAAACAAAACAAGAAGTCAGGTCTAGTTGGGGTGGGCAAGGAGGCAGCCCAGGGGGTTACAGACCTGGTGACTGGGGTTACTCTCATGCTTATCATTCCTTTGGCTTATCTGTCCCAGTGGGAGGGGTCTGGAAGTAGATCAACCATTCAGCCCAGTGCCAGGCACAGAGCAGGTAGCTAATAAATATTTATTACCTTGAATTGGATTATGGTTTATGATATAGTAGAAAGAGCATGATGCTGCAAGTCAAGAGAACTCGGACTTAAATTGATTTGTAGAAGAACAGGGCAGGCCTCCTTGTTTCTCTGAGCCTCTATTTCCTGACATTCAAAATGGGGGTTTGACAACGGGCCATTGTGAGACCTGGAAGCGTGTGATTCTGGTGATGGTCTTCCTATAGAAGACACTTATCATGCTGCGACAGAGAGAGCATTCTGGAGGCCAAAGGCTAAGGGCAGAAGCTACAACATGGGCAGTGGGGACCAGTGATTCAGCCTGTTCTTAGGGCTGACATCTGAGCAAGACAACTGGGACAGGACTGGTGGCCCAGAAGAAAGGAGCACTGATGATCCCTCACACTCCCACGCCCCTCTCCCCTTGCTGGTGCTGACGACTTTCCTGGTAGGAGATCATACAACAGAGAAAGCCACAGCACACCACCAGCATGTTCTCTGTGGTCAGCAGATGACTTTGCCATAGGGCAGGACTGATGGCTCAGGCATTTCTAGGCACAGGCTGATGGCCTATATGTTTTTTTTGTTTTGTTTTGTTTTTGAGACAGAGCCTCAAGCTGTCCTCCTGGATAGAGTGCCATGGCATCACAGCTCACAGCAACCTCCAACTCGTGGGCTTAAGCGATTCTCCTGCCTCAGCCTCCCAAGTAGCTGGGACTACAGGCACCCACCACAACGCCTGGCTAGTTTTTGGTTGCAGCCGTCATTGTTGTTTGGCGGGCCCGGGCTGGATTCGAACCTGCCAGCTCAGGCGTATGTGGCTGGCGCCTTACCTGCTTGAGCCACAGGCGCCAAGCCGGCCTATATATTTTTTAAGCTTTAGAGAAGGTAGAGGGAGGAAGAGGATTGTGGGGCAGGGGACAGCTATTGATAGAGTCGCATGCTGGCGTCACAGCATGGACAGATGACTAGGGCATGGAGTGGGAGGAGGGAGGACAAGATGTCAGGGCAGGGCTGTGTGATCTTGGAAGTTCCTTTAACCATTCTGGGCCTTGGTTCCCTAATTCAAATGAGATGGTTGAGTTAGATCAAGATTCCCTCAAGTTTGGGGTGGGGAGAAGCATTGGGAGGTTGGGAAGGTGGGTTCTAGGCCTTCGACGCTCACCTACCCTGCACTGCTTTTTTCCTTTCCTGTTTCAGAGTAAATATTGTTTCTATGTAAAAAAGTTTTTTTTGGTCTCTCTGTCTGTTTTGCTAAATCTACCAGTCTAAAGACCTTCTCTTTTGCTCTAAATAGCATAGTATGGCAGTTTTGGGACTGGGGGATCTGAAAAAGCCTGTGGCTAGTGGGGGGTCCACGATGGCTGCAGTCTCCTCTTCTAGGGGATGGGGGTGAAGTAAGGGTGGGATACGATTGGGGGATAGGAGAGCAGATATGGATTTCTTGGAGAAATGTGGACATAAAAGTGCCCACCTTATAAACTTGTTTGGTTAAAAACTAGGGCACACTGTGAGGGCCTTTCAGACACCAAAACATGTCTTCACCTGAGACAGTGCCCTGGCCCAGTCTTAGACTTTTTCCTGTAAATTCTTCCACTGAGATGCCAAAACCTGGGGCCTGAATTCTATGGGTCTCAGTAAAATACACCTGAGTGATCCAGGCCACTAGTGGTCCAGGGCTAGTTTTAGCTCTGATACTGACTAATCAACTTTGACGCCCCCCCC
>NW_003852409.1:25797138-25799405 GCF_000181295.1 Otolemur garnettii | reverse complement strand
GCCATGGCACTCTGCCCAGGGGGACAGCTTGAGGCTCTGTCTCAAAAAAAAAAAAAAAGAAATGAAGTGCTGGCATATGAGAAAGACTTACACAATGCCTCCTGCATCTGCCCCCTCCTTTCTTCTTGGTTTGCTTTACTTACTTGTTTGTAAGTAATGTGCATAGCCAGGACATGCTCCTTCTACAGAAGGCCAGATGAGGTTGAACAGGTGATATCATAGCAAACAAGTACAAGAACAAAGAATAAGAAAAATGGACTGCTTCTGAACGCTTCTCAACATGAAAACACAGTCTTGTATTCCTCTCAGAGGGGCAGAGTACCAGACTGTGCTTGTGAGGAGTGGCCAGCCCTTCACACATGAGGACTTTTATTCCTGTCCCAGTTGAGAAGTAACTTCTTCGAGGTGTTTTTTCTTTTTTGAGATAGTGTCTCACTCTGTTGTCCCAGGCTAGAGTGCCATGGTGTCATAGTTCACGGCAACCTCGAACTACTGGGCTCAACCAATCCTCCTGCCTTAGCCTCCTGAGTAACTGGGACTATAGGCACAAGCCACTATGCCCAGCTAGTTTTTTTTTTTCTTTTTCTAGTTTTAGTAGAGATGGAATCTCACTCTCACACTTCCTCATGGTAGTCTTGAACTACTAAGCTCAAGCAAGCCACCTTCCTTGGCCTCCCAGAGTGCTAGTATTATAGGCTTGAGCCACAGCACCAGGCCATGAGAAGTAACTTATTTGAGAACACCTGGTGATATGACTTAAAAGAAAGTGCTTGTCCACACAAAGCAAGTCCTGGAATGGCACACCCTCCCCTATCTCCCTAAGCCCTTAGAAAATGATAGAATGCTTTCTAAATGCCTTGGCTAACTGTTAGAAGAGGGTGTAATGTGGCAGAAAGGGTCCAGGTTTTGTTCTGCAAGAATTGTGTAAACTTGGGAAAGTCACTTCTTATCTTTGAGCCCTCATTTCCTTGTACTACTTATGTAAAACTGGCTCATGATACCTGCTTCCCTGGTTGTTGTGGGAATAAAGTGAGATCAGGCCAGGATCTGCTTTGTGACTATTATTATGATTCTTGAGATTAGTAAAGCACAGATGGTCACATTCACATATCAATGTGGGCGATGTGGCCTGTCCTTGGCAGGGTCTGGGCCTCAGGAGTCACTAGCTGAGATCCTCCGCCCAGTGAAAAGGGCTCTGAGTGCTCCCTGCATGTCACGATTCCGGAGGCTGTAGATGACAGGGTTCAGCATGGGTGTGACTACAGTGTACATGACAGTGGCCACACAGCCCTGCTCTGCCTTGTATTGAGATGTGGGCTGGAAGTAGACTGCGATGACTGTCCCATAGAAGAGGCCCACCACAGCCAGGTGGGAGGTACAGGTAGACACAGCCCGGAGCCTCCCAGAGGCTGAGGGCAGGTGGAGCACAGCAGCCGCAATGGCCGCATAGGAGGCGAGGATGAGTAGGAAGGGAGTGACCACCACCGCGGCGCCCTCGGTGAAGATGAGCAGCTGGATATGGCGGGTGTCAGAACACGAGAGCCTTAAGAGAGGCTGGTGGTCACAGAAGAAGTGAGGCACTTGGTGGGAGGCACAGAAGGACAGGCGGGCCATGAGCAAGATATGCAGGAGGGAGTGGACGTGGGACACCAGCCATGCTGTCCCCACCAGGGCTGTGCACGTGGCCCGGGACATCCTTGTGGCATAGTGGAGGGGGTGCCGGATGGCCACGTAGCGGTCATAGGCCATGGCAGCCAGGAGACAGCTATCAGTCACCCCCAGAGCAAAGAAGAAGTACATTTGGGTCAGGCAGCCAGCCAGGGAGATGGAGCGGTCGTGGGATATCAAGTTGGCCAACATCTTGGGCACAGTGACGGAGGTAAAGCAGAGGTCAGCAAAGGACAGATGTGCCAGCAGGAAATACATAGGTGCATGGAGGGCTGAACTGGCTTGGATGGCAGCCACGATGAGTCCATTGCCCAGGATGCCTGCCACATACAAGACCAAGAATACCACAAAGAGAGGTCCCTGCTGCCCAGGACTTGTTGTCAGCCCAAGGAGAATGAATGGGGCTCCCTCTGAGGTCTCATTGACAGCATCCATGGCCAGGGTGGTTATTCACTTGGACCCCCAGGGGCTCCTTTTTTTGGGTGAGTAAGTCATCTTCCCAATTTCTAAGAAATAATGTGAGGGGCTGCATTATTTGAGGCTTCTTGGCTCTGAGAAAAATCATAGGTTTGAAGTCAGATAGCTCTGGCTCCATACAG
>NW_003852409.1:25781893-25796740 GCF_000181295.1 Otolemur garnettii | reverse complement strand
AACCAACAACAGCTGGACACAAAAAGTGAAATTTTAGCACATTGGTGCAAAGAGAAGAATCCAATACCTACCAAGGACATAAGGTACAATGAACTAGTGATATTTAGGTAATCACACTGCCATCAAATGTTCATCATCAATAGTAAACAAAAGAACAACAGTTGAACGATATCTTCAAATTCTGAAGAAAAAAGGTTTTGAACTTGGAATTCTATACTAAGCCAAAATATTAATCAAGTGTGAGAAAAGAATAAAGATATTTTCAGACTTGTAAAAAAATTAAAAAAACAAGAACTGAAGGACTGCCCATGTTCCCACAAGACATTCCGCCCCCAAATTCTGCACTGAGCACCAGGAAAATGCACATCCTTTTGTGGGAAACTTGTACCAACAGACAGACATGTCTGCTGAGGGGTAGAGACTGAACGCTGAAGGACAGGGCAGCTTGGTTTGGATGCTCCCATTTTTTCCTGTCTGTATTTTAATACAGAAATCTTGGACAATTCTCTAAGAAGGGGTCTTAAAGGGAGAGGGATTTTAGGATACAGGTTTGTTGAAGACAATACTGAGAACACATCTGAAGGACATGCCCTCCTAATTTCTTTTCTATTTATAACAATTAAAAATCAAATGAAGGGCCTTCCCACCAAACTGTCTTCCTTTATTCCTCCATTGGTTAAGAAGAGTCTTCTGGATTTGGTTCCCTGTAGAGCATTTTTTCGCAAACTTCCAATCCTGTCCCACTTTCCAAGAGGGGAAGAGGATCAGTTGGAGGGAAAGCCTGTTTATAAAATCACTTTTGGTCTGTGTCTAAATTGTTCCCAGTAAACATTCAAGTATACTGAACTGTTTGCAGAAATGTTAATCTGTACACACATACACACACAGGCATGCAGACATGTGTAGACTGAAGCTGGTCTCTGCAAATTCACAGGAACAATCAATCATGCAGAAATGGGGACCCAGTACTTTCACTCACACCTAAGTAAGCAGACAAACATAACCATAAGGTTCAAAGACCCAGATCATACACATAAATGCAAGGAGAAACGGAATAACAAAAGAGCACTGGGGCCAGAGGGTGACAATCATTTGCATCCTCCCCTGCGTGGAGACATATGGCAGCATACACTGCTGCTGTAACCCGCCATGCACATTCATGCCTTCCTTGACCACCTGCTCTGTGTGAGCACTCTACCTGGTGCCCATTCATCATGCCCAGTGACACCTAATCCTCTTATTGATCAAGCAATCACATCCTTGTGCACAGCCTCACACTGCCATGTACGTGGCTGCTCTCACATCGGTTCATCATCATGAACCCTGGAGGGGCATATCCACACACAAGCTGCCACTGCCCACCCCCCAACAGAACCATTGTACAGTGAGGGTAACACACAATCAGCGCCTCACAAATAATGCCTGTTCTCATACTCACACATATGACTCATGCACATTGTCACACCCAGGAAGACAGATCTATACCCTCTGCAGCCTGGCCCCTTGTCCCCAAGTGTATCCTGTGGCATCTGCACATCATAGGAGGAAATCAGAGCAGGGGCCAGGAGCTTGTCACTGGAGAGTCTGGGGAGGGAGTGATGGCCATACTTATGGGGTTTAGGACCTTGGGAACACTTTAGCTTCTCCCCAGAGGGAACACCTGCCCTCCCCTGGCCTTCATCTCTGGGGCATGAGGCAGCTTAGCCCTGGGGCTTGTTACCCTTTCCCTCCAGGGCCCACTTTGATGGAGGAGGGGTGGTTGGTGCTGCTGCCAACTCAAGGGACATTCAGGAGCTGTGCATGGCATACCTGCTACTCTTCCATCCCTACCTTGTGAAGATCAGAGAAAAGGGTCAGTCTGAGTAACCTAAGCAGAGTGACCAAGGAGCCCAGGCTTTGTAGCAATAGCTTCTGGGGACAACCTTGCTGTTACTTCAGCTGCAGCTGGTGGCTACCTGTAAAGAACAGAAATGTGGGAGGGATTGTGCCTCCGTGTTTGTGAGAGTGGTTGTGTCCCTCTGCAACTGCATGTGTCCTTGAGCTTGGATGGGTGTCTGAGTGTGCAGGTGCGTCTGTGTCTGTGTGGGTGGCCAGACCTATGGGTGTTTCTTGGGCAGTGAGTATTTCGATAGGAGATTGGGTCTGTATTGAGGGCGTATGTGTTTTTGTGTGTGTGTTGTAGCATGAGAGGATTGAGCCTGTATATCGCATTCTAGGAGGGAATGGCTTTGTCTGACATATTCTTGGGACAACCATAAAGAGTCATTTTGAATATACGAATTTCCAATGACTCCTTATTGTCTATTGAATAAAGTCCAAATTTCCTACCTAATATCCAGGCAATGGGGCGTTCTTCTCATTCCTAGATCCTCATTCTGCAAACTTACCCCCACTTCATTCCCAACACACCCCTCTCTAGCCAGTTAATCTGGTCTTCTGTACATGCTAAGCTCGTTCCACTTCCATGCCTTTGAGTACACTTGGTACCCACAATGGAATGACCCTTCCCCTCAATTTCAACCCACGCTGCAGGGCCCAACTTATTTTGTATGATGAGTGCCCCCATATTCCTCACTCCAAACCTGCTCCTGCCCTCTCAAACTATCTTAGTAAATGGTTAAAGGGAAATACTCAGAATTAGGCAAGTTCTACCAAGTATCTCACTTTAGGAGTAGGGGTCTGTTTATTTTCCTTCATTCTCTGGGTTGGGATTTGTTGCTGTCTTCCAATCTCTCCTTGTTCACTCTTGTTTGCTTTCTTTTTTTTTCCTTTTTTTTTTTTTTGAGATGGAGTTTTACTATGGCGCCCTCGGTAGAGTACCGTGGCATCACAGCTCCCAGCAACCTCAAACTCTTAGGCTTAAGTGATTCTTTAACCTCAGCTTCCCAAATAGCTGGGACTACAGGTGCCCGCCACAGTGTCTGGTTATTTTTGTTGTTGTTGTTGCAGTTGTCATTGTGTTTTAGCTGGCCCAGGCTGGGTTTGAACCCGCCAGCCTTGGTGTGTGTGGCCAGCGCCCTACCCACTGGGCTACTGACACTTGCCCTTCTTTGCTTTCTTATCTGTCAAGTAGACCCACATATAATAGCCTGAAACTACTTTGTGTTTCCTGTAGTTGATTCCTAGGATTTATGTAACTATTGTATCTGGCCGCTCCATGGATGCTAAACACATGAAAGGGACCCATGGACATCCTATGGGACCAAGGTGATGGAAGGGGCCATATGTCTCTGGAAACTTTCTCCTGATCATGGTGAGTGTGGTATGTCACAGGAGACTAAGAACTCACACAAAGGAGAAAGGACCACGGAGGCTCTCATTGAGTTTAAACGTCACTGACTTGGGGATGAACCTTACACTTGCAGTTTGACAGCTGCCAGCTCTTCTAATAGGCCTCCCACTTTGGTGGTAGTATCTGAGTTGTTATATTGATAGCGGGTAAGAGGAGTTGGGGAAGTGGGAAAGGATTATATGACAGGAGAAGGGAGGTGTTAAATCTGTTTAAGCCTTTGTCAAATGTGCTGAGTTGGGGATATTGTCCCTCTGCACTCACCATGCCAGTTGCCAGTTCATCAGGAAATTGGGTGACCAGCCATCTTGATTTGCCTAGGACTGAGGGTGATCTTGGATATTGAGCTTGGAGTTTTAAAACTGGGACAGTTCTGGGCAAACCAGGACAAGATGGTTTCTCTATCAGGAAACCTGTGTGTATAAAGCTCTCTAAGATTTAAGGAGATGGTCTTATCCACATTCTTCTCTCCATTAGTCTGGGACATCCAGGAAGACCATAGTTGCTAAGAGAGAGGGTCCTGGCCCTGGTAACAAGTGGCATCACCTTCCTAGGGAGCCAGAGAGGAGTCCTCAGTCTTCCTGGAGGCTAAGTGCCAGGTGCCTGATTTCTCTTTGAAGGCAGAGTACAAAAGTGTGAGGCCAGCCCTAGTCTGGGGCCCTAGGAAGAGGCTTGAGTCCCTGAGCTGTAAACAGGGAAACTGCAGGGGGGTGGGGCAGGGGCTAAAACTTGCTCTGGCCATGCTCTGCCTCTTCTTGGAATTTCCTGCCTGTAACTTTCAGGGTCTGCTTCTGTGTGGAGAGGCTTACCAGGAAGAATGCAGTGTCTTGGGCCTTGCCTTTGTATAAATGGGTCATGGGCACCAGAGAAATCTGTCAAAATTGTGAACTCCTGGGGCTCTGGGTCTGGGGAATCCACCATGATCCAAGACTTGGGGCACGGCTGTTGGTGTTGCCCAAGAGGTCAAGGTTGTGGCATTCCTTCTCCTAGCCCCAACCCTGCCCCTGGATGATGTGATCTTAACACAAGGCCATCATGATATTAACCCTGCTCGACCATGTGCTATCCAAGCATGCTCATAACTCTGAATGAAACTTAATCCCACCAATTACCAACACCTACCCTTAAGCTTTAAGAAACATTAACCACTATCCATAACCCCAACTAAATCTTAAAGTGACCTAAAACATGTCAATTAGTTATTTAAAATAATCTTTTTTTTTTTTTTCGAGACAGAGTCTCACTCTGAGCCCTCAGTACAGTACTGTGGTGTCCTAGCCCACAGCAACCTCAAACTCTTAGGTTCAAATGATCCCCTTGCCTCAGCCTTCTGAGTAGCTGGGACTACAGCTGCCACAATACCTGGCTAATTAAAATACTCTTATCGGCTGGGTGTGGTGGCTCATGCTTGTAATCCTAGCACTTTGGGAGGCTGAGGTAGGTGGATGGCTTGCACTCAGGAGTTTGAGACCAGCCTCAACCAGAGTGAGACCTCATCTCTAAAAAAGAAAAAAATAGAAATAGCTGAGCATTGTGGCAGGTGCTTGTGGTCCCAGCTACTCATGAGGCTGAGCAAGAGGATTGCTTGAGCCCAAGAATTTGAGATTACTGTGAGCTACACTGTCATAGCACTCAACCTCAGGGTGACTAAGTAAGACTCTGTCTCAAAAAAAAAAAAAATTCTTATGTCTAACTCACATGTAGTTCTGATCTTAGCTTAACTGTAATAATAACAAGGCTGTGGCTTAAATTTATAACAAACATTCCCCACACACCAACTTAAATTTAATATAAACTAACCTCTAATTAGAATTTAATTTAACAGTACAAATGAAAGCTAAACTTCAATCTCATTTAGTTCTGCATTCTAACATTAACCCTAAAGTATTTCTAATATTTCTAACAAAATTCAAGTTTACCTGAATTTATTACTAATAAAAACCAATCCAAATCATAAAATTTGCTTTTTTTTTTTAGGACAGAGTCTCACTTTGTTGCCCTAGTAGAGTGCTGTGGTGTCACAGCTCACAGCAACCTCCAGCTCTTGGGCTTAGGCGATTCTCTTGCCTCAGCCTCCCAAGTAGCTGGGACTATAGGTGCCCACCACAATGCCCAGCCATTTTTTTGTTGCAGTTTGGCTGGGGCCGGGTTTGAACCCACCACCCTCGGTATATGGTGCCAGTGCCCTACTCACTAAGCCACAGTCGCCACCCCAAATTTACATAATTTTAATTAAATCCCAAATTTGCGTGATTGCTTCTTAATTCTATTATCTAACTCTAACCTACCCTAATCCCAACTCTATCATTAGCCATACCATGAACCCTAATCCTGACCCTATTCCAGTCATAAATATAATTCTGACTCTTTCCTAATCTCTATTATATGGCTGGACTGGTCAACTGTTGGGATTTTAGAAGTTGTGTATGTTGTGATGTATTTGAGCCATGTTCCTGGGCATAGGCCACAGGGAAGGATGTTCCTTTCATCAGATATAGTCCCATTCTCTGTTGTGAGTGGGTTCTGAAGACAATCTCCTGATTAAGGGAGCAGAAACAGAATTGGTGGCCATAAAGAAACTTACAAGGACAAGAATCTAGGAAAACTTGGAACCAACACAGCTCTCACTTGGTGTTTCCAGGGATCAGCCTCTTATAAGCGCAGTTGGTGAATAAACCTATGTGTTTTCACCTCCTAACAGGCAGGAACTTTTACCCTCTGAGGAACTTAAGGCAGCTTAATGGCAACGCTAACCCAGTCTTCATTCTGGCTCTAGGTCTCACTCCACCCCTAGGTTCCTGCCTCCTCTTACTCCCCACCCTTTTTGCCCCTTAAACAATGACAAGAGACATCCAGGCTAGAGGAACATCTGTCTTTATCCACAGTGACAGGAGCCATGAAGCATGTCCTCCTCCTGTCTTCATAGTCCGCCCTAACCAGCCTCTTTGGACCAGTCACTGCTGTCCCTGCTCTCGGAGGCAGAATCGACCCCAAGTCCTCCTGAGGGCCTCCTTGACTTCCTTGTTGCGGAGGCCGTAGATGAGCGGGTTAAGAGCTGGAATGACAAGGGTGTAGAACACAGAGGCCATCTTGTCAGTGTCCAGGGCATAGCTGGAGCTGGGACGCAGGTACATGAAAATGAGTGTTCCATATAACATGGCCACAGCGGTGAGGTGGGACCCACAGGTGGAGGCTGCTCGCCGACGGCCCTCGGCTGAGCGCATGCGGATCACAGCCACGGCAATGAAACCGTAAGACACGGCAATAGCCGCCACGGTGGTTGTCTGGATAAAGCCACAGACAGCAAAGAGGAGGAGTTCATTGAGACTGGTGTCATTGCACGAGATGGCCAGTAGCGGAGGGATATCACAGAAGAAGCTATTGATCTCCCGGGAGTGGCAGAAGCTCAGGCGGAAGGTGAAGGCTGTGTGCACAAAGGCACTCACCGCCCCACCCAGGCCCGATGCCCCCAGCAAGGCCAGGCATAGACGCCTGGACATAGCTGTTGTATAGAGAAGTGGGTTTCCGATGGCCACATAGCGGTCATAGGCCATGGCTGCCAACAGGCAGCACTCGGCATCAGCCAGCCCTGCAAAGACAAACATCTGGAGGGCGCAGGCTACGTAAGGGATGGTGGCACAGGGCAGCAGAAGGTCCACTAGCATCTTGGGGCCTATGGCTGAGGAATAGCAGGCATCCAGCAGGGAGAGGTTGGCCAGGAAGAAGTACATGGGTGTGTGGAGCCGGACATCCAGGCTGATCAGCAGCACCATGCCCACGTTTCCCAGCAGGCTCCCCAGGTAGATGGGCAGGACGATCAGGAAGAGGGTCACACGCAGGTCCCAGCGATCCGTTATGCCCAAGAGGATGAACTCAGCAGGTGCCTCCCTGGCCTCAGTGAGGTTTTCTGGGATCATCCTGCAGGTCCGAGACTGAGGAGAGGCAGAGGCCATGATCGTCGTGGAGGAGAACGCACGGTACAGGGAGTCAGGTGGACTTGAGCTTCAACCTAACTATGCAACAAAATTGCCACGTGACCTTGGACAAGCCACACAACCTCTTAAAACCTTTGTTTCCAACTCTGAGAAGTTGCTGCCCTGTAATGTTGATGGGGGAGGAATCTTGCCTGTCTTACTCACTTTTGTATCCACAGTACTAAGAACACAGCCCGGCACATAGCTGGTATTCAGTAAAGATTTGTTAAATGATAAATGGAATGATATTTAGTACCTAGGCAAGGTTTAAAACTTCATGATTTTGTATGCCTTCTCTCTAGTTTTCCGGGGAAGAAAAGACACAGGGAAATGGGCAGAGAGAGTCTCCTGATCCAAAGGGTCTTGAGGTCTGCTGGGAGGTCATCTTTCCATTGCAGTAAGGCATGGGAAGGGAGTGGCCGGGTATCTCTAGTGGAAAGAACAGAGAATGCAAATGTATTCCTGAGCCTCAATTTGCTCATCTGTATAATGGGGGGAAAGGCTGCAAGGATTCAATGAGTTAATGCATGCAAAGCATCTCAGGCACTGAATAAAGGTCCAGTGAATTGAATTTGATTGAGTTAAGCTGAATGCTTAAGTTGGAAGAAAGCAACTTTAAGGTAGTCAAAAGTAGCATAATTCCCAGAAAATTCAACATTACCTCACACTGCTGTGCCTTTGCATTTGTTTCCTCTGCCTAGAATTTATTTCCACCTTCTGTATTGGACAAAAACTACCTCCAATGTTAGACACTACCCTGACAATGAACTTTATCTCTTGTCTATGCCCTGCTGTGCTGGAGCATACAGTAGGACCCTGTTATCTGTGGGGGATATGTTCCAAGATGCCCATTGGATGCCTGAAACCACAGAGAGTACTGGACTCTACATATACCTATATACACATACCTATAATAAAGTTTAATTTATAAATTAGACACATTGATACATTTATAAATAAATTATAATTTATTTATTAGACACTATAAATTAGTTTAATTTATAAATTATAAATTACAATATTTTCAGACTGGAGGTAACTGAGACTGCAGAAAGCAAAATCACAGATAAGGGGTGACTGTTCTATCTCTGTCATAGCTCTCCCCTATCCTACTGCAAATATCTTTTACATGTCTACTTCCCCTGTGGGCTTTGAGCTCTTTGATTCAATATTCTTTTATCAAAGATTTATTGAGTATTGCCACACTCTAAGAATGGCCTCCGAATTTGTATTTGTATCCCCAGGATCTGCTACGTAACTAGTGTTCAATAAATATTATTTAAGTGTATGGACGGTGGCAGCATGTGGATTTGGTTTTCAGCATAGGTTTCATGACTTTCTGGTGTGTAACTTCAGGCAGGTCACTTCACCTTCCTTAGCCTCAGTTTCCCTTTGCAAAATAGTTGGATTCAATGTCATGATACGATAGTGAGGTGTATCTTCCTCTTGGCTGTAAAGTTCTATGAGGTTGGAGACAGTACGTCTTTCACTGTTATTGCCAAACACCTGTCATGGTCTGGCTCATAATAGGTGCTCAGTGAATCCTTGTGGAAGAATGACAGCGGTTCCCTTACATGTTCACTGGAACTAGCTGAAGCCTTTTATACATCTCACTTTGCAACAAAGAGACTTACTCCACCCATCCTCACCCCTGGGATCAGAGTGACTAAGTTTCTCCATTTAACCTGGAAAGTCCTGTGTCCCAGGAAACTCTTCAGTCCCGGGCAAACCTGGACAGTTGGTCACTGTACCTGGATAATTCTTCCTTCTCCAGAAATGTGAGGAGCAGTCATGGGAGAAGCCTGTGTCAGGACCTGCTTCTCTAACTGAAGAAAGAGTTTCCATTCATGTGCTTGAGTTTCTATCACTTATAAACGTTACTGAGCACAGCCTGGCCCAGCTTAAATCAATACCTGTTAGCTTCTGGCCTTTGTTTCTGCTCCTGCTGCTGCTGCCTCAGTGTTTTCTCTTAATGGTACAGCTGGTGGGTGGCAGGGCTCCACTTCCCACCTGCCTCTTTTGAGCTCAGCTCTATCTGCTTCGAGTCCCTTCCCTTCTCTGGTTGAGGGTATCTTTCCTCGAAGGTAAGAAAACTGAGTTCTGAGAAGGGAAAAGACTTGTCTGGAGATACTCAGCTATGAAGGGGTAGCTGGGGTTTAAACTCGGATCTTCTAGCTCTTTCCTTAAATGCTGTCTCTAGACTGAGGCCCTAATCAGATCTCTTAATGGAATACAAAGCTGCTTGTTGCCACTGTCTTCTTCAGTCCTCTCATCTTTAGGTTGAATAGCTTGGACCAGGTCAGTGGTTCCCATTCTACTCTGTGTGAGACAGGGAAATGGCAAGCCCTGCTTGAGAAGGAGTCATAAGACCTGAACAAGGTCTCGATAAAACAGGAGACAGAGAGGAACTGGCCCAAATCAGCTAGAACCCAGGCAGCCATGAAGAACAACCTCAGGCCACCCTCACTGCTCATTACACACTAGTTATAATGTATTGTAACTCCAACCGGCACCGCGACAGTTTACAAATGCCATGGCAACTCCTGGAAATTACCCAATATGGTCCTGGGTCCCTTTCCCAGAAATCTTATAAATAATCTCCTCTCTGCTTAACATAAAATTAAAAAGAAGGCATAAAATAAGACCTTGGAAACTCACAAAGTTCTACTCCATGTTGCACTGCTCCATCTATGGAGCAAGCCTTCTTTTTGCCTCTTTGTTACTTCAGTAAACTTGTTTTTGGTTTGCTCCATCAGCTTACTCTTGAATTCTTTCCTGTGGGAAGCCAAGAATACACTTGGACTTCAGACCAGATCCCAGTTTGCAGTCTACTGTCCTGTATTATATGGGCTGGTGTCATTAAAATTACTGATAGAGTTTTATGAAAAAAAAATGCTATACACGGTGTTCAGAAATTTTAAACAATTAATCCAGAGTGGGGCTTAGGAATCTAGTTGAAAAAAGTTGCAGGTGATTCTCTTCTGCTTTGCAGCTGAGTTAGGACTCCCAAGCAGTGCTTCTCAACCTTTAATGTGCATAGGAATCACCTGGGGAATCTTACTAAATGGGCTATCTGCCTCAGTAGGACTGGGGACTACGAGTCTGCATTTCCAACAAGCTCCCAGGTGATAGTGATGCTGGGGGTTTGGGCACCACACTTGGAGTAATAAGAGCCGGTGGTGTTCTAGCTTTGATTTCTTAGGATTCCAGCTTTCTGGAGGGTTCTCTGAGTCTATTCCTGCTAGCTCTGTTTGGACTCTTTGTCTTGACCCACTCCCTGCTCTCCAGACTCTGCTGTACTCTTGAAATCATTTAAGTCTGGTGAGGCTGACCTTTCATAATATGTGGCTTTCTCTTTCCTTAACGCTCCCCAAGTTCTTAACTCATTCCTCCCTAACAGACATTTCAGGTGTCTTAGTCTGGATAACAGTTGCTGTCACTGTGATGGTGTGTGTGGTTGTTGGTTTGTTTGGACATACCTAGAAAGTAGAGATATGTGGGGAGTTCTTCCAGAAGAGTAGCTTCAGTGCAGCCATGGGGGTGAGACTGGCAGGGGAGGTAGCAGGGACATACCCCACCCCACGTTAGAAATGGGAGGACTTATAATCTTTCTGAGCCTTGAGGGAGTGGCCTCTTTCTGTTTTCCTCTACCATCCTCCTCTTGTTTCTGCTGTCCCAGAGTCCATGGAGACTCTGCCCACATCCTTGGAGGATTTTGTGACAGCTGGTGGCAGGGGAATTCCAGGGATGACTCACTTTTTGGTGCCTGGGGAGACTGGAGAAGTTTGGCTGAGTGGGTCCCTGGGCTCTGTGTGTGGTAGACAATCATACTGTTAGATGAGAGGAGTCCTTTTGGCCCACTTTTTCCATTCATACATTCTTTAGGATTCAATATATTAAAAAAGATAATAATGCTCCAGAATCTTTGAACCCCTTCTGTACAAGGCCAAATTCTTTTTGCAGTTTTCCTAGTGGTCTTCCTGCCTGACAGGTCTTGTCTCTTTCTTGTCTACTTGGTAAACCCTTCCTTTTCGTTGCAGAACGAGCTCAAATATTGAATATCTCTGTCTGCAGGAAGCCTTCCTGCCCCTGTGGCAGGGCCACTCCTTCCTCTGTGCATCTTGGACATGTGCATGTCAGGGCATGAATCTGACACAGAAAGGAAACAGGTGATTATGTCTGACGCTGTGAAGCAACATGTGACCAACGCCAGGCATGGAACACACACTCAGGAAACGAAATCAGAACTCTCGGGGTGGGAAATAAAATCAGTCACAGGTGATTTTAAAAAGCTGTCAGAATTTAAGACCACTTGGAATGTCTATAGGATGGAAAACTCACTCAGGGCTGGAAATGGGGCTGAGCCTGATGTCAGGGTCAAGTGGCTCAGGAAGCTGCTGCCTGGCTAACCCATCCTTCGTGTTGGCAAAGTGTTCTTCAGTTTAGATAACTGGCATCATTATATTCTACTGTGTTCTGGGGTTAAGTTTAAGAGTTTGGGATATAATGATGAACCAAAAAGCCATAGTCTCTTATTTCATGGAGCTTACAGGGAGAAAGGGTCAGAATTAACTAAACAAAAGCGCACGGGGAGGAGGGATGGCACATAGAAAGTATGCAGGGGAGTGCAGATTGAGACTTGAAAGGAAGCCAATGGGGAGGAGCTCAGAGAAAGAGAGAGGGAGGGAGAGGGAGGGAGAGGGAGTGAGGGAGAGGTGTAACTGAGCCTGGAGAGACAGTAGGGGTCAAATAATGATGCTTTTAAAGCCATGCAAAGACTCGGCGCCTGTGGCTCAAGTGGCTAAGGCACCAGCCACATACACCTAAGGTGGCAGGTTCGAATCTAGCCTGGGCCCGCCAAACAACAATGACGGCTTCAATAAAAAAAAAAATAAATAAATAACAACTGGGCATTGTGGTGGGCGCCTGTGGTCCCAGCTACCTGGGAGGCTGAGGCAGGAGACTTGCTTGAGCCCAGGAGTTGGAGGTTGCTGTGAGCTATGAAGCCATAGCACTCTACCCAGGGGGATAGCTTGAGGCTCTGTCTCAAAAAAAAAAAAAAAAAAAGCCATGCAAAGTATTTGTCTTTCTTATTCTGAAAGCAATGAGTTTCTAGTGAGGGATTTAAGGAATGGCTGGAACGTGATGAAAATTTACCTTTCTAAAGATCACTCTGACTGATGTGAATGGAAAGTTTTGGGTGGGAACAACTGAGGATCCTGGTTATAATCTGGGACAGAGATGATGCTGACCTGGTGTGGGGTGTGCAGATGGAGAGAGGACTTGAGAGGATGGATTTGCGAGACATTTCGGAAGTAGAATCAATAGGACTTGGTGATTGATTGGTTGTGGTGGGTAATGGAGAAGGAAAAAATTCATTTGCTGACTCAACAAATGTTTATTGAGTGTATTTGGCGAATAAGGCCCAAATTCTAGAAGCTCGAAATACATCAGTGAATGAAGAAACAATGGTTCTTGTCTTCCTGGATTTTCTCTTTAATGTTTTATTTTATCTGACAAATAATAATTATATATTTGTGGGTTATTAACAAAAGTTCTGAGATACACAAGAATCAAGAAGTGTAAAATGCACGCAGATGGAAAGAAGTGAAGCCCTCCCCGCAACACCGATAAGCTGAGCAAGGTGAAACTTGTACGGGTGAATCAGAAAGGAACTGTCAACTGTGTTTCTTGAAAGTGAAATAATGGACCATAACATAATCTGTCTCAAAACTTTCATAGTGACCCACATATTTATGGGGTACTATACATGTATACATTGTGGAATGGTCAAATCAGGCTAATTAGCCATCTGAGCTGTTGCCACCCAAGGTCTGACAATTACGTTCTCAAACAAATCCTAGAAAAAGTGCTACATACCTTGTTGCTGAATATCACTACAGTCACCTTCGAAGTACTCCCCTAGGGGCATCTGGCGACCGTCCTGGTGACCATCCTGGTGATATTCATCAATGAGGTGGATAGCACTTTTTGTAGGACGAGTTCATAAATTTAATTGTCAGACTTTGTATGATGACAGCTCTGATGGCCATTCTAGAAAAAGAGTTCCAAATTGCTTCCAAGGGTTGACTAGGAGCTGGTGTCGCTGCTTAGCTTCCCAAGGGGAGTACTTGATGGTGACTATACTGATACTCAGCAGTGAGGTATGTAGCAGTTTTTCTAGGATGAGTTTACGCACTTAGTTGTCCTATGTTATATACCATGGAATACTTCTTAGCTATAAAAAGGAGTGAAATAATGTATTTTGAGCATCTTGGATGGAACTGGAGACCGTTATCTTAAGTGAAGTATCTGAGGAATGGAAAAACAAGTACCACATGTGCTCACTATTAATTGAGAGTTAAATGATAGGCGCAATGGGAACCGAGAAGGGAGGTGAGGAGAGGGAGATGAAGTATAAAAACTGGCAGAGACAATGGACATTATTATTGTGATGGGCACACTAAAACCCTGACAGGTGTTACACAAGATGTCCACGTAACAAAAACATTTGTATCCTCGAAACATTTTGAATAAAAAGTAAAAAAATAAAATGTCACAGCTTTCCTGGGCTGTAATTCTCATGCCATAAAATCCATCTATTTAATGTGTACAATTTAGTGGTTTTAGTATGCTCACAATTATCTCCATTACTTAATTCCAGAATATTTTCTTTTCTTTTTTTTTTTTTATCTCAGGGTGGTTTTGATTTGCATTTCTCTGTGATTAGGGATGACGAGCATTTTTAAAAATTTTTTTTATTAAATCATAGCTGCGTACATTAATGCAGTCATGGGGTACAGTGTGCTGGTTTTATATACAATTTGAAATACTTTCATCAAACTGGTTAACATAGCCTTCATGACATCCTCTTAGTTACTGTGTTAAGACATTTATAGACATTTAGACATTTAGAAAGACATTTAGAAAGACATTTAGAAAGACATTTAGAAAGATTCACATGTACCCCCATAGGATAAACCATAGGTGTGGTCCCACCAAACACCCTCCCTCCACCCATCCTCCCCTTCCCCTCCCCTCCCTCTCCCCTTACCCCATATTCTTTGGCTAAAATTGGATTATAGCTTTCCTATGAAAGCTATAAATTAGTTTCATAGTAGAGCTGAGTGCATTGGATACTTTTTCTTCCATTCTTGAGTATTCCAGAATATTTTCATTACCTCCACAATAAACTCTCTGCCTAACAGTGCTTCACTGTACCCCAGTAAAAAACATTCTACTTGCTGTTTCTATAGATGTGACTCTCCTGGACATTTCGTGTAAATGGAATCAAACAAAATACATTATTTTACATATATTTTCTCCCCTTTGGTGGGCTGTATATTCACTCTCCTGATAGTGTCTTCCAAGCACCAAAGTTTTTAATTGAAGCCCTATTTATCCACTTTTTCTGTTGTTGGTAGTCTTTTTGTTGCTAGATATAATAAAATCATTACCTAATAATGTAGGGTCACAAAGATGTGTGCGTTCTCTGATTTTTTTCTAAAGAGTTTATAGTTTTGACTTTTACATTAAGGTTTATGATATGTTTTAAAGAACTTTTTTTTTTTTTTTTTTTTTTTT